>NC_057939.1:19344297-19706619 GCF_018555375.3 Anguilla rostrata
GAAACTGAGCAAGCAGAAGTCCCCATATTATGAGTTCAGTAACAAAAGAACTCCACTAAAATCTAGAAAGTACAGCACAACTTGAATTTGCGACTAAAAGTTAAGTAGAAAATGCATTAGAAATGCATTAGAGGATAGAGAAAATCTAGGAAACATCCCACCATGTAATAAGATATGAAGCAAGTTAGCTAGAATCAGTCTGTTCATTTAATGAACTGGCTGATAGACAGCCCAAAAATGCCAAGAACACTCTTGGGACCTACTGGCAACACTGCAAAGGTTATCAAACACTGAATACAAGACAGACAGAAAAGACCACAATATGTCTTGACCATTTGAGGTAAAGGGTTATTTGAATCCATTTGTGTGGTCTTGTCTGGGAATTTGTGCTTTCAAAGGTTCTGCATTCAAAATGGAGCTCTTACAGTACACCTCTAGAGAGAATATTACTGGTGACAGTCATGAGCAAGGACAATGACAGTGGATGCTAAAGGACTTAAACTCACAGCCTTTGAACAGGTAAGGCAATTCTTCTCTCCATTGAATATTTGGCAACTGAAGTCACATGGACAAAAATTTAATTAAAAAAAAATCTTAGCTAAGTTGAAATTGGCTTTACCGATACTTTTAATGTATCGGTAACGCATCTTTTTATCTCTATGATAACGGTGAAGTAACTGCTGTTTGTAAATACCTGTGCATATAAACATTTAAAAGAGTGCTGCAAGAGATATTTTTATTTGAAAACTTTTATACAAATGCAGGAAATGCAAAGTATGAATTCAAACCTGATAACACATGAATCCTCTCTGTCCCTTTGACTCTCTCTCCCTCCCTCCTTCCCTTAAATCTCTGACAGAGGAAGAGGTTGGACTTGGGCAAGCCCTGGGCACTGACTGACATTCACAAGCTGAGATCAATGATGATGTGCTCAAAGATCTGAGTGTTGCCTTTGAAACTGGAGGAGAAGAGGAAATTCTGGCGATCTGTGGACACCACGGTGAAAGACCGCGGTGCCTGGATGTAGACCTCCTTGAACCTCTCGAAGAGTTTCTTCTCCTCGTTCCACAGGTACATATGGGAGAAGGTGTAGTCGCTGCCCAGGGCAAGGTAGTGTCTGTCTTTGAAGGAGAAGGGCTGCATGATCATTGAGCCACGCGAGGGCAGGGCCTGTACCTCCATTATCTGCTTGCTGGTCCACTTCAGGACCTTGGAGTCGCCGATGTAGCGGGTCATGGCCAGGTAGAGCTCCTCTTTGATGTGGAAGGCTTTGACAGCCACCACGTCCTCCATGTTAGGGATGTCGCCATGCTGTAAAAACTTCTGAGAGCTCTTATCCCACTGGTAGATGACCGGGACCTGTGAGCGGCTGGCTAGGATGAGGTGGGCCTTCCCGTCCAAGTCGATGAACTCCGCATCCGTGTCCCGGAACCACTCATGGAGGGACTGGTAGGAGTAGAATCCCTTGTCATTCCATTTGTACAGGGTGGACAGGCCCGCCTTGGAGCTGTCGGCGATCACAAAGAACCACTCGTTGCCAATCTGGAAGGCTTCGATGTCATTAGGCTTGGAGATCTTGGTCACCTCAATATCTTGAAACTTGGTGAACTTGCTCTGGTCTTCGTCAAACTTGTAGATGTGTGAGCCTCCAAATAGCTGGGCCACAATGACAAAAACCTGGTTGTCAATGATGACAGACTTGCATCCAATGATTGACTGTCCTGAGTTTCAACAAACACAAGGGGTACTTTCTAAACAACATGGTCAAAAGATGTTTTGTAGAACCACATACAGATATATCACCTACTAATACCTATCATTAAATTATATATAGAAAACAGGAAATCAGCTGATGACCCATAACATTGAAAAACAGTAAATATTAATTTCCCACCTTCAAGTGTTTGAAATAAGGATCAAACATGCTAATCAAACAGGCACAATGAAGCTCTTTACTGAGCAAAATGAATGAGAGGGACTGCAAGTGAGATGCTTTTTTTGGCAAGACCTTGACAGTCAGGTTACTGTGCAATGTTGAAACACTCATTTCACATCATCTGCAGTCCACTGTCCCCATAGGGAACATGCCCCAGAGAAGACAGAATTAACTGGGGCAGGACATTAAACCTGCTTTATAAAGTGCCTACCAGTGATGTTGTCATAACTCCTGAAGGTCATTTCAATGTGGTCCCACTCCATGACCATGCAGCTCTCTGTGGTGGGGGCCGCAATGGCCACGTAGACGTCATTCTTATAGGAGAAGGTGTCCACTGATAGAGATTCTGTGGCCACTGACTGATGGAGGACAAAGTCTGAACAGAGAGGATGGAGGATTATCAAAGATATTACACAGCACTAGTTCCTCAACAGTTGCCAGGATATAATAGGTGAACTTCTTTCAAAAGCTGATGAAAATAGTTGGTGGATAACAGTAATGAAATGGATGTCCAGAATCAAAATGGTTGAATGTCTATTGAAACGGGTATAAAAATGAAGGTTGCCAAACAACTGTGAAAAGGTGGTGACCTGTGAGTTTGTTTCTCATTCACATCATAGCTGTAACATAGATAAAATAACTGTATCCATTTAGTATGACAGTAATCATAGATTATCTTTAGGGAGGCTGAATCTCTGATGTGAGTGGCACTGGTATGCTTTGACTTGCCAAAGTGCACAACCTGGGCAAGTTTTTTCTGAGCTCAGTGTCTCTGCCTTTCAGAACTCGGGGTCAGATTTAGTAAGGAAACAGTCGCAGCGCAAAAACATTTGCTGGGTTGCAGCTCTTTTGTGGTCACAGATACCAACACATTAACAACCTGTTTACAAAGATTCTATTTATCTTGTCAAAAAAATTCCCTCATTCGCTATTATGTCCATAAAAAGGGTCAGAAACAATATGGCTTGCTTACACATCCAGATTACAAGGCACTAAGAAATGGTTATGGAGCAACCTGGCACAAGTAGTGAGGGAACCACAACTTAAATTTACAGATCAGGAAATATAGGTGATGCTTATTGTCTGCGGCTCTCTGAGATCAGTGTCTTTGCCTTGCTGAGCTCAGTGTCTGTAACTTTAGGCTGGCACGGGGGCGTGCCATCCCCGCAGAAAGGTGCTGACGGAGTCACCTGTGGATATGCACTCGTTGCGCAGGCTGGCGAGGTCGTTGAGGCGTTTGCCCTTCATGTCCTCGGGGCCGGCGCAGACCACATCCGACACTGTGGCGTTGGTGCTTTTCAGCCACGTCATCAGCCACTTGGCCCGGCAGTCGCACTCAAACATGTTCCCCCGCAGGTCACTGTGGCGGAAATGTATATCATCAAACGCAACTCAATCCTAGCAGGGTGAGTGTCCTTAAATTGTCCCCAGTGCAACAAATATTGCAGTACAGTGCAAACAGTACTGTAAATATCTCAGGGATCAGTGTGTGCATATGCAGTTACAGTGCATAGGAGCCATACACTCCTGACGTATCAAAAGTGGTCACCTGAAAACCTCTTGCACTTCTACTGATTCTGGCCTAATCCCAATCTTAACACCAAACTCCAACTAAAAGCTCCCACTTTTTACATTACGTAACAGTCTGCCTTCATGTCCTCAATTCAAACATAACTTTCTTTATATTTTATTTTATATTTTAATAATCACAAATGTGATTTGGGGTAAATGGCTTTGCTAAAAATGTTATTCTTCCCAATATATTGTAAATGTATTTCAATAGAATATTATTGTTTTTGTAATGACAACCAAACAAGGAATTAAATCTGAATCTAACATTCAAATAATCTTTTTAAATATTATGTTGCCTTCATATTAACTGATGACACAATATATCATTTTCTTTCAGTAATCTAGAAGTTGTCACATAAAAAATAAAGAAAATCACCCCACATTCCAAATCAACAAAAATCTACATTGTCAAGAATAAAAGAATGTATAATTCAACCCATTTAAGCCTGTGAGCAACTAAAGTTGCCAAAGTCTCTACCACTCTTTTTCCATTTTTTGGATGACTATAGATGCTTATGTAAGAAATCCCTGGGAAAAAATCTGGGCATTAACAGGTTAAATGTGTGCATGTGCAGATTCAAAAGCAGACAATTCTGGAGCCCAAAGAGCAAATATTAACTGGAATGCAAATGTTTAAATACAACACAGTACATGTATATTACTTCAGAGGGAGCAAATACCAGTTTCTTTAAGAAAGGTTATGCTGAAAGGTTATCAGCTGCATTTAAGTGCAAATGCACTTGAACCCCCATATATGCCCCCATTAAATATACTGATACTGGAAAAGATGTTAAAAAATAACAACTTATTGTGTACACAACTGTATTGAGTGAATTGTCAACTCACAGCTCAATCAAAGAGTCCAAATCGATGAAGAGATCCCTTGGCAAAGCCTTAATGTGGTTGTTTGCCAAAGACCTGCGAGGGCAGCCAGTTTACAAAGAGAACAACAAGTCAACAGTGCAGTTTCCCTCCACATCCATTGAGTGACAGAATAATGAGAAATCCAGTAATGATGACAATAATTGTGACTCACAGGTGGGTCAGGTCCCGGAGACCTCTGAAAGCATATCTGGATGTTGTCTCTATCTTGTTACTCTCTATGAATCTGTTGAATCAAAATGGTGTAAGATTGTCAAAACGGGGAGCAGCTTAAGCGACAGCAGCAAATATAAGAGCAGTGAAAAAGAACCAGACGCTGTAACCATTTTAGCCAACGTCATGTTTGTTATAAAGATGTACTGTACGTATGTACTGCAGCCATTTTGCTAGGTCTCTCTTGAAAATGAGATTCATCCCACTGGGACTTTAAGGTTAAATAAAATATGTTACAAAAATGCCTCGCTTTTGCTGTGATATACAGAAAATGACACTCCTGTTAACCTACACGGTAGTATTTGCAGCAGAATCTAGCGCTCCTGAGGCTGACATATAGAAATTTCCACTTCAGAGCTTTAATCTCATGCAGAATTATTCTCCTTCTGTCCTTGACCTTCCATGACAACAACCCTAATGCTGAACACTCCTGGTGAGCCCGAGCACCCGTATGTAACAGTGCCAGTGGTTGGGCTCTGAGCATGTGGGTGTGGTGCACAGTCATGCTATTGTCCTTGGGGTTTGCCACCTCACTCCTCCACATCACTATTCTGCTCCATCACCGCACAGCGTCAGTAATCACGCTGAAACCAGACACTTACAGATATTCAAGGTGCGGGAGGCCAGAGAAGGCATCGTCCTTTATGGTTGTCAATGAATTTGAATTAAGAAGCCTATGGATAAGAGAAATGAGACTGGTTATACGGGAATGAAGATTTCCACATTAAATAAGTATATACAGAAAAATGTATTATAGATATCACACAGTATCACACAGTAAAAATGTCTGTTGCTTATTCATTTCTAACAGAGTCCAAAATTGAAATTTGCTCAGAGTACTCAGAGATTACAGAGAGAATTTACCATGTGTAAGAGTAAAATATACTCTTATCAGAGTGTTTTACTGTGCAGAAGACTTGTATCATAAATTCTAAAGATGGATTCAGCCTCTGAATAGAAGCCACAGGAATGAACTTACTATGTTACAATAAAAACAACACACTACATTACACCAGAAATGAATCACCATTCCATGGTTGAATAATACAGATTTACAGATTCTATTTTGTGCTTGCTTGTGGATGTTTGAACTAATGTTCAATGTTCATGATGGTTCAAACCTCAGAAATAAGATCCAAGAAGAAAAGGAAGCGTATTTACATATCATCAGTGCATACTGTCTGATATTTAATATTAATATTTAAAATGCACAATACAATTATGTTTAATCTACTGCATCTTCATTTTTCATTCATGGTTAGTAATAAAACATTTTCTTGGACAAGTTTTTCTACATTTTCACACAAAAAATATATTATAAATATGTTTCATGAGCAATGTCAGGTTTGCCGTAACTCATAAGAGATCAAAATGGCTATTAAGGAAATATTTTGAAGCTCTGTATACATGTTTTGTTCCAGCAGTTTGTTTATCAGCAGGAACTTCAGTTTAATTCCTTGCCTTTTTATCGTTGTGGCGACAGAGTCAAGGCACAGTGGTATAATGTCCTAATGTCCTGCAGGACAGTTACACTCTGTTCCGAGGACCAAGGGCTCAATGTGCATGTGGGGCTCATGGCGTCAGTGCCCAGCGAGCAGCTGGTAACAGTCACTTGGCAGCTTTGAGCGGGCAGAATCCAACTGTTCTGAGTTTTCGGCCAGTGCCCTGCAGGCATTCATGTCGGTTGTAGCTATGCTCTCTCACCCTTAAAGCTGGGCATTCATCAGTATGAATGATCCCTATAACCAGGCTAATCGATAGGTTCTTGCGAGGAGACCATATTGTGACATTGAATGGTAAATAAACTGATCTGATATAGCATGTATCTTAGATGTTCTTGGATACAGTGCTGTTTACAGTCAGTACTGTTGTGGGACCCTCTGGGACATTGACTCGCACATGACAGAACCACTGAGATAACTCTCATTATATCACCCATAGGCCTGCAAAATGTGGAGGATGTTTGATGATAAGGTGATAAGTGATTGTAGCCTCCTTGTTTGTTGTGCAATGTGCTGTGCTTTGTTTTGTATACATTCTGTGCATTACTCTACCCAGATCACCAACCTAGAACTCTACCTAGGACACCTAGATCAGCGCTGCTGCCATTGCAATCTCTGAACCTGACATATCATCTTCAGCTGAACTTTGCTGGAGTTTTAAAGCCAGGCACTTGGAATACCAACAAAACACATTCCATTCCACATTCACAGCAAATTATTTCATTTCATACCACACACAAAAAACAAACTATGAATGATAGTTTTAATGTTGACTTACAGCAATTGTAAAGAAGGCATGTGTGAGAACATAGCCTCCTTTATTTCTGAAAATGTCCCATTTACAATGCTCCTGGAAAAAAAAACAGATATGAAGCAAGATTCTGACAGTACACGCTATTAAGAACTAATAACATAACCTATGTACTGTCCCACATATGACAAACAGCCTATAACGGCACGAATAAAGCTATCGTTTAAATCCCGTATATGGAGTAAATAGGAACACAGGTATATGTCTTTGTTATAAATAATTCATACGAATTATTAAAAACACACATGAAAATATAAACACTGAAACAACTTACTGAAACATTAGGTAAGCTTTGCGCAAAGCGCTAAATACCTGCACAATCTCAGACTCATACCTGCTCTTATATTAATCATTCTAAACGAATGAACCACGCGCATTTGAAAACACCCTGTCATTACATCTTCTCTTATCTCAGAAACCTCTGAATACTTACAGTGAATTGATGTCGTTAGGTGTAATCCGTGGGACAGACGAAGTACCGACACAAATAATCGACTCCTTGGAGCAAGTACACGCAGAAGGACATCTGAAAACCCTTCTGAGATTAACCGGTGTAGCCAAACATAAAACAATTAAACATAGTATCGTACAATGCATAGCGATAGACAACATCTCGGCTGCCCGGCTCACATGGGTATAATAAGAACGCCGGACAAGGCTGCTACTCTTAAACCCTGCACCACGGAATGCTGCACCGAATCCCTGACATCAGCATTTCGACTGCAGCCCCCTTCGCCGAATTCATTATTTATTACGCACGTTATCCCGTTGATTCTTGGTTAGACTGCCCCATTTAATTTAACGTTCAAAAATGTGTCCAGTACTTACAGCCGCACGAGGCTGTGACAATGAATGGCATTCCCAGAATAACACGAGGAAGTAATTCTAATTTTGTGTCAATTAATTTAAAAAACAAAAACGAAAGAAGCTCATAAAAATGTCAGTGATTAAAATTGTTACTTTGTATTTTGAGTTAATTTGGAAAGGTGTTTTTGAAATCATCATTATTAGTCGCCTTAGAACTTTTGTAATTTCATAGTGACAAATAATTGTGATTGTTCCCCTTATTAAAGAATCGCAGGACGGCTCAACATTTATCATTCATGCTGACAATTAGGACAGAGGTTAAAAAAAAGAAGAAAGATATATAATACACATACACACATACACATATATGTGAGGAAGGCCACATTTAATGAACTGTCTGATTGAGCCAGCCTAATAGGATGTGAAGAGCCAATGGCGTGCAGGCATTGGAACGTCCCCCGTGACGCAGGCAGGGTTCTGAGTGATTATGAAGCTGTACCAGGTCGCTGCACAGATGGGCTGTGCTTTGTCATCCAGGGAAAACCTGCAGGTATCTTACCTATGATGGAGTGCTGCGAGGTACGAGAGGGACATCTCAGGCTATTTTAGGGAATCTGTGTCACGACTGGGAGGCATTTGAGTAAAGTATTATAGCAGACACCTTGTGGGAGTTGGCAAATGGTTTTTCAAGACAAGGATAAGATTAGTAGTAGACATCAGGCATTTGGGATGAAAGAGGTACATTCAATTTTTCGGTGTCAGGCTGATTGCCCTATAATTGGGTTTGTGATCCTGATGCTGAAGTGCTCTCATTTTCATTGTTATTTGGCAATTTGTCAGCACTTATAGGCACAGGCATATTATAGTCAGATATGCAAAGTATGTCAAGTCCACCAGTGCCCTTACATGAAAAATGCCCTTGATCTAGTATTGCAACCTTGCAATTTGAAAATACATTAGCAAAGTTGCACATTTTTTCATTGACTTGTACATATTTCAATTAACATAGCCAAAAAATGTTATTAGAAGTTAGTCAAATTAGAGTTGAATGCTAATTGCCAATTAGAGTACTAAATAACCCTAGTACAACAATTGTTCATTGAAATTTGTCTCAGTGGCCATGCTCACAATACTGAGTTTATAAAACATAGTGCCACAGCAGCTGCATACAGTCTTTTAAAGATTTAAACACTGCGGAAGAGACGATCGATACACACACTTCAAAAATCTGCGGCCGTGAAAACAATTTCTACAAATACGACGGTGTTCTAGCCCAGCACATCGCATGTGTGGAGTCATCAAGATTGGAGCAGCAGGAGTGGAAATAGGAGCCCTAGAAGAAAATGTTGCTCGCTCAGCGTGGAGAGAGATGGGGAGCAACAGTCAACGCACACGCTAGTGCAGAGGCAGCGGGAGCAGGGAGGCCCTGCAGAATGTCAGGGTTGTGGAGAGCACTGGTCAGAGACTGCAGGAGCGAGGAGTCCATGCCAGTGCATCATTCATTAAGCTGTCAATCCAACCTCCATAAACTCAACTAGCATCACAGGGCAGGTCGTATCTTGTTGTCTGGATGGTTATCCCCAAGGAGGGCGGGGGAACAGAATACAAAAGAAAGAAAAAAACTGAACTTAGAAAACGAGACAGTAAGGTGCCTTCTGGGTGTTCTTTGGTGTCTTGCTGAAAAGCTTCTACCTTGCCAAAAGCTATATATACAGCTCAGTATTGAATACAACCTGTTTATTTTCTCCCGTCTGCCTCTCTCTGTGAACTGTCTTGCAGTTTGTCACCGGAATAATGAAGGAAGGAACAATGGATGGAATGACGCATCTTTAAATGGAGAAAACCACATTACCTCAAACAAGATATGTACAGAGAATGTACAGAATCCATATATAGATTAACCATCTGCCAACACTGATACATTATGCTGTTGGGCACACTAATCAATTACCATTCTTAGAGACAGGCCCGCAGAACCTTCTTCCTCGGCAAGCCTCGCTTAAACAGAGGAGAGCTACAGTGAGCTCCATAATGTTTGGGACAAAGACATACACTATTTGACCGAAAGTATCTGGACACCCCCATTGGTCTGGGGCTGTTTCTCATAGTTTGGGCTTAGCCCCTTAGTTCCAGTGAAGGAAAATCTTAATGCTACAGCATACAATAACATTCTAGACAATTCTGTGCTTCCCCAACAGTTTGGGGAAGGCCCTTTCCTGTTTCAGCATGACAATGCCCCCGGGCACAGAGTGAGGTCCGTATAGAAATGGTTTTGTTGAGATCTGTGTGTAAGAACTTGACTGGCCTGCACAGAGCCCTGACCTCAGCACCATCCAACACCTTTGGGATCAATTTGAGAGCCAACTGCGAGCCGGCCTAATAGCACAGTCAGTGCCTGACCTCACTAATGCTCTTCTGGCTGAATGGAAACCACTGCAGCAATGCTTCAATATCTAGTATAAAGCCTTCCCAGAAGGGTCTGCAGGCTTTTTTAGGCACTTCTTAGCAAACAGTAACTTGGCTCTCCTGCTTTTGCGGCTAGTGGTTTGCATCTTGCAGTGTAGCCTCTGTAGTTCTGTTCCTGAAAAATAGTCTGCGGACAGTTGTCACTGACACATATATGCCTGCCTATTGAAGAGTGTTTCTGAACTGCTGGACAGGTGTTTGGGGGTTCTTCTTCATTATGGTGAGCACTGTGTGGTCATCAACTGCAGAGGTCTTCATTAGCCTACCAGGACCTTTGCAATTACTTTCTTCTTAATCATGTTCCAAACAGTTGATTTTTAAGCCTGAGGTTTGGCCTATGTTTCCATTTGTCCCAAACATTATGGTAACCTGAAATGAGGGAATATGTATAAAAAGTGCTGTAATTTCTACATGGGGAAACCAAAATGTACGAAAAATACCGTATGAAAAGCTGATAATCTGCACCAAGTGAAATGTTTGATTACAAATCTAAAATTGTGGAGAACAAAGCCAATTCAAGAGAAAATATGTCTTTGTCCCAATCATCATGGAGCTCACTGTATTTGGATGTCCCTGAACTTTGAATATAGACCAAAGATTCAGTCTGTTATATGTTTTTACTAGAAATTCTATGTTGTATATAAAAGGTAATGCATCCCTTGCAGTTGCTCTATTGTACATTGTTATAAGAGATGTGCTTTATGGCGTTCTGCTATGTAATTTACCATCTGTTTATCAGTAATACTAATATGGTAAATAAACAGCCAGCACTAGCAGAGTGGTCAAAAAACTAGGTCTGTGATAAAAACATACAGAAATCCCATATTAACTGCCATTGGGATGGGGTTTAAATAGCGTCTGAAATGACTGACAAGTTTGGACCCAAACGTCAATGTTTCTGTCTTGAGAAAGGCCTGCCTTTTAAACACAGTTTAATGAGATTAGGGACCGGAGGGAAAGAGCTTCAGCCAGCATTTTTACGAGCATCTGATTGAAATCCTGTCAGACAGCCCGGTCCAGTTGGTCACATTTGCAGCACGGCGTACTGGGCAATCCCAGTCCCCGCACATCACAAGCATGGCTGCCCCAACACAGCGACTGATCAATGCCGAACAAGGCAAAAACACAAAAAAACGATTTAGAGGAAATTAGCATTTATTCAGCGAAAACACATTCAAGGCTCAGAGCATCGTCCATATTGCCACAGGCAGCATTTTACATTTTCAGCAATAATCACACCAGGAATGGTTTTCTCATTTGGTAAAGAGACTAAAGGCACAGTTAAAAGGTCAGAGCTTTGCAGAAAATGGTTTAACTACCAAGAATACAAACTCTGTGTACACCTCAGCAGTCAGGCAGTTCATGAAGAAGGATATACTGACTTAGGCCGAGTTGTCTTGCAGCGAGCCCCGCCCACAAATGGAAGCATGCACTGCTTAAGGCTTTGGGCCTGATTTAAGACCTTTAACATACGCGAAACGTTTTAGCACACGCAAAGCTAATAACACAACCAATGACTGGTGCAAAACAAATACTGTGACCAATCATCGGTCATGTTATTGGCTTTGCATGTGCTAAAATGTTTGGCACAAGCTAATGAGCACAGTAAATCGGGCCCTTTGAGTGCTACCTATTCACTCTGCTGCAGAATCATTCTCCCCAGCAGGGGGTGCTGTGCTGGTCTCCTCTGAGCCGGCCTCCTTTCTCAGGCTCTTCAGGCACTTGTCCAGCCTCTTCATGCACAGCGTCACGTCGTCCCGGGTGATGCCGATGGCGGAGGCGGCGTTCAGGTACGGGTGTGGGTACGCTTCCGAGTGGGACATGAACCCCTTGAAGGTGTACCCGCTCACCACCTGCTCGTTCCCCAGGGGCACAACCCTGCAACACAGAGACGTTACCCTGCAGCTGGGAACCCTTCTCTTCCAACAGGTCAAGCAGTAGGCAGGAGGGGTTGGGTCACGTGAGAAGGGAAAATCAGCATCAAGCATCATTGTCAGCAGCCCAAAGCAGAGCCACGCAGGACTAATTATAACAGGCTGATTTCATTTCACTTTTATCTCCCATCACAACAGAGTTTGGAGGCAGCAATTAACCGTGACCAGCCACACCCTGGATAAGCCAGATCCTGGTATATCCCCGGGAGAGTGTTAAAATAACATCCTGTGCGTGATCTCGCTCTGGGCCTTTTTCGATAGCGACGGCTAAACCGAAAGCCCGCAGGACGCACTGCGGCAGCGCTATCGGTAGCAGCTCAGCGATCTCATTTGAATTGCAGTCAGGGAGCTCCCTCAACGCCTCTCCGCTGTCGACGAAATCTGCACAGTGAAGGAGTTTTACTGTCTTTGTGGAAACAAGGCATCGGCTGTGTTCCTCTCTTTCTGTTTGCACTGCTGGTGACTTCGGAGGACGGAAAGGGAAGAGTGGGCCGATAATTCTCTGGTTAGCAACAAGCACGCAGTTTAAGTCATCCTCAGCGCGTTCGCTTTTAGAAACGTGTGCAGTCCCTACAAGAGAACACTATATAAGCGTCTGTCTATACTCCAATGGAAAATCAATGGTAGGACCCTGAGCTGATGTGCGTGGGGGAGCCAGTTGGATAGGAGGAGTGCATTAACAAACTAGAGGCTGCCCTCATCTAGTTCTGCCCCATGTCTTTTCCTATTGATCTCCTGACCCTAAGTATCGAAGGGCCCGGGGGAGGGGAAGGGGGGGGGGGGTTCAGCCGTAGATGCTAATGACCCCGGAAAACAGGAGAGCGGCTGATCTCTGATGTCCACACGTGTGCCCGCCATCCAAGTCTATTCATGGGGAGGTACGCTCACAAGAGCAGCCAGAGGACTTTAAAACCATCTCAACAACACATCAATGACAGCTGGGAATGTGCGAGAAGCTGCTGACTCCCGTTGCCTGTGACTTCATTTTTTCTAACGCACATTAAATAAAAAAACCGTGATGTCACCACTGCAGTCACTCTGGTGTCCATGCTATGGAGAATTGTTATGCATCTAAAATCCATTTTACTGCAGACTCCACAGAAAATTGTTCTCTCAGCAAGATAAGATGCAAGCGAAACGAAAAGCAAATACTCAGAAATTAAACGAACCATCTGAAACGCATAAAATTAGAGTCCTCTCTTTTTCAGCACCGCCAATTAAGCGACAGCTCAAGAGGAAAGTTCTGGAAGGCCCCCAGAGAACAGAGGTGAGCTTTAAGCGCCATCTGCACTAATGAAAACCCGCGCAGATTAATACGCCGGCAAAGTCACCCGTTCTCATTAGGATGCTAACACAATTACTTTCAGAAAGTGCTTGTGTATTCAGAGGACCTTCCTTTCAAAGGAACTTTCAGTTTCCAAACGAATGCCTTTGTTGTTCCAGTAATAGACTGCAAGGAAGTTAATGGACCTGAGCTGGCCTGGTTTCACGTGTGCGACTGCGGAGCCCGAATGGAGGAGATTGTTTTGACGGGACCGATATTACTCTTGGTGCTCTGCGCCGTTGTCGTCGCCGATGCGGAAGGCCATTTGGTCTCTGAGGTGCGGCCCGGCGCGGGGAGGGGGGGGGGGCTGTTTTTGGAGGCGCTCACCTGGCTCCAGACACCTGTCTGGTGAACAGCATGGAGCCCAGCTGTGTCACGGCTCTGTCGCTACGGTCCTGGAGGCTGTCCAGAGACATGGCTGAAAGAGAGGGAGCCGCAGAACAGGTGCGCATTAAACCGGCCGCCCGCACTGCCCACCTGCCCGCTTTCAGGACAAAATCACCTTCAGAAGGCGATATCTAGTGCTGCAATTTCAGCGGCTGCAGACTAGCATTTTCTGTGGGCTGCAGCTTCTGTTTAAGTGAGTCCCAACTCAACAGAGCAGAAATACTGCTGGTTAAACAGAAAAATGTATCTAAGGCATCTCTGTTATTTATTTAATAAAACTAAATAAATAAATATTGCAAATATGTGCCACTGGAACCTTGGAGCAGCATTGGAGTGATTTCAAAGAGCATACATAGGCAATGTAGCCAGTCATTCTCAGATTCATAAATGCACACAGACAGCAGCAGCACTTATTGGACAGGGTGGAAAAGCACACAGTGCTAGCCTGTGGGGAGACGAGGCTAGGCTAGGGAAGTGGTAACGTGTAGAGGCCCCGCCCCCCCCCGGCTCACCCAGCGATATGGGGTTGTGCGGCGTGCTCAGCAGCTTCTCCCCGTGCGCCTCGGCCAGCCTCCGCAGCTCCTGCGCCAGGTGGCCGTACATCTCCTTCAGCAAATGCAAATGAAGATCTATGAATAGCAGCCTAGCGGTTTCATCCCCCCCCTCCCCCGCCCCACCTCGCGCGGCAGGGGTTGTTTGCCGCTAATCCGGCAATTTCCCGACGGCGGGCGTGCCACCGACACGCCGGCGCTCCGGGACGGGGCTTCGCTTTAGAACCATTAACTCCTTTTGCCTCGGCTGCGTCGCTAAATTAGAAACACCATTATAACTCGAAACTCACCTGTGGGTTTTCATTACACGGTAATGAGTAGCCGGGAAAGTGTTTGTGGGACTGTACGCAGAGCAATCAAAGTCCCCGGAAAGTACAGCGGTGATAAAAGTCGCACAGCCGTGAGGTCTCATTAAGTGATGGGGAACAACAAAAGAAGGTGCAAATTGCCGCGGAGTGAGAATTTAATGGGGAGTTGCGTAATCCACACCGCAGCGCTGGCACCGAGATCGCGTCCGTTATCCAGGAAACCCAAGACGGTAGCGTACAGATATCTTTACCGTCAAGGGGGCTACGTGGGTGCAGGCTGTAGTGGCTGTCTTTAAAAAAATCATTTGCCGTGAGGGGGGTGGGGGGGGGAGGGCAGAGCACTGAACCAAAACCGGCACTGAGCCACCTACAGCCACTAAAACCGCACAACTAATCTCTCTGTGCAATAATTAACCCACCTTACTTAGAGCACCAAACACACTCTCTCACACACTCTGTGCTCAGAGCACCAGACACTCTCTGCAGTTTCTCTCTCTCTCTCGCTCTCTCTCACACACCCACACACACACACACACACAGTAATAATGCAAAGTCTGTAAAAAAAAAAAAAAAAAAAAACTAACTGAAGCTAACTGAAAGACTGAGCTTTTTTGCAGAATTCACAAAAACAGAAACAGCCGTGTTCCTGACGAACTTCCCAGGCTGCACGGTTCTAAATACGATCTCCTGACGCTGCTAATGCTGGAGAGCCTTCCATATGTTCCAGCTGAGCGCTTTTACGCAGGCAGCACCAGGGACACAAACTGATGCCCCAGCAGCTTTCATTTATTTACTTATTTATTTATTTATTTATTTCTCTCTCTCTTTGTACTTTACAACCGAGGAGGAGGGCGGTGTAGGGCGGGCGAGCGAGTGTAAAAATAGCTCCTGCTCTTCCCCTCCGGGGCTCTGGGAGTGGGACAGGAGGCCGGCGGTATGCGGCGGGACACAGCCGCCGCGCTGGCGGGGAGCCCGGCCCGGCCCGGGGACGGGAGCGGAGAACACCGAACAAAACAACACTCGCGCCCAGCAGGCCCAACCCCCGATCCACCGCCCCCAGCTCTGACCTCGCCGAACCGCCTCACGAATCTGCCCCGCCGCCGCCCACCACATAACACTGCGTAGCGAGACGCCTCAGGGCTGGATTGCTAATATTTTAAATAGAAACTGATTCGGCTCAGGGCTAACAGCAGCAGTAGCAACCTTCATTAAAGATCTTCTAGATGGCTCTGTGTGTAGATGTGTGAACAGAATCAGTGGCCTGACAACACGTGTTTGTGTTCTCCCAAACTGATAGCGGAGGAGACAAGCTGCCTGTGAATATGATTGGTAGTTCCAAACTGGTAGAAAATAGGGGAAAACAAAAGTTTTTTCAATTAAGACAAGGCTAAAGAGTCAAAGTTTGAAAGTGTTTCAGGATATTGCCTTCATCTGTGAAGTAGTGTTATATCCTCATAAGTAAGGGCAACTGAACCAGGGTTTCTTAGCCAAATGGCCCACTCAAAGTACCGAGCGAGGGAAGGAAATATTCATTTTTTTCTTCCTGTATTATCTGGGATCGTTTTACTCCTTTAAGAGGATGCAGGGATATCCTTCAGTTCCGCTCGTGCAATTATATTCCATCAGCAGGGATTTTTACATCAAATATTCATGAGCGGAGCACGCGTAAATCGATAGGTCCTGTCAATCCCTCCACTTGTTAAGAGCCAGGGGCCTTTCCAAAGCGCTGTAAATACGTCTGTCCAGCACGGGCAGGTGAGACCTCTGGGTGTTTGGGGGCTTTCGGCTGTCAGCTCAGGGGATAAGGACATGCTCTCCAGATGCGTCTGCATGAGGGTCGACGCATGGTGCGCACGCGGTGTCCGCGCGCAGTGTTTTCTTCCTGCATCCGTAATGGATGAAATGTATTGCACTGCAGCAGCACTGTATCCAAATGTCCCCTTTGGGAAACTTTAAAGTAAACCCAGAGTCTAGAATCACTGTGGAAATGAAGCCACAGATGTAATGGTAATGATTAATAATTCTCAATAACTCTCAATAATGACAATACTGTGATATAATGATAATGAATATGTAAATGTGTGATTAATATCGCGTTAAGCGAGGAGAGGCACAAGCTTATAAGACAGCAGCCTGACCGTGATACAAAGCGCACGTATGCTTCAAAGCACCAGCACACAGAGCACCTGGTTCAATATAAAATCGCAGATCGCAGCACCTAGCGTGCTGCTGAGGTGTTCCTGAAAGCGATGGGTGGGGGTCCTTTAGTGAACGACTCAGCTTCCCCGGGATCAATTTCTGCTCGCTACGGCGTAGCCTTGGCAGCTGCAGTACTCCGCGCTCTCAGCAGAGCGGACACGGCGAGCGTCGGCATGGGGACGGCGCATTGCGCGATGCTAACGCCCGCTGCCTTACCTTGCGTTCCCTCAGCAGTTTCCTGTAGCCGCTGGCGCCCAAGGTGAGGAGGGTGATGAGCACGTCCAGGGAGGGGGCTGCCGAAGCTCGGCCTGGGGGCGCAGGGAAAATTGCACCCCTCAGTGGCCATGTTCTCAGAGCAGGGTGAAAGAGGAACTGGGCTCCTGAGGGTCTCAGTTGGTAAAGGCCCTCCCCATTACCGCAGAGAGTGCAGGTTTGAGACTCGGCTAGGTCATTAGCTGCCTACAGCTAGCACTACTAGTGCGATGACACACGCTTGGCTAAAGCCAGCCATGATTCCTTGTGTTAGCACTATATTATCAGGGAGGGATGCATCTCTCCTCCAATCAATGCTAGCTCTCTCCTATGGTACTATGCTACCTGTAGACAGAGGTGGAAAATCCAGGTTCAGAAAGTAAAAAGTCCTCCCCAGTATTTTGTTCCAATCACCTGGATTTTCTAATTAGCACAGTTCTTCTGCTAGGAGGTAGAACTAATTAATTAAAAACACATCGCTGTGCTTTTACCACAAATAATAGCTGTGGAAATATTATCCAATGAACTGCGTTCATCCAATTAAGTCAACCTGTAATTAGATGATGACATATGTCAAGCTGTTCTGTTGCAGAAAGATCTCCTGTATCTAATGATGATGACATCACATATCTACATGTATGTGATCCCATCAAGCCTGGTCCTGGAGAGCCGCAGGGTCTGCTGGTTTCTGTTTTAACCTGAAAACCAGCACACCACACAGCTCTTCAGGACCAGGGCTGCAGACCCCGGGTCTACAGACAAAAACATACAGTGTCTGATAACCGCTTATTTAACTGTAACAGTAGCAAGGCCAAACCCTGAACAGGGTCTGCTGGTTTCTGCTTCTACCATAAAATCAACAACGAAATCAGTCCCATGAAATAGGTGAGGTGAATTAACGGTGTATATAAACTGCTTTAATCGACCAATTAAATGGCGAGTAAAAATGAAGACCAGCACACCGTGCACTTCAGCCTCAGGGCTGCAGAGATAAGAATATAAAGTGTCTGATAGCTGCTAATTTAACTGACATGTTCAAAACTAAACCCTGAGCAGCATCTGAGAGCAAACAATAGCACGGGTGTAGGTGTGGGGTCAGAACACTTGCCTCCTTGACAAAACCAACCAGTAAATGATCCAAACAAACCCTTTGCAAAATTCACCATTAAAGACTCTACTCTCACACAGGGGAAAAGAAAGGACACATTTCAGTACTGCAAAGACGCAGAAGAATTCTCAGAAGTTTAACTGCCACAAACATTTAACTATAGGAAAGAGAAGTGTAAAATACTGTGCGCATAACAGGACTAACCGGGGTACATTCGGCTGATTTCCTGGATGAAGGACTGATCAAAACCAGCGATGATGGCGCCACCTACTGGAACCATGAAGTTTTTGTCCAGGCTTTGAACAAAGGCATCTATCCTTCCAACACGTGCCCCCTGACAAGGAGAAGGAAAAACAAAACATTGGTAATTATTAAGCTTGAGCCTTTTTTAAAAGCGTTCAGTCTAGGCTTACAACGTTCCACCACAGAGGTCACAAAAGGATAAAATCTTTAAATTCAAAGACAAGATATTTTATTTTATGAAATGGCAAGAGGGCAAGGATTTCATATTACTGGAACTTATTACATATGAATGGTTAGCCAGCCAACTAATGCTTATTATTAAACTGCAATATAGTTTGATATTAATGAGCCATAGAGTAGATTAGTTCACAGCAACGTGCTATAAAATGCAACATAACTACTCCAACAATACAGTTACATTTAGAGAATTGCCAATGAAGTGAATGTTGTGTGGGTGTTTTAAAACAGTGTGGATTATTATGAAATGCCAGCATTATACCTGTTCAATGAGGTGCATACACTTAGACGACTGTACCCCATATGCATTGTTGACTATGTGAGGGATGTGATGTTTGGCACACATCTCTGCCAACTCTTCCAACCTGCAAAATGACACAAAAACACATTTATATTTCTGCCATTTCATAAATAAATCTCGCCACCAATTATTCCATGGCAATAAGGGCTGTTTTCTTGTTGGCAAATACGGGTTCCTGGGCACATTTCTATGTTATCAGGATGGCCTGTATTCCTTTGGATCTGGTCCCCTGTTACAACTGCATATCCATCCATCATTAAACCACATTTTCCTGGTCAGGGTCGCAAGAAGTGAGGGAGGGGGGCTTGAGCGTATCCCAGCATGCAGTGGGCATGAGGCCAGAATACACCCCCAGACAGTTCGCTAATCTATCGCAGGGCTCACACATACCATTCGCTCACACATTCATAACTATGGGCAATTTAGTCGCCAATGGGCCTACTGCATGTCTTGGACATGCATGGACTGTGGGAGGAAACCAGAAAAACACATATGAACATGGGGAGAACATGCAAACTGTTCTTGCTGTGAGGGAGCAGTGCTATTTTCACTACACCGCCATGCTGCACAACTGCATGTCGACAAAGTTCATCAAAATGGCAGGTCAACAGTCACAAAATTAAACAAACTGAAAATGTGTACTCTTGTGCAGCCTGAATTAAATACTGTATTATTGACGTACCCGTGTTCTTTATAACTCAAATCATATTGCTTAGAAATGCCTTTTTCTGGCAGGTAATTAAGACAAACCTCACTCACCATGTAATTTTAAGTTATGTTACTAGTTATGACATAACGTGTAGAAACAGACTGCTGTATGCATATGCCACATATTTCATAGGCATTTCTCTTTCATCCTCAGAATTAGTTCTGTGGTAGAGGAGTTTTGATTCCTTTTGCGCTCTGCAATGATCCGACTCCTACAATCCATCGTAGCAGCAAAGCCAGTGCCAGCCAGTGCGGTTCATATATCACACCCGTAAAAATCACCATTATCATAGATCCTCGCAGACACTCAGTCCCTGGTTATTGGCAGTTTAAGTTAATTAACTGTAAAGTAGCAATAAGCTGGAAGTGCTGCAGTAATGATTTCGATGCTACCTTTATGGATCAGTATATACCATCGCACAAAGCTTTGTGAGAGACAGAGATGCTACCTGTGACTTTCATTGCCCAATAAGCCCCATTTATAAACAGAACATTTATGGACAGTGTAAAAATTCATCAGAAACATAAACTGCCATTCTATTTTTTTTTAAATCTCATTTATTTGACAGAGTATAATTTTCAGCTTGGATGTTACTGTTTCTGGTATGCTACACAAGTCAGCCGAAGGGCTCATTTTAACCTGTAGTCCCTGGAGAGGTTTGAAATACTTCAGTGAGTACTTCCCTGGGTGTCAGTTGCAAAGCAGCATTAAACAGCATAAATAGAGTCTCAAATTGAAATTGTTAATAATTTAAACCGTGAAGCAGGACACAGTGTGTACCTGTCGGGGACACGAGGGGCAAAGCAGGAAGTGGTGGAGTGCACACACAGGATGTTCTCAGCACCCAGCTCCTCAATCTTCCTCTTCACTGCCTCAAGGTCTGTGCGCAGCTCATCTCCCTCCAGAACATTCTCAACCACCACCGGTTCAAACCCTGCCAAAATTAAAAATGGGAAAGATGTTGGCATTAGGTCTGAGCCCGTACAGTACAAAAAAAAAGGTAAAAGGATGTCACTCAACTTGAGATGCTTCTCTAAACAGAAAAAAACTTGTCACTAATGATCATTCAGACAGACATACAGTAGGACTCCATTACTTACTGCCGAGTTCCTTACCGACACCGAAGGCAAAAATAGGAGAAGTGCAAAAATGGACATAAGAGATTCCTGACAGAACAGGGTATGCTGCATTCATAGGGAGGTGTCAATCAAACTATGAGAAGGGACTGCACATCAAGCAGACTGTAAGCAAGTGTGTTGATGACAAATAAAGACCAGCAAAGAGACAAAGATAATCAGGTTAAGTGGGCTAATGCAAGGACTCCCTCACCTGCAGTTATCATGGCTTTGAAGCAGGACTTCTGGTCAATGCGAGGCCAGATGATATAACGAGCTTGGGGTCTCTTGTGCCTCAGGGTCAGGAAGCAGAGTGTAAGGCTCATTCCCGTTGCCATGGGGACCACAAAACAACTAGCCACGCTCCGCACACCTCCATATAAAAACAAACAGTATTAGTCACGCTTCTTTTACAGGGAGGACACTCAATTATCAAAGTGCTTTGACCCGTTTAATTTTAATTCCTTCAAAACTTTCCTTGACAGTTATAATGGTCCGATATTATTAGAACAGCTTTTACAGCATATAGTTTCACTGGTTTGCAGTGGTATTTTTTTAAATAAATGATGGTCATCACCCTTTTGTTGGCTTCAAGTGTTTTTTAAGAGTGGAATGTTCTTACATTAAATAATGCTACTGGACGAAGGGTAGGCTACATGCTGCCATTGGACATACTGACTATGCTGCTGTGCTGTTGCCATGCAATGTCAAAATACATCAATAAACGGCTGATGACCACCTTATTTGCCCTGGGGCACGTTCAATTTATTTTGAAATCTGCACTGACTATTCAGGACATCTACAGATTTACAATTCAGGTGGTTGCCATTGTTCAACTTTATTAACCCAGTTCAATTTTAAATGGATATAGGAAAACTAGCCAGTACACACCTGCTACTTTTATAATGTCCAGCACTACTGAGTTGGTCAGCTTGTTGAGAAGACTGGAGCCTGCAGCCTTGGGCTGTACGGCAGCAATGTCTCCAGAGCGGCCTATTCCATGAATAAGTCTGGGGAAATACAAAGGTTCCATGTAGGAAAAAAAAATATCCAAAGCAGTTCAGCTAATACAGAATAAACATAAAGAATCTGTTTTTAAAAAAGGCGTTGATCCTACAATGCTACTGACCATATACTACATTTGTGTCATATAAATATATGTAATTTGAGCACTATTTACAAAATACAAATGAGATGAAGATGAAAGATTTTGAAAGATTTGATTATTGAGATACTGGGAAACTGAGTTGTCCCTGCTGAAGCTTTCATGACAATGTCTCATAGCTGTAATTTATATAAATGGTCATTTATTCTGCTTGCATGTTCTCCCTGTGTTTGCGTGGACTTCCTCCAGGTATTCCAGTTTCCACCCACAGTCCAAAGACATGCAGGTTAGGTTAGAGAGTCTAAATTTCCCCTTGGTATGACTGTGTAAGTGAATGGTATGTGGCCCTGTGATGGACTGGCAAGCTGTCCAGGGTGTATTCCTGTATTCCTGCCGCTCGCCCAATGCATGCTGGGATAAGCTCCAGCACCTCCTGCGACCCTGCCCAGGTATAAGTGAGTATAGACAATGGATGGACGGATTTATTCAGCTGTGGAATTTACCTGTAATGTCTTCTGGCAACTAGGCTAGAAGCCACTCTCCCTTCCCTCTCGCCGACCCCACAGTTACCCAGGAAGTTGTTGCTGTCCATCACCGCCAGTTCACTCAGAAAGAGTTCTATGGTGCTCTCACTCCATCCTTCCTCAGGACACTTTCCCTTCACAGTGAGATAGTCAAATTCAAGTCGGCATCTGAATGTGCCACTGGTGCATTTAAGCCTGAGTTTTTTTTCATTATTCTTATTCCAATACCATGAAACTGCAGTCAAACATTCTGACCCTTGTTTTAACATTTCTGCTTTGAAACAATCCCATTAAGACCACAAAAACTATTATTCACACTTCAAGTGTTCTTATTTGCACCATTTCACATAACGCTAAACTGCAATTACCTTGTATCGTTCATTTATGCGGTAACTGTTTTTTTAAAACAGACAGAATATTACCTGCTCTAGCAGCACTCGTATTAGCTGTTCATGACTCCGACGAGCCTGAGATCCCTGACGTATGTATGAAGATGACACAATCTTCTCACAAATAGAAACGTTTTCACTGTTCATGTCTGCAATAGCGCATTGAATCTAGCTCCACTTAACACGTTAACTTTTTTTTGTTTTTTGTTATTGACATTAGCTGATATTAGCAATCTAACAGTTTCGGCAATAGAAACGGTGGCTAGCCCTTGACCAAATCGTGGACACACACAAACTTCAAATCATCGTATCGTGTATCTTTTACTGAAAACGATCGATTCATGGTTTTCTGCAAGCTTATCTGGGAATTTCAACCTTTGTACCGTGATTTACCGGCTGAATCATAACATGTACCGACGCACAAAATATACGTCAGCGCAAGCATGGAATACTCTAAACCAATAAAAAACCTGGGGCTGGTACAACCCGCCCTCTGTGTTGAGCGTCAGTTCCGAGCAGGTGGTGCGCAGCGCAGACCGTAGTAAAATAAAAAATAAAAACAATCAAATAAAATTACCCTCAAAAACAAATACCAAGTTTTTTTTCCTAGTTTTACTTTTCAAACGTGTTTCTAAGTAATGATCAGAAAATACTCCATTGCTTCCATATGATGTAAAATCAGTTACCACAGGCTTGCTACATGACACATTATAATATTTTCTTATATTGGATGCAATTCCTGTCTTAGAATTTTACCATTGTTAGAAAGCAAAACTATTGTATTTTTTATTTTTTAAGCATCATTAAACGCATTTTCTTCATGCAAATCGTATAAACGTTTTTGCCCGAGCAGTCTCCCTCCATAAGAAGAATGTCATCCCAGAGGGTGTGTGGGCGCCCTCTACTGGTAAATATGACGTAAACACCATTCTTAATTCAACAGGCGTTCAGGCCAGAAGCAAGATATAGCACCATCACAGCACTACACCTGGTATGTCTTGCATTGGAGTGGAGGGAAAAGCAGCTAGCCATGGAATGTGTGTAAATCAGTAAGCACACTTCTGCCATCTTCTTTGCTGCTAGGCTGTGTCAGAAGAAATAATGTCAATGTCAGCTTGGGCCACCTGCCACTCCAATTTTTAGCATCACAAGGAGTCTAACTTGTTTATATAAACAATCTTCGGCTTCACGTACTATGTGAACCAATTTACAAAGATACCAAATCTATCTGTCCCAAACTGTGTGCAAAACACCACATGGTGAGGCTCACCTCCAGCATTGTGCTTGCAGATGCTGCCACATCTGGAAGTCCCTGTGGAACTGCACTTCTGCTCCGCGGTGGTCGTAGTTGGGCCAGTACTCCTCAGACATGTGAAACAGATACTCTGGAGCCAGAAGGGAGCAACCACACATGCCTTGCATTTCCCGGGGTATTGATGACAGCTCAGTATATCTTGGATTGCTTTTTTTAAAGACATAAACGCTTCTGCTGTGCTACACAGGGAGAGGGACAGTTTGCAGATAGTAGGACTACAACAATAATGGTGTTTTCGGTTGTTTTCAGTTCTTCAGATGTGTCTGTTTGAGCAGTAGTCCCAGCTTGTATCATGTTTTTGGGTGAATTCCTTTACTTGGTACCAAGCGAGAACAAGCCAGCATTGCTTCCACGCTCACAAGTGAGCTTGAAACTGGATCTCACTCCAAGTTTGCACTTTTCAAATGCCAGTTTAACTGCTAGAGTCCACATAACCGAGACAGAGATCACATAGGTGTAAAGGCTGATGATTTCAGAAAACAGTCACCACCATTCAGACCAATAACGCTTTCCCTCATAACAGCTGTAATAATTTATTTCTATGTCCAGCGTAGCACCACTCGCTCACTGACTCATGCTTATATTTATTCTGCAGTTGCCACACAGCCATAAAACCAGAAACTAATTTTCGATCTTCTGCTTCCGGGTTACTGTCATATCATGCCAGCATGCTTGATGAAAAACTACTCCCTCAAAATGGATAGTTCAGAGTCGTGTTTCTGTACAAACAAATTCTGTTTTGGGGCCTTCACTGCCTCCCCCAGGCCCCTAATATAGTTCTCCAGACAGCCACAGCATTCTGGCAGCTAACTGACATTTGACATCTACTCGATCAGGGCCAGTGTCCATACATATACACAGATAAATGTATTGGGACAGTGACGCATTTTTTGTTTTTTTGGCTGTGTACTACATCACTTTATAAAAATTACAGTGTATTATTTACACTAATAAATTTGCAATAAAATAATGAGTATGAGGTTTAAGTGCCGACTGTTAGCTTTAGTTTGAGGGTATTTATATCCATTTCTGGTGATCCATGTAGGAAATACAGCCATGTTTCTACATAGTGCCCCCATTTTAAGGGAGCAAAAGTAAAGGGAAAATTTGCTACTCAGCTGTTTGTTGGCCAGCTATGTGTTGTTGCATCATTAATTCATTCACAAGTAAGCTAACAAAAGGTTTGGAAGATTCTGTTGCTGTTGTCTCTCAACATGGGGGACCAAGTGAGTGTCAATGGTAGTAAAGCAGGCCATCTTGAGGCTGAAGAATCTGTATAAATCAATCAGAGACATAGCAAAAACATTGGGTGTGTCAAAATCAACTGTTTGACACATTTTTAGGGAACAATAATGCACTGGTGAGCTCAGCAATAGCAAACAACCTGCTAACCACAGAAGACTACTGTTGTGGATGAACAAATGATACTTTTAGTTGTGAAAAGAACCCTTTTCAACCGTTGATCAGATCAAGAACACTCTCCAGGATGTAGGCAAGGACATGTCAAAGACTAGCATAACGGGAAGATTATACCAACATAAACTCAGAGGGTTCAGCACAATATGCAAACCACTGGTAAAAATGGCCAAATGAGTTTTAACCTGTACAAAAGTGATTGTACAAAAAAGAAGAAAGTGTGGAGAAAGAAAGGAACCGATCATGATCCAAAGCAACCTTCATCTGAGATACATGCTGCTGGTGGTGTTATGTGATTTCTGATGGCAGCAGCAAGTGTACAGAGGTGTACAAAAACATCTTATGTGCTCAGATCTAACCAAATACCCAAAAATTCATTAGACGGTGCTTCACCTTGCAGCTATGTATAAAAAGGCTATAATTCCAACATGGATCACCTGATATGGAAATAAAAAAAATTCACATTAACTTCATATTCATAGTTTCATTTCAAATCCAATGTGCTGGAGTACAGAGCCAAAAAAGCAAAAATGTACCGGTGTCCACATTTTAATGGACTGCACTGTAACAAGCATAGCTGGACAATCCCTCATAGCAATATTCAATATGCAACATTGGAGCTTCTGTAACATTCTAGTCTAGGTAAGCAAGCACAGTGCAGGATGCACCAGGGCACTCACTTATTCATCAGTTCAGTTTAAGATACTCTGTTATCTGTACTAGCTGTGCGAACGATGCTATGGTATATTTTATGATGCACATGTGTATGCCATAGCATACTGTTAAATGATGTTTTGAGGCACTACTGCTGTACTCCCCAGTCTCGGCAATGTGAACTTGAGCTGCCACCAATTCATGGAATTTGAAATTTTAACTCAGCTGCTATTCAATTCTCATTTTAAACTGTTCCAGCGCTGCATGATTGACATGGCAACATATTGCCAAGTTTTACTTGTCATGCCATACTGTAGGTCCACAGCATCATCATAGCAGGCCATAAAATGGCTTTAAGTTCATAAATGAGAAAATACTATGTTTATTACAGGGTGACAAGAAGCATTCAGGATCAAACAGTATATAAACCAAACTCTCTGCAGGTTGGTTTGTGCAGGTTAGAGCAGCATTTCCCAACCGGTGTGCACTTTGGTGTGCCGTCAGGCAAGGTCAGGTGTGCCATGTGAAAAATCTTTTAAAAATTTTTAATGTTCAGATTAATTAAAAAAAACTCAAATGAACAAATCCCATTCACAAAAGCCAAAATAAATGTCATTAAAATGCATATTGCTTAATTAAAACCCCAAAAGAACATTTAGGCCTACGTGCGTGCGTGTGTGGAGGGGGGCTGCAGGGTGTTTATTTTTTTATGCTTTTGAGAGTGGTGTGCCATGAGATTCTGTAAATTTGGAAAGTGTTCCGCAGAAGGAAAAAGGTCGGGAAACGCTGGGTTAGACCACGCTAAAAGGCAATATTATTTAGTGCAGGAAACCACAAAATGCACAAAATGTAAAGGCCCCAACAAATTCTCGCCATGTCAAAAATGCAGAGTAATACAGGGTGGAACCTAAACTGTTATTAGCGATTTTGCCGCCCCCTGACCTGCAGTACATGCGGTCGGCGCTTTTGAAAGTGAGCGGGCGGAGTAACCTTTACAGCCTGACAGCCCCTGGGAAAGCCCCTGGCCTGGCACGGCCCCGGGGCCGCTGACGAATGCCCCGCAGCAGATGGCAGAGCGCTCATGCATCTCGGGTCCTCTCGCGGGGTGCCCCGCCAGGTGCCGGCGCGGGTGTCAGGCCCGCCGCCGCCCCGCCACAGTATATGGCTCCGGCGTCCCGGGGGCCGGGGGGCCCCCGCCGGGCACGGGGGGCCGTACATCAGCGGAGCGACGACTCCGATCAGGAGCTTTCGGAGCGCTCTCACTCTCCGCGCCGGACACTGAGGAACTGCCCGGGCCCGGCGGTCCGTGCCCCACCGAAAATGATTTTAAGCTCCCTGCGTGACACTTTCTCATCTTTCTGCCTAAAAGTTTTCCAACAGAGTTGTCTAGGTGCTTAAGAGCACTACTGCGCCAAGATCAGCAAAACTATTTGTTGAGGTATATTATACTGAAGAATTACATTTTATCATGGTAACAGCATACATACAATTGAGGTTTAGCCCTCGTGTGGAAAGTGAACTAATTATTGAAGGTGAAAACAGTGCAGGAACCAAAGGGACATGGTCATAGTGTCCAAAAAAAGCAATTCTTCATGTTGCTACATTTGGGTGAACTGCGCTACACAGTATGACCAAACATGTTGAAGGAATAATTCATTTTTAATGAGCAGAACCACATTTTCAGGAGAATCTGGTAAATAACCAGCAGCAAAATGGCTGGATAAAACAGGTCCTATCACCAGGGAAGTGGCATGATGAAGCATGTTCATATAACAATATCACAGAAAACATAATGTACCTGTGTTGTGTACAGCATGTGTGTTTAAGAGAGAGAGAGAGTCTATATGTGTGAAATGTCGTCTTTTCCTGGCTAAGTCTATGCACTCCCAGTCACTTCTGATTAATGGTGGCTATGATTTAACACCTGCTGTTTTAATGTAGCTCTTGAAAGTAACTGATATCACCATACTTATGCAGACAGGTTCATTTTTTAAATAGCTACCTAAATTTATCCTGTTTGTGCAGGCAATTAAAACATGGCCTTGAACATTTCTGCATGGAAGATGACAAAACAATGCAAGTAGAAAGGATGGTGAGGTGCAACACAGCAAAACAGAAGTGCAGGAGAAAGAATGTGTGGCTCCTTCCTCCTGCTTTCTCGTCCAATAGAAAGAGGTGGCACTGAAGCTTGGCATCAGCTGCTTTCTAGGACTCCGCCCACGTCCTATCTGCCCTGTGGGCTGGGTCTTCTCCAGTTACCGCACTGCTAGGGAGCAGCACGCTGCCCTAATCACCAGCCAGATGCCTCCACACAGCCCACTGCCTCTATATACCTGCAGATCTCCATTACCCTTCATCACCCCACTCTGTCATTTCTACCATAATGAAAATAAAAGTGACTTATCGTACCTACCCAGATTGGATTGCTTAATTGAGCACAGTCAAAGGAGTCAGAAGAGATTTTTCCTTAACTACTTCCTGCTGACCAACCAAATGGCCAGTTATTACCATTTTTGAGTGTTTTTTGATTGCACTGCAGGGGGGTGCCACCATGACTCAAAGTAGTAAAAGACAGTCAAGTGGCTGAGATGGTATACATAAAGGGGTAAATGACAATATGGAAGTTATTCTAAATGATCCTCTAAGCCTCCCCTTTACAGCTGATTGGTGGAAGCACATGAGTGGGCATGACCATAAATGCTGTGTTTTCCAGGTGGATGCAAATTGTCCCTTTGCTTCTTGGGACACTGGGGAAAAGTGGACTACCTGGAACCGATGTATGAATGGGAAGAGTGTGCAAACTCCACAGAGACGTCCGGGAACTGTGCCCAGAGCTGACATACATCCTGAGGTCAAACGAGTTACACAAACATCCAACCTGCGTTTCAGTGGTGCTGGCAGACTCACTCTACCCAGCAGAACTGGTCCTGAATGGCCAGCCAGGGGCCTCTGGGCCTGTAAGTCCTGGCAGTGGATGCCACTGTTGAATAGGAATCTGCAGCTGTTGAGAGCAGAATGGTGATAACATTGAGCAGTCAAAACTCACTCTCTTTCTCTCTCTCTCTCCTTCTCTCTTTCTCTCTCTCCCTCTACCTCCCTCTCTCTCATGTAGGCAATTTGTAAAGTATGTATCGCTACTCATGTACTGGGGTTTTCAGTCTAAATAAAGCCACTTATGAATGTGTCTAATTGGTCTACCAGCCTTGTGTGCCATGTGATACCACGCCCATTTAACAAGCCGCTTACACTGCTACAGGAGCTCACCCTTGGGGTGAGAACAATTATTACATAAATGCAACAAAATTTGGGATTTTGCCAAAGGTCCTCTTCGTTGTCATCGCCTGCCTGAGTCTTGGTGGCTGAAAGTGTGTGACAGTGGATTGAGATCACAGTGAGACTGACTGTTTTTTCCTCCTCACCATCTCTGCTCCAGTCTTGTGTGCAAACCCAGTGTGAACTTTAAAATTTAGTTTGATCATTTTTTGCAGCCTCTGAACAGTCAGTGCTACTTTTATTCTAACATAATTAATATGAGTCCAAGATGTATGAAATTTACTGTATCAGATTGAACTCTATGTACATTACTGTATCTGATTAAAATCTCATCAGAGTAGATTTTACAATGAACATTTTACTGCATAGTCTTGGGCCTGCCAGAAATGCTTACAAATGAAGGGTGGGTGAGCAGGAGTATTACAAATAGAACATTCACTGGCATCAAACTGCTGTCATTTATTTTACTTTCTTAGCAAGCTCGCCAATTACCTGAGTAATTCATTTACAAATCATTCAAAAGCTTTATCTTAACTGTGCAGCATAAAGTGCTCCCTTTCATGTCTTGTTAGACAATGCAAAAGAAGTTAAATTTAAGCATTAGAAAAAAATGCACCTTCGCATTCACTTTAATCACAGCACACAAAAAGACCAGTATGATCAGATAAGTTCAGAATGTGTGTGCTTCTGTGTGATCATATAAACTGCAGAATTGCAAAGTTGTGGGTGTAAGCCTATATTGTAGGCCAAAAAAGCCTATATTGTAACTGAAGTGAAAATACAGTGCAAAAAAACATATTTAAAAAAAAAAAATACTGATAAACTGAGGGGTTGAATCCATGCTTCCAGAAGTGTTACTTTGGCTCTATGTATGGCCAAGTCTCATGCTCTAAATTTATCCAAAGCCTTGAAGCAAGGCTTACGGTCATCAGTCAGATGTAATATGTCATCAAAATGACAGACAGAGGCTTTCCCATATGACTTCACTCACACGCTCTGAGCCGTGGGCTTCCATCCGATACCCCAGCACTACCAGGCTATCCGTGTTGTGTCTTTGTATCCTGGTGAAACAACAAGCCTGCCCTTTGCATGTTCCAGGGAAACCATCTTAATGAAATGGTGATAAAAGATTGTTACTGAGAGGTGAGATACATCATTGACAGTGAGGTCATCCTACCTCTGTCCCAGTTGTGCCTGTCTATATAATACACACACACATTGCACATGAACGTAAAGACCTTAGGTACACTATATTACATTTATAATTTGTGTGTGTGTGTGTGTGTGTGTGCGTGTGTGTGTTTGAAGTACGTCTACATCAGGTCCTGACCTTGACTTGGAAAAAACACTTTGTGGTGCAGTCCGTTGGGAGCATCAAACAGAAAACTGATAACACAGGTCCCCGTGGAAACCAATAAGGCAGATTTTCTTTCTCTGTAGTTTGGAGCCTCAGTTCAAATGCGGTGCATGAGATGCATTGTCTTCACAGGTGGAAAATCCAGGTTCAGAAAGTAAAAGTCCTCCCCAGTATTTTGTTCCAATCACCCGGATTTGCTAATTAGCACAATTCTCTAATTAGCGCAGACAGGGGGTAGAATTAATTACTGCAATCAGCTGGCTGAGTTCATGGGTGGCAGAAACACACAACAGGACTTTTACTTTCTGACTCCGGGACTTCTCATTGTCATCCATTTGGTTGGGTACCATTTGCAATGACACCATGTTTCATTACACGCTACTGTGAGACACAAGCATTGAATTTCTGGATGAATGTAGTGATGTTTACACCAACTGGGTAGTGTGTCTGACTAAATGTACTAGCTCCTGTTACAATGATGCTCCCCATAGCCCAGAATCTTAGCCTGAGGGTGTCAGTGCTGACTGTGGCAGTTTCCGACTAAACCCCCCCCCCCCCCCCCCCCTGTCTCCTTGAGCAACAGTTAAAAAGTTCAGAGATGTGATTTAAAGACGTGAATGTCTGCTACGGAGTGTGTCGTCCTCCCAGGAGAAGCAATAAGAGTTTGATTAGTTCCCTTAGCTGGGGAGCATTTGTCTTTAGCTCGGCAGGCTACTCATATTTCTTGTGCGGAGTGGCCTTGGTTTAAAGCTTGCCGCAGACCGGCCCCCGTTACACAGTCCTCTGCCTGCCCTCTGATGTGCATGAAGGGGAGGCCTACTCCACCGATGCAATGACTTCTAACCTCACCTGCTGCACCAGAGGAGCTTGCACCATGTGACTTGGAGAATACAGGGTCTAGTCTATTCTAGCAAATTCATCTTTCTAGTTCCATTCATTTAGGGGTGGTCGATACACGTCCCCTTAGCAACCAAAAGCTAGAGCTGGACCACCTCTGAGTTATTTGCCGGCACATAAAAAATAACCACTGGAGGATAACGAGGACATTTTTCTTACATAACTAGGTGCAGGTTGTTACCAATATTTCGCCTATTTTTTCATATGTAGTTGCAAATCAGTTTACGTTTTCCTGTCTGTCGAACGAAGTTGTTTGACAATAGGTGCTCTCACTCTAGCTGACGTTATAACAGGTGTGACGTTAGTTGAAGAAGCTGAGCTAGCTAACGTTAGCAGCCTTACTGCTGCCTCAGCCTGTTGTTCACCCACCGCACCTAGTACAACTTCTAGCGTTACTGGCTCTGCTGGTTGCGGTGAACCAGCTATAGTGTGGGAGGAAAGTGCCAGAGGCGACACCGACAGACAGCAGCAGCCCACCACAAACCAGACACCCGCTCGGACCGGGACTTTTACCCCTAGAGAATTGTGGATGTTCAAATGCTTTATCAAAAAGCATGTACTATATGTTTGTCTTGAAAGAATTAAAGATTATATACTTATAATTTTTTTCTTGTCATATTGTGTTCTTCTAACTGACTGAAGGTCATTTGAAGTTCTTCAGTTAGAATTCTCGTTTGGGTCTGTCCTTTAGTTCTGTGGCTTTGTTAACTGAAAAGAGCTGCCTCCAAATAGTTTTTGTTCACTAGCTATGATTGTGTTAAGCAAAATGGAGAAGGGCCTCACATTGGTCTTTGCCTGGGGCCTCCAAATCACTAAAACCGCCCCTGACCACCCCAACCCCCCCTCCCAGTTAGGCTACAGTATCATGTGAATGGCAGGTTTAAAAAGAATTTATGACACACAGGGTATGGAATTAAGAATTTACTTCCTTGGAGAAGGACAATATTTCCATTTCATACAGCAATACAATCATAAACATTTCGAGTCGACGCTCTGGTAATTCAAAATTATATTCACACCTAGACGACTTTACGAAGGTCTTCTGTAAATGCTCAGCGTGCTCTGTGCTACTGTATGTATCGATAAGTGACCAAAGAAAACTTAAAAAGCTGAGTAAGTACTGATCCAAGCTTTTCTTCATCCAAATGGTAAATGGACTACATTTATATAGCTCTTTACAATTGATGCCTCTCATTCACCCATTCACACACACACACCAATGGTGAAAGGCTGCCATGCAAGGTACCAATCAGCTTGTTGGGAGCAATTAGGGGTTAGGCGTCTTGCTCAGGGACACTTCGACACGCCAAGGCGGGGAATCAACCTGGCAACCCTCCGACTGCCAGACAACCGTTCTTACCTCCTGAGCTATGTCGCCCCTATGTCGCTATGTCATACAAAGCGATAATTTAAAGACAAAATCCCCAATAGACAAAAATAAATAAATAAATAGTAAACAAAATGGATTTGCAGTCTCATGCTGATTGTGAGCAAACACGTGTAAGCTGCAGGGGAAAGGATAGTGTAGTATATTCCTCGTGCCTGCGAGTGCATCAACTGAATTAAGCAAGTAAAAGGTAAGTACTCATGCATCCATGCTACCATGGAGGGAAGTTCAACTGAGAACTACAATTAAACTTGGATCTGCTGGACTGTCTAGGCCACATTTGAGAAACTGATTATTTGACAGGAACAGTGGGGTCTAGTACATAATACATAAAAAAGTAAACAAATAAATAAATAAATAATCAACCCATTGCTAGAGCTACGTAAAGCAGCAGTTTTATGCAGGTTTGACTGTTTAATTATATCACTGACTGAGTTTATGTCAGTCATATTACATGAATAGGCCTGAAGATTAATGTCAGAATTACAGTATGCTGCATTTCATACAGTGGAAGGACTTGTCTATTTAACTGACAGTAATATACATCCAGAATATGCACAGTTCACCATATCCCTCCTATCCTATGCTATACATTTCCTTCTGCTAAGCTTACACTTTCAAAGCAAAGAGGCCATTAGCTGATTTTCATACAACTTCTGTGTCTCTTATTCTTATTTGTACTCTGGAAGAACCTTATTCCAACAAAGGTGACCAATGGGCTGCTACTCATTTGATTTGGTATTTGATCTGAAATACAAATTTTATAAATAAAAAAAAATCTTGAACAGTTTCTTGAAGGGTACTTATTTTATAATAGAATATTCCAATATTCCAGAATCACCAGATATCTTTCAGACTCCTACCAGAAGTATTACATAGTTAGTATCTAAATGGTAACATGTGAATTAATGACAGTTCATTTCCACATTTAATTAACATTGATATCTTTTCAACACCTATGTATAACATCATATATGGATGGCAGTGATCTGAAAAGGCAAGGTTTTTGTAGCTTGTATACGAAGTAGGCCTGCAGTGCTTTCTTGGTTAATATGATTTGTATGGTTTCAGAACAATACAAAGACTGTTCAAGAGTACGTTATGTTAGTTTATTTAGTCTATTTAAACACCTGCTAATACGCCACCTAGAGCAGCGCTACAGCCATAAAACAATAGGCTACATAAAGAACTAAGAGAACAATCAAAAGTAAAATCGACCACATTTTTGTTTCTAGATTCACGTGGGTGCTGTCCAACGGAGCTGGGTGCTGAAACGATTGCCACAATGTTTTTTAACCAATAAATACGTAAATGATAAAGAACTTAATATTCTGAAAGAAATTATTGTCACTTTCGTATATTTAAATACAGCAAACTTGGGAATAAAAGCTTTTTGAATGTCCCTGGGTTTACTTGCTCATTTGGCAACCTATCCTGTAACGTCTAGGAAGCAAATCCAACGATAAAGATTTTGTTGGATTTTTATACGGATAAAATAGTCTATTCATACAAACATTCTTTGTCCGAATATTCACACTTGCATGTATAACCATAACAGATTTTATTCTAAATATCGATATGCCCCAACTGTTGCTGTCATTAGGCCTATGATAAACGTTTTCAATTACGATATCCCATTAGACGCCATGATATGATTAGTCCAGACGGCCATGGTTTCATTTTAAATGTGCCAGATAGGGTAGATGACGTGCTGTCCAGTCCAGCAATAGTGAGAATGTCCATATGCTTTGCTTTCGCGTCTCAAAGGCAGGGAGCTGGGAGACCGATTCCGCTACTGTTGCCAACGGCATCAGAAACGACAGACTCGTGCGCTACACAAACGTTTGTCCACAAGAGCTGCAGAACACAGGGAAAACTTCACTAGACTCTGCTTGGACCATTGGACACAAGGGAGCGAAGTCGGGATTCCTGGATATCTCTCTCTCTCTCTCTCTCTCTCTCTCTCTCTCTGTCTGTCTCTCTCTATCCCGCTCTCTCTCTCGCTCTCTCTCTTTTCCGGGTTACAAATAATATCACTAACAATAAGTCTAACTGTAGGAAAGCGACAATGGAAGCACTTCATAAGCCTCTAACTTCCCAAGGATGTACCGATCCGTGCAGAAAACCGATACCCGACAAGGATACTTGCAACTCCGGGACACAAGACGAATCTAACTATGTGGATATGAATAATTCACTCGACCAGAAAGCGGAGGGCACAAAAACTGTAAAAGTTACATTCACCGGCGAAGGGAGCCAACTGGCAATATTTAAATGCAATAGTGACACCACTTCAGATTCGGGAGACGGAAACCCAGGCGACCGTGAACGGGATAGTAATTTCGGTAATCTCCCTATCATGGACTGCAAATCCATTAATAAAAAGTGCTCAGGTAATGCCAGAGTACAGAAGTGTTCCGCGGGCGATCTCTCTGGCTCTTCTGAAATCGCTTCTTCGTCCGAGTTCCCTAAAAACAATGATGATTCCAGAGACCGTACCAAATCCCAAATGCACAAGCGGGATATCGACACAGGACCCCAAACAGGAATTGCGCCCAGCAACTTCATATCAAACAATACTTCATCTGACAGCGAAGAATTGGAATATTCTGATATGTACCTGAGTAGGAAAGAAACAGAGGCCGACGCAAGCGTGAAATTATCAAATCATTGCATGCCCAGTACCATGGAGGACGAGTCCCATTATATTACAACCCACGAAATTCAGCTGTCAGAACAGGATCACGATGCCGATTATGACATTGGGTTGGGATCCTGCTGGGACTTGGAAGACGATAACCTGGTCTACTCTTTTGCCGATTATCCTTCTTTTGACAGCGATGAAGCGATAGAAGGAAGACAGGTACCAGAAGACAGACATTTAGCGAGAGTGAAAAGCAATCAGGTTAAATCTAATAATACAAACCGGCGCGCTACTACCAGAGTAGCAGTCAGCAATAAGCATGAAAACGATCTCTGTGACTCGGACAAATGCGCCAGCTCAGATGAAGGTCTGTCAAAGAACCAGAAAGGCAGAGGGAATTCAGCAGGACAGATTCACCTGTCAATCAAAACTACTTCCAGAGCTATAAATGAGCCTAGCAACATACAAGAAAAGGAAAACATTCGTTATCATGCCAAGCACGAGGGAGACATGAGTCGCTATGTTTTTAGAGACGCAAAAGCAGAGAAAATCTGTGATAGTGCGAAATGTTTTATCGCAGCCCCCTGCCGCCTGCACTTTGGCAGTAAGTTAAAGGGGAAAGATGTTAACGAGTATTCCAGCGGTGCGTCCAGCGCTGTAAGTGAATTGGACGATGCTGATAAGGAAGTTCGTAATTTAACTGCCAGAGCGTTCAGAAGTTTAGCCTACCCGTACTTTGACGCCATCAATTTCAGTACATCCAGCGAGTCTTCTGCATCAGAGCACGGGCTGGGGATCAACAGGTGGTCCACGTTTGTTGACCTTAAATATGGAAACATGACACAGGGAAGAGATAAAAATCTAGTCTCCCATAAAAGTGCAACATCAACTTTTGAAATCGCCAAGAATGCAGAGGGCAAAGGGATTAAGGGGTTGACTTTAGCCAATATAAAAGCGCCCCAGACTCAGATCTTTGCACTGAATGGCAACTTGTCAGATGCCAAAAACGCATCATCTTCAACTAAGAAGATAGAACTCATGGGGAAATTTGGGCAAGGGCAGAGTGGGGTTATAACTCTAACGGAAACGTTAAATTTTCGCTGCAATGTTAAAACTGGGGGCCCTGGAAGCGATAGACATGCAAAATTTGCACAAAATGCTGCAGGATCACGTTCCACAGATGAAGTTACCAACATCTTGCCAAGCGAGTCGGGGAATGAGGCCAGCAAGCAACCCTGTAATCCAGGGGAAACCATGGAAGACACACACAAGAAAGCAATATTCGCCTCGAGCCTTCTTAAAAATGTTATTTCCAAGAAAATGCAGTTTGAACAAGAGCGGAAAATGGAGCGAGGGGAAATCAGTGAATCCTACTCCGTGCTGTCTCCATGTCTTTCATACAAAGAGCAGGACACGCAAAAGGAGAGAGTTACAATGGGCGAGTCAAAGGGGTTACAAAGGCAAAACTCTAAATACTCAGAGGCGGGTTCTGACCTAACTATTGTTTGCCTGGATGAACTGGGGGACATAGTGGACACTAATTCGAGTTGTCACAAGGACGAAAGTCCGAGAGAAGACATTTTAACTCTTGTACCAGAAACGAATTTTGAGTCAACAAATGAAGCAGGAATCGATACTAAAAAAGGAGCATTCGAAGCGTCTAAAAGCACGCTGCTTCGTAGCCAAAATAGCGCATTCAGATCCTGGAGGGACGGTGAGCTAGAGTTTCAAAAGGAACATAAAAACGATAAAACTCCAGTGGGGAAACCGCCTATGTTCACCGGCAAGCTTGGGGAAATGGACATTGACAACGAAGTTGCCAACAGCTTAACAAAAATGACGCATTTGTTCGTGCCGAGTATCCAAGTTTTGTCTGAGGAGAGTGAACTTGGAAAGCCATTGCCGAATATTAATTATTCAACTCGCGCAGCCACGGATCATGGGAATGGAGGCGTAGAGAAATTGCGTTCTGATAAAACTCTTTACCTTGCGGATGCTACTAGAAGTGTTGTGACATCGAAGTCACCTGAAATCAAAATCAGCTTGCGGAGTGTAAAAGAAAACAAAAGCAACCCGTTCAACATTGCTAAGCTTCTAACTCCGAATATAGGTTGCAATGTAGCCAACCTGATAAAGACAGCTGATGACTCTAAATGTCAAGCGCTCGCTGCACCATTAAAGGGAGAGTCCTCGGAAAAAGTGCCACACTTCATGGTCAGAGATATAAGGGAAAACAAGTCCAAGCTACAAACGCCGATTCACCAGGTCAGAGACGTTAGAAAATTGGTTAAAAGTTCGTATCATTTCGTTTCTTTGGATAATAACGAAAACAAGGCTATTGCTATTGCTGACCTTCATTCTGAACTTAAGGCTTCCAAAACAGGGCCTCACCGAAACCCCGCATCGCTTTCACCTATAGTTATAAAGTGTCAGTCCGTGAATACAAATAGCAATGTGAAGCAATCTGGAAATTTAATCGAGGTTTCACAACACGGACTTGCTGAGGATATACTAGGGGCTGACAGGTCATCTCCTCAACTACCTGTAGAGGGCGCCAAAAACGGAACCACACCGATACACCGACCATCAGGCAGAGCTTCTATAGTCACTGCAAAGCAATCAAAGGCTGACCTATCTGAAGCGTCTGTTGGGGTGAAAATTGAAGCGGCTAAAAGAAAGCAAGACACCAGTGAAAAGAAACCTGAGTCAAACATGGCGAACCAGGCTGCATTAGAGAAGCTACAGGCTGCAGTTAAAACGATGGAGCAACTTTATGTCTTTGATAGGAACGAATGGAAACGCAAAACTGAGCCTCGGCCAATTACGGACAGCCACGTGCTATCACTTATTGCCAGTGAGGAGCACGGCAGTTTAGGAAAAGATGAATTTGAGGAAGAACTTGGGAATATAACCAACAGTTTAGCAGCAGGTAGCTTGGAGAGACTTGTGAGGAGAGACTCTTATCCTAACTCAGACAAATCACCACCTCCACTGACAGCTGCCCCAGTGTCAGCAATATCACCTAAAAAAGAGGAAAAAGCTGCAAAAATACTGCACATTCCCTGTGTCCAGGAGGAAAAGGATGTGGCCAAATCACAGTCTCTTCAAAGCGGAACTTTCAGCAACAAAAGTGCAGCCACTTTCACTCAAAGCCAGAAGTCTTCCACTATCAGCAGCACCAGTTATAAACCTTCCCAGACGTATGCCTCCTCACAAGTACCTTTCAGCACCAAAAGCTTTGCTCCAAAATCTCCCAAACTCCCAGTGTCATTAAAGATATCCCACCCTAAACGGGTGCTGGATGACAGGGAGAGGCCTAACGGCACAGAGGCAGAGAAGCTTTTTCTACCCTTCAGCGTGTCTGCCTCTGCAGACTCAGAGAATTACCTCACCATCCCCGTCAAAGCCCATGCCACGGAGGGCAAACCCAGTATCTCCTCCAACCGAGAGCAGACATCTGTGTACACTTTCACAGCCAGTAGTGGCAAGCCTCAAACAACCGGTTTGGCCTCTCACCTCGGTCAAGGGGATGCAAGGAGACAGCAGGAAAGCAAGCAGTCGCCGAAAAGGTCCTCTATTGTCATGGAGACAAGGTCTCCGGACAGTCCCACCGCTACCATCTATCATCACCCCCTGCAGATGGCAATGCCAGGGGCACAGCCACAGGTCATCTGCTTCTCCTCGCCCGTTCCCCAGCAGCCAGCAGTAGACTTCCAGCAGATGCAAAGGAAGATGCTGCTGGACCCCACCACGGGAAACTACTACCTGGTGGACACCCCTGTCCAGCCGGCCACTAAGAGGCTTTTTGACCCAGAGACTGGACAATACGTGGACGTCCCAATGCCGCAGCAGCCCATGGCCCCAATGCCTATGCCCATCACGCCGCTAGCGTTGAGCCCTGGCGCCTACGGCCCCACTTACATGATATACCCTGGCTTTTTGCCCACCCCGACTGTACTGCCTGCCAGGACAATGCAGTCCCAGATGTCCATGCACTCAGAGGCAGACAGCGGGGACAAGGCCCCCCACATGATGGGGGCACAGGGGGAGGTGACCTACATGGAGAGCCCCTACTACATCCCCACAGGGAAGTCCCCGCAGGCACCCCCCATGACCCAGCACATTACCACCAGGGGGGCCAAGGGCTTCTCTGATGGGAAGCCCGTTATCAGCATCACATCACAGCAAGGTCCACGGATCATTGCCCCTCCCTCCTTTGATGGAACTACTATGAGTTTTGTAGTGGAGCACAGGTAAACTGCAGGCGTCATTACAGGTAAGTGGAGTCGTGCGTCTGTCCTGCTGTATGCATGCCTTTTAAAATATTTATCTCAAGAATATGTCACTATGTTTGTGCACTGCAATACACGTGATCTCTGTTGTGGAAGCAGTTCTTAAAATGCTATTGGCAATTATATAGCGCAGATCAATGTAATCTTTAAAAGCAGTTCATTTTCAGTATGTCTGCTAATTTTCATAGAAAATCAACTATGAATGCATCATCTCAGATCACAATATATACTGCAGTTAGAAGTGAATCTATGGGCATATCAGAGGGGTAAGATGGTTAAACAGGATTAAACTTCTGAGTTAGTACATATTTAGGTGAAACCCATTGGAAATGCATTTTCAGAAACAGAACTTGTAAAACTGCGTAAAGGCTACTTTGCATAGGAGTTAAAATATATTAAATTGAATTTATTTGCTCACAATTAATCATGGGGCTATAGTTGAAGATTGCAACTGAGGTCACAATGTTTTATTTGAAAAACATACCACAGGTTATGAGAGGTTACAAGAGTTAAATCATCCTGCAAACAAATGTATTATTTAAGATGGTAAATATTGTGTATAACCTGAACATAGCTGTATTGCAGAAGGTGCTGAATACTGTGGGTGGAGTCTCAGCACTAGGATGTGTCTAGGGGCCTTGTGCACACTGGCAGCAGAGTTTAAATCTTTACTTCAGCATGTTCTCATTATCAGTGATCCTGTAGTATTTTCCAAAAATGCGCATTGTGTCTTGTCATAATTTTATGATATGCTTATATTCCACTAGTATTTCAGCTCTTGTCTTTATTTTGTACAGATTAAACACATATTTAATATGATTACATATGTGTTTCATAGCACAGTGCATCAAGTGAAGAGTATCAGAGTATCAAAAACTCACAAACCTGAGATGAAGTTCTTTAACACAGTTACGCACATTTCATTTAACCAGCAATGTCCTAGTTATGCATTAGTGTACATTTTGCATATCTGGAGGGGCTCCAATGTCAACTGAAAAAAGGCACTGGATTTGTTGAAGGCTATCTGAGGTATGCAGCATGTTTACCACCCCATTTGTGTCATGCTCCACTAAATGGCATCAATGGTGTTAAGTGACCGCTCACTATTCCCCAGGGAAACCTGACACCAGTAGACACTGGTTTTGTTATTTGAGGAACTGGTGTTGACCTTGGTCCAGACCAAACATGAAAACAGTTCCCTTTTCACACATTAAAGGTTGTCAGTTATTTTTGACGGCACAAGTCTATTTTCAGGCTTCCACATGCTCAGATTAGGGGGACAAAAACAGTTCATTGGTTAAACGAGATATTGTTACATTAGGGTAGTGACTTTCAGTCAAACCAAACTTTAAAGAATATGCTGGTGCTTTGTGAATAAAAAAGTATTTGTTATTATTCCCTGTCATCATAATCGCTGCAGGGAGGCATGAACATGAGGTCGATTATTTATCTGAGGATGCACTTTGATTTGTCATTTCACATAAGCAACAAAAATACTTTATTGCATTATATTTTACTTTCTAAGCTTTAATTTGCCATTGTCCGCTAAATGATCATGGAACATATGAAGTGCCCAGCTCCTTCCCCTATTACAGAAGCCCAGCTCCTTCCCCTATTACAGAAGCCATTTTGTAATTTCACCCGCCCAGCTAAACAGCAGGTCATTGCTGCAGTGGCGCAGTTTGTTTCTGGTTTCTGGTCTATGCGCTAAATGGATGCGCTGTAACAGTGCGGGCGAAGCAGGGACGGGCGCTGCAGGGGCATTGTTGTGAAGCGCAGGGCGCTGCCTGTGTGGGCGAAGGGGGCGTGGCAGTTCCAGCGCAGTGACAGGAGGGAAAAGGTCACGCAATGCAAAGTATTTGTTGTGCTGATGCAGGGAAGAGCACAGCTGCTGGGAGAAATCAAGACTGGAGCGGTGGCACTGGGCTGCCACGAGGTCACCCTTTTATAGACCAGCTCGTTTAAACGGGGAAAGAGGGAGGCGACGAGCGGCGAAGGAATCCGGCTATTACATAAACAAATCATGTCCTGGGTCCAACACATAGACCCTCAGCTAGCCTTCTCAGAAGCCGAGCTTTTTCTTATTTTTAATGAATAGAGAAATACTTGACGATGCAACTTTTATGTAGCATCGTCAAGGAGCTAGCTTAGGAGATGCTAACAACTGTGAGTTATGTTTTAGTCTCAAGAGGGGTATGGTTTACACTCATTCCCCAGTATAATTGCAGTAATCTGTCCACTGACTGACTGTTGGTAGTTATTAGCTGATAGTTCTCATTTTAAAAAGTAGGTCAGCCCCAGACATAGCCAATTTAATTTAATTGCAGTCTTCATAGAGATGGTGTACACCAGAACCAATTATATGGAAAAACCCCATAAATGAAATTTGAGCCAATTTGATGTGTATGATCAATATCATATATTAATGATGCAGCTGCATCATTTCCCCAATTTCATTTGAAGAATTTTGATGAGCTCTGCTATTTTCTGTTTCCTGTCCTGCCTAGTTCCTCATTGTCCTTTGTGCTCTGTTCCATACAGGGACATCTTCTGAAGGTTTTTCCCACAATTCCTTTGATGCTGAGCTTTTATTGGTCCTTTCTTGCATCTCTGCATCTGCCAGAAGCCCATGGCTCATGGTCGTCTACACCACCTGGAACTTCATCCCCCCAAACCCCTCCTACCACATCCATAGGTTTTCATTTTGTTGCTTAGTGTTTAATCTGCAGTACACATTTTTAAAGCTGTGCATCCTAGCTGCTGGTTATTTGTTCTGTGTAAATATCTGCATTGAATGCAGTATTTAAGCAGATCTCTTTTTACCCAGATTCGATAGTGTAGCTGCAAAGTTCCCAAGTAAAATGCACAAGCAAACAGCTTCCAAATGATTTATGGTCAAGCATAATATCTGCATGAATTTTTCTCAGATATAAGAGAAAATCAAGAGTCCAACTCAAATAGGAATTAAACGGCTTTTCAATCAAATGACTTTTTCCTATTGCAGAAATAATAAGTGCATTACCCTAATGTTTAAAACCTGATATGACCTGGCCATTGGACTCCCAACATTTGTGGACAGTAAACACAAAGGTGAAATAGATATGAGGCGTGTGTGCCTCTGTTGCCATCCCGTTATGTTCACTACGTTGATCCAGTTAAAGGGTGATGAAAGTATATTGTAATGCACTGATTTAAAATAAACCTTGGGAGTATATTGAGAGTGAATTTTGGAGAAGTGGGTGCTGGCTGTCATTAGGCTTACCAGTTACACTGACAGTTACCCTGCCAGGATTACTCCTTCTCACTGTGCCCGGGGTGAAGTCCAGTCACAGGCTCATCCCCCCCCCCCCTCCCCGAAACGGCACTACAGAATTATTTACTCACATAGTGATGCTCACAGAGTTTATTTACAGTACACAGTGTGGTACTGTATATAGTTGCCAATATTTATACATGCTATTGTGACGATAACTTGGTACTGTGATGGCAAACCCAGAGAAACACAAGTTTTGTTTCTCTGTATAGCTGGTGCTCCCCCAGGCCTGTGGTCCAGAGGCTGGGCAGTCCTGGGCCTATGGAGCCAGCTGAAGCTGGGACTATTTAGGGGACAGCCTCCTCTATGGGTCCCAGCTGGGCCTTTGCCCCCCTGTGTAATGGGGCAAGATAGTGCCAGACTGGGCATGTGTCTGTGACCTTGATGGTTTTAAGCCACGCTGAGTTAAACAACTTTTTGGTGCCGTTTCTTTGGGCTGAGTGGTGAAAGAGTCAAGTCTAGTTGCGAACTTGAACTTAAAGTATAAAGAAGTAGAGTCAAACCAGGGCAACTGGAAATGATGAGGTGACTCTGATTACAAGCCAGCTAACCTTCGGTGGAATGATGTGACTGCTGTTAAAATATTGTCGTGAGCTAATTCAGCCCTCCCAGCGGCCATGATTCACACCTTCTTAATGCGCTCCCGGAAGAGTAAGTTCAAACCTCACTGGCCTGCTGTGCTATCACACCGATCCATGTCATAAATAAACTGCTTATCTGGTCAATGTCTGAGAGACATTGCCCCAAATTTATGCTATGATAGGGTATGCTTGACCACAATGGTATTAGTTGTATTGCTGCGGCGAAATCTGCTTTTTAAAACCGTTGGACTCATTCCTTGTCATATTGATATTTAATTTACAGGAATTTGGAGGTGACCATGTTTGTAGCTCCCTCTGCTATCAAGCAATAATTATTAGAGCAAAACAAATCCCCATTTTAGTGAAGGAAAACATATTTTGCTACATTGCACAACAGTGCTAATTTGGACTAAAGGAGGCAATAGGAGCATATAAAATGGATTTTTATGGGACTCCATTACAACAAGTTGTCCTTTTTGTAGATTTTCTTCAGAACCTCTAACAAACCAAATACTCCTAAGTCTGCACAGTTTGCTGTTTTTTTTCTAATTTGATTACACTACAGTACATTTAAGACAAACCCAGGATATTGGAGCTGCAGGACAGTCCATATACCTGTCTCCTGTTTTGTTTTAAGTTGTCTTTGGATTTAAAGTGTCAATGTAACACTATGTACAGCTTTGTTTTCTTTTTTAAGGGGGTGCTTTGTGAGAAAATTCTATAACACAACATGTGGGTTTGCACAACAACTTCTCAGGCTTGTCTAAGACTGTTATACTTGAAAAATCTTTCTATGACAAACTGGGCCAAATTTATCATTGTTCCTTTTTCCACTTCACGATGGAGCATATGGCTTAACGTGAAAAAGAAATACAATAACTAAATTAATTTAATAAGATACAAAGTAATATAATGATGATGCCAGTTGCACAAAAGTCTAATTCATTTAATCTTCTTGTCAGAAAAAGGAAGTGCCTTCAATATGCTACATTATTTTCATTTTTTATGTACGATTTCCTGCTGTGCTTTTAAGCAGAAAGGAATACTGATAAATTGACCTATGCACTCACTCTGTGTTGTGAAGCCTGGTTTGGGTGAATGTTAAAAACTATGGAAATTTTGTCCTCAAGCACAATGTCAGTTTGTTTGATTGTTTTCTCCTGTCAGTGAAAAAACATATATATGCAATAATGAAGTCATACTAAAGATTATGGTCTGGCCACCAGGCCAGGGTTAGTTTTAAGTTGTGGAGGAAATCATTTGAAATGGTCATCCACAGTGGTACCTGGTGGATTTGCGCACCATCAGTGCAACAGTGGATCAATTTTTTCTTATATAACCGGCTGACGGGAACATGTTGCTGGGTCACATAAGTAGTAGTGTGTTACATAAAGCCAAACCGAAACAAAGCTTGATTTAATTAAAAAGCTGAGCATATTGCCAAGGTTTGTTTGCTGCTAACCCGGTCAGCACGGTTCAAATTCATTTTCAGCTGTGGGAGTCCTTTTTTTCTAACCCAAAAATCTCCCACACCACCAACCATAGGAGACAGAGGTAATCTGTATGCCCAATGGGAGTAGCAGCCATATTGCGGTTCTTGCAGTATGCTAGCTGTGGGAAGCTTGGGCAGTGTTTGACTGCTCTGACTGAGACGAGACAGGGCCGGGCTGCAGTATGTACAGCACGTAGAGAGAGGGTGAGCGGCAAGTTTGCGAGGGACTGAAGGAAGGGCACATCGCAGGAAGATGGACGGCTACAGCACTCTGAGGAGGCAGGAACAGGGCCCCGCTCCTCTGGAACAGGGGAACGTTCCGGTGGCTCTGTACGGACACCAGACCAGGAACCCTGAGCCGGCAGGCCAGGGGCAAGCTGGGAATGAGGTGGGGGCATTATGGAACTGCGATGGGAGAACTGCACCAGAAGGGTGATATAACAGAAGAACAGAAGAAGAAAAATACAGAAGTGCTATGTAAACATAGTGGACTGTTGGTTGTGTGAATGGGTGAAAGCAATGTACATTGCGAAAGATGTCCAATAAATTATGTACATTTCCAGTAATTTATATTTCCATAACTTATTTATTTGCTACAATATGTTATGTGTTCAGATATTGCACAGAAAAACTATAGCCAAGAAAAAAAGGTTTTAACAGAAGAAGGTTGCAGGAGTCTCCCTGTTATGTGTTTTATTTTTTTACATGACTGATTTAAATCCTGTAGTTGCAATCTTGTTGGACAATTACACAGCATTATTGACATATTTGTATGTTAATTGAACATTTGATTTTTATTACTGTACATGTTAAAGAGTTGTGGGGTGAAGAATTTGCCACAGTGAACAGGAAGGCGGCATTTCCTATGGCCTCTGCCCCCCTCCCCCCACCCACCCAAACCCACACACACACACACACACACACCCCTGGTCCAGCTGGCCGACTCCTCCAGCGAGTTTACTGGTTTGTTGATGCGGTTTCCACAGAAATGGCCAGTGACTCACCTCCTCGTTCCCAGCTGCTCTCCCTCAGCTGCTGAACAATCTGCATTAATACCCCGTTGCGCCCAGACACAAGATACAATACTAGCGGTGCCGACCAATTTGTTACCTGAAACGAGTATGCAAGCATCCAGCCGACGTACGCTCGCTTTTACAGTCGCTTACTCTGACAGCATAGCTTCTGTTGATGCCTGAGCAATCCTGCCGTTCTTTTGAATTAAAATACGCTGCTAGCACCAAGCTCAGGATTTTCAATGCAACACTTTTCATTCCATTGACAGAAAATACCCCACACACATCTTAAGGCTTCCAAGTTCAGTCTATTTGCTGCACTGCACAGCGTAACTGTGCCTTCCAGCAAATAAATTACTGTGTGTAGGATACTTTTATTTCTCTGATTTACTACTTGCCTGGGAATCAATGCTGACTCTGGGGTGCTCATATTACGTTCTTTGATAGAATACTTTGATTCCTATTATCCTCCTAAACAAGATGAGCGAAGGGTATATTGAGAGCATTTTACACAGTATACCTCTCCAAATTAGTTCAAAATGGAGCTCAGGGGCCGCGTAATAGTTATGAACCATGATTGAGTTACACAGGAAAGGACATTCAGGCCATAAAGCTGATCCATGTTTCTGGGTGATAAGCAGATGACTATTGCTCCAGTGAGGCCAACCGTTTCACACTCAGATAAAATCTGGAAGCTTGTCAGAGAAAATATTAAATGTGAAGGTCAATCTCCAAGCTTTCAAGGACAGAGCACATATATACAACACTAAAAATAAACAATTTGAATGATAAACAATGTAAACAATACCTGCCAATGGTGCTGTAGTCTTAAAACCACTCACAGCCCCCAGCTTAACCAAGTGACTGTTACAGAATCAATATTTTGTGTACATTCAGAGTACATGGTGCATTGATGAGCAAATGGAAATGCAGTAATTCAGACATGTTACTGAGTGCAATTTATATTATTTGGTTCACCGTTGCTATTGCCTATTTCACCATTTTATGAGAGGACTGCGCTTATACCGTTACGTTCTCCAAGAAGAGTATAGTACTTTGGAAAGGATAACCGAAATGATATTGAAAAGATTTATACCAAGTTCAGGAGAAAGTTAGTGAACTTCAGTCAGTTGCAATCCCAACCACAGAAAGTCAACAATTCATAAATGATTCATTTTAAAAAGTATATTAGTGAGGAAATTGTGAAAAATATCAGGCTCACAATATCATTTCCAACACCCCCCACCCTCCGCTAGTTTCTCCAGTGGGTCAATAAGTACATGCAGCCAGTTAAGTTAGACTAGAGAGCTGAGTCTGTGGATGTGGTTCAGGCTACGACAGCACCACTTAAGCCTGCTGCTGCAGTGAGCATCAGGTGTCTGTGACACAGCCTATAAACACAGGGGACCATCTGTCCCCACATAACCTCCCACAACCACCCCACCTTGTCAATCTAACTAGACCCAGAATGCTATCTAATTACAACATATCTTAGATAAATAAAAGAGACGTAGCGTTCTTATTGAAAATTCAGCTAAACCTATTTTATACATAATATACATAATAAATGAAAACTGATTGGTCAAGTTGCCTCAAAAAACGTATTTTTGTTCTTCCCCGTTCCTTATTTAGAGCCCAAAATTCTGCCACAGTATTCTGCCACAGTTCTGTTACAGCAGTGCCACATGCATCTGCACACCAGTAGCACTGCTGGTGAAATCCCTGCACTGATGCACTCCACTGTAAACCACTGGGTACATTATTTGGACATTCCTATAGTCATGGTAAGTGGAGGAGAGTTTCAAATTTCAAAACCTATACTATGGTGAGTGCCTTTGCCAAATCAGCCATTTTGGAGACCACGTTCTGCAGACTGCTCTAATGCTCTATGGGTAGTGGGAAATAGATTCCAAACATTAGAGGAGATAAGGCTCCTTTTAAGCATTAGCTGGCTAATGCACGTGACCAGGAGCTCTCTGAAAAGGGAGCAGCTGCAAGATTCATCCTGTTAAGGCTCTGTTCTGGTGTATGGATGGCCCCCACAGTCTTCAAGTATTGAATCCAGACCATCTCAGTGCCGACTGTGGCTGGCTGCCCCGCGGGCAGCCCCACGGGCAGACACACAGTTGGCCCTAGCGTCACCCAGGGATGGTCGGGTTTCTGTCAGCTGGGACGACTGTGTCTCACTGTGCATCAGCAACAACTGCTGGGTGATGAGGTATCTGTAAACCCACCTCTTCAGCTAAACAGTGTCTTCCTCTGACTCAGCCTTCTGCATGCCCATCTTGCAAACAGTGACATGATAAGATGCAACGCGGGGCATTGTGGGCTTTGGAGAAGGGTATATCCTTGTCTGCGCTTTGCCAATATCAATAGCACCGCGGTGCAGCAATGAGTGCTGATATTTATACAACTGGGCATCCCAAACTGAGGAGAAAATTGTGGGGAAAAAAACATTTTTAAAAGTTTACTGAAAAACTGTGAAAACCAATGACAACCTAAGAGACCTAAATGAGGAAGTTAATGATACAATTTAATTGTTAATTTAGAACTGCATTACGGTATCATTTAATGGCCCTCAACTCTGTTCCTCGCCCGACCAGTTCACACCCAAGAAACCACATGAGTGGAGCTTCCTGTGTAATCAACTGCTTTAATTGATCAGTAAAGTGCTGAGTAACAATAAAAACCAGCAGGCCATGTGACACTTCAGGACAAAAGTCATTTTTTATGATGATTAAAAATATTACTTGATACTTTTTTAAAATCTGAAATGCTTGGGTGGATAAATTAACATCAACATGGCCCTCTATAGACGTTAGTGCACTGAACAGTGGGTGTTAAAGTGTATCTTAACTAGGCAGCAATACCGCTTGTTTTGTTATGGTCCTATAGATAGATCGCTACTCTGTCAGCGGTGAGGGTGCTGTGCACCGTGTTGATTCTACCACCTGTTGGTGCCACTCACATACATGCAGCAACCGAGCACAAAACAAAACAAAGAATATCTTTCACATACAAGACCTTTCAATGCCATTCCCTGGCATACACACGTGTCTTTTACACTTAAAACTAAGCTCATACGACAATGACAATATTAGCCGTTTTAATTCTCTAATACCCACTTTCAGAACCTATGAAGTTTATTTATGGGAGATTTAGCTGAAAGTTACAAGATACTGACATCAGCTCCAGACATACAATGATGAGGGAAGCATTTAGTCATAGTCACGGGCATGAGTCAGACATCTTAAATTCGAAGTCTCATCTTGTGCAATGATTTTATAATAGCACTGAAATCTGAGAGCTGGCATTTGTGCAAAGTTTAATTAACAGTAGCAGCAGATTCATCTGAAAAGGAGCATGTGAGAATAAATTTTAGCGGTCAAGCCAAAACACATTAAATGGTGTATTTATGTTTGTAAACAATACCTAAACTTGGGTTAGTGCCACGGGCATCAACAAACTGCAGAATAGAAAGGAAGGAAATGTATATACGGTAATAGTCTTGGCCAGTACAACCAAATCAGCGTTAGAAAGATGAAAACTTAAGTCCACGTAATGGTTGAAATAGTGATAGAGGGGAGGAATTATATTTGAGCGATCACTGTGACACCAGTTGTATTTTGGAGCTATTAAGCATTAGCATTATCTTCATAATGAAGGTCCCTCAGATTGGGCTGGGAGTGACTGTGAGGAGTTTAGGCTGTGGAGGCGCAATTGTTGGTGTGAATCGTTCTCTCACACACTGTACACGTGCTCTCCCTTCCGGCGGGGACGCAAATAATACCTGGCTTTCCCAGTTAAAACATTACATGAATGCCAATCGGTCCACAGATCAAGGCTATTACAGCCATGAATGCCAATTAGTCCACAGATCAAGGCCATTACAGCAACCTGGAGGCCTGTAGTTCCTTGTTAAACAGAGGATCTCTGTCCTGATCAAATAAAGGAAAAATAAACTAAAAAAAACAGTCAATCCCCAATAGGGGGGGTGTTGGGAATGAAAATTACTAGGGAGGGCTGAAACCGCATCTTACCAGTTTTTGACTCAGATCTTGACTCCAGATATTGTACTCCAGACTCCATTCCACCTGAAATGTCAGTGGGCAGAGCTGGCTGTAACCCCACACTGGCCTCAGACTGTAACTGGATGACCAGGAGAAGAGAGAGAGAGAAAGATAGAGCTTGAGGGGAAGAGAGGAGAGGCAGGAATTTAAAAACGAGAGTCTCCACCAGACATTGAGAAACTGCGGACAGCGCTATGACTATACTGTGGAGAGATCAAATTAATATGGAAAGGACACCTTAATCAAAGTTTGTCTGCAGTGCATTTCTAGACATCCAGTCATGCTACAGGCCTTCTAAAAATACATTTAGCTACACTTCATTGCAACCCAACTCTCTTTGTGATATAAGAATGAAGCACAGATCTAGATTATAATAAAAAGCATATATTTTCTCCATTAATCTAGCAATCTTAATGGGCAAAACTCCAAAATATTACATTTTTCTTCATTACTATTCACAACTATAGCATTTTAACAGTACTACTAGAAGCAGTAGTTAATATATATGCAAATTCCCATCAAGGACTATAAATGGTCTATTTGTCATACTTTTTTATGATAGGAATGCATCAGGTTTGTGAAGGTCCTAATAAATTAATATTGAATTGCATGCTTTACTGTGTGATTTCTTAATTCTATAAAAAGTATAATGTCATTAACTGAAAAAATAAAAATAACTGAAGATGAAGATGGAGGGTTTTCCAATAACGCCAGTGCCTGAGGGGGAAAGCTGTAAGAAAGCATCAATTGATACAAAACAACAAAAATGAATCATTAAGAACATCATAATGGAACATCAAGGACCACAATGGAAATAAGTCTTTATTTCGTGTTATCCTTGACAATGTCTTCACATGCACGTCTTTTGATACATGTGTTTTAATTTTGTCAAATAAACTAAACTAAGTCATCAGGTTTTGGGTTCTGGCTTCTCTGCACTGGCTTCCAGTTACCTTCAGAATAGGAATTTTGCACCAATTAATAACGTTTAATTACAAGCAAACCATTGATTAGCTCCTGATTATATTTCACCTTTGGCCTCATAGATATCTAAACACCAACTACTTAAATTTTCAAGCAATGTCCTTGTAGCTTTTCTTAAGTCCAAGCTAAAAACGAAGAGAAAAGGACATTATGCTTTCTTGCTTTTAGTGGAGTGTTACCCCATTTGAAGTAGTATTTTATTCAAATGCTGTAATTTTATTATCAATTTATTTGAGTTTCAGCCATCAACTGAGAAACATATGACACTCCTCTTTGAATTCAGCTTATATTCCATTGATAATGACTAATGGAATAAATAAAAAAATCCCACTGCATTTAGTTATCCCTAGAGCATGTCCTGCTAGCTTCCATATTTGACCCTTAGCCCATACCATGGTATGCATCCTTATTTCAAGCAGTGTAATTTTTAACTTAGGAAGGGCTTACAGCCACAGCACCAGGCAGCAAAACGCTAATATTATCACATTACTGACTGTAAATCAGGTTATTCTTACAGTAAGCTTAAGGAGTATAGTGGTGACTAAAAGGATTTTGAAAAGCATAATTCTACAATATGTACTTGGAAAGGGGATTGTTGCAAAGTCTCAAGATCATTTAGAGACAATCAATTCTTATTGTGTAATTTTGAGACTAAATAAAGTACTAAACTACAAAGTACAGAAGTTCTGAGACTACTGACTGATCTCAATACTTCAGACATGAAGCTAAGCAGATGATTTTATTTTGATAATTCTGCAGTCATAGCCTGAAAAGCATAAATGAAACAAAAAACAAATTCAATTCTTGTCACCTTCCTCAAACTGTTGAATACCTCTGAGGCCATATAATTACAAATAGTCACTGTTCCATAATCGTGCTGCCATTTAAGATACATTTGGAAATGAAAAGTCAAAGCAATAAGCAAAACTATTCAGGGTATCGTGTATGATGGCCTGTCAGGTGCCCTTTGGTCTGTGTAGCACATCCACACTCACTCCCTGCACGACAGTATGAAACCTGATAACAGGCAAATCTCAAGCAAAACCTGGCACCATTTATTTCTCAGCGTGTTAATCTTGAAACACATTCAAGATGTGTCTGATACACCCACCATGAATATCACAGATGATCCAATTAAAGTATCTAAGGGGTGACTCATTCCAGAGCAACTTACTATCTATATGGAGTCCATAGGCTGTAATGTGCAAAATACAACTCCAGGGGAAATATTGAAGTACCCTGACTTATTTACAAGACACTATTTATTTGCAATCTACTGTAAATATTTATTTGGAAGGATTTATGATATAGCTGTGATTATAGCCTCATGAGCAACACACAAAAAGGCCATGACTATTGTGATTAATTTATTTTTTACTTATTTGGTTTAAAAGCACTGCAGATCATCTACGTGGTTCAGTTATATTAAGGCTTCTCTAATGTAATTCTTTTTTTTAACTTCCCAGGCCCATTCGCTCTCGCTTGGTTGGCTGAAGTCAGCATACTGATATTCATATAGCAACCAAGCATTGTTTATTTCGCCTACATGTACGCCCTGGGGCTAGCTTGCTAGCTATATCCTCTGGCGGACGAAAAGTGGTTTAATGAATTGTTTATTTTAAAAAAGCGTCATTTTTTTTCTTTATAAAAGTCTATAAAAGTAATACGGCATTTGAGGCAGTGGTATACCATCGAACTGTGAGTAACTTATATTCATAACATAGATAATTGAATCATATTAAAATTATATTTTAATTTTGTATTAATTCATTTTATGGAAAATCTTCAGGGGAAAACATTCTGTAGTATTATCAGCATGACCTTCCCATTATGGCTACAGCTCCAAATCATGTGTTCATTTCGCTTCCTGCTTTACGACAGCGCCTTTTGATGACATCAGACCGGTGACATGTGCTACGGTTGTGGGAAGATATTGTGATACATGGTATGTTTATTTTAATTCATTTTTCGAATGTATTTTCATATATCGGACAAATATATAGCTTGATTTTTATTTTTCGTACCAATCATTGGACTGAACAACACTGACCCAACGTAGCACATTAAGCCGTGCTTTCTAACGTTAGTTAGCTAGGAAGCTGGCAGTGTACAGGAGCTACATCTATGCAAGATAGACTAACTAACGTTACCTAGCTTGTTGCCGAGAAAGGAAAATAAACTGGAATTACGTTTAGACCGTCTAATCTAAGTTAGTTAAATTGTTTGGCGTGCTCATTACATGGCTCTCGCTACGTAACAGTGAATTCTTCGCAAATGTAACATTTTAGTATTAGCTGACGTTAACGTCGGTTGGTGCGGTCCCTCGCGTGATTGATCGCTGATAATCACGTGAAGTTGATGTTCTGGACGCGCCGATAAATGTATCGATAGCTACCTGGCCTTCTGAACTGCGTTGCTGAGCAACCATATAGACAGTTGTGCACTGTGTCGTACAAATGCAAGCAAAAAAAATGGATTCACAGTCCACTGCCGTCTAATGTGTGATAATCCATATGTATTCAGGTAACGACCGCAAGATAAGTCCGAAAAAATGTCCACCGAGGCGAGCAATGACACGAAGCCAGTTACAGATGGGGATGATGGTGCTGGGGTTGAATCAGAGGATAATGAACAGAATGATACCCAAGCAGATGAAACCGAGGTCCTCTCGAAGAGGCAGAGGAAGAGATTGTTGAGGCTCCAGCAATGGGAGGAGCGGAGGGACTTGCGCAAGTACGTGTCCATTACATTCTAAAAGTATGTGGAGGAAATGGGTGTTGTCCAATTTAAAGGCAATTTAAAGGACAGATGTTTGGAATCATTTCCATGTGTGAGATGAAATCCATGAACATCTGTGGCATGTCAACACGCAAGTTCCCCGCCTATAAAGCTGTTGGCCCTGTTCACATTTAAGGTGTTATCACACCTCCTCTTACACTCACCCTTGGTTTACATATGGAGGCCAGGCCCACCCTATGCACTTATGTGTCGTTCAAGTAGCGTGTGAGACCGTGTTGTTCCAGTATGACAGGCTATATGTGTGCTCGGAAGGCAACAGCGCAAGGAGAAGAAGCAGAAGAGGCGTCTGGAGAGGCAGGCTCAGGGTGATGAGGAGACAGAGTGGTTGATGAAGAAGCGCCGGTGTAAGGAGGCCACGCCCAGCTCTCTCAGACTGGTGGTGGACTGCAGCTTTGACAGCTTAATGATGCTGAGGGTGAGCCTGAGCCCACGTGTATCATAACCTTGAAACACATGAACATCATCTCTTTGGACTGTAGACCAGTCAATAGCATTCACATGTTCAAAGAGTTTTTAATTGCATGTACCTAACATTATATCCCCAAACGCATGCTCCTTTTGATAAATAAAGCTTTATCTTGAAGAGTAACGCGTAATAGTTACAGACTTAACTTTTATGACTTTACTTTTTGTTGTGTTGTGAAGGCTGTTAAGAAACTCCACAACCAAATTCAGAGGTGCTATGCTGAAAACAGGAGAGCTCTACACCCCGTGCAGGTGAGTCCTAGCTATTTATATGGAATGTTCTTCTCATTTATTATAGAATAAACACTGTTGAGCATTTTCACACTTCTGTAAAATGTAAATCTCTCTCCTCGCTGTGGATTGTACGACACTATTTTAATGGCTCTGTCCTTGGTCATTCCCCAGTTTTATTTGACCAGTCATGGTGGACAGTTAAAGCAGAACATGGATGAAAAAGACAAAGGATGGGTGAACTGGAAGGTAAATTTCTTTTAGAATTGCATATAATGGTTTGCTGGGCCAAAAGAGGACATCTGGCAGAAAATATGCATACATTCCTGAATTAAGGAGTGTTGTGGAAATTAGCTTTAATTCACATTACCACACCGGTAAAACTTTAGAGGCTTTCTTATCCAAAACAACCCTGTCACAGTATCTGCAGGGGAGTAGAAATGTAAGTCTCTTTAATACCTTTAGTGGCACTCCCAATATGAACCCCTCAGGGAACAGAAGATCGGTACCCAGTGGAACAGGATATCCAGTTGGTGAGCAGCCCCACCAAACCCAAAGCATAGCTTGGATAAGGTAGCTGCAGGCTGTGAAATACCCAATCTAATTCCTTTTCAGAGGTTTTCCACATCATACCTGTCAGTTGCCTAGGCTTTAATTCCCAATTTCAATTTGTAATTTTTCGTAACAAAAAGCCATATTGTGCGTGTGAGGTCCCACCACCTACTCCACGTGGATGTGGCTATCTGATTGCAGACCTTTCGCAGGCATGAAATCGTAGGCGTTGTGTTTCATCAGCTTGCGCGTTTGAGGCAAATGGCATTAACACCTGTGATATCAGTGTTTGTGTGCGTGTGTCTGTGTGTGCGCATATGTGTGTGCCCCACTTCCAGGACATCAGGATCATGCCAGAGCACTTCCAAGACGTTTTTGACAAGAAGGAGCTAGTGTACCTGACCTCCGACTCGCCCATTGTTTTGGAAGAGCTGGACGAGAACAAGGCCTACGTGATAGGAGGGCTGGTGGACCACAATCATCACAAGGTTGCGCTCTCAAAGTGGCATAATGTGGACTCCCAGCTTTCTGCCGACAGTTCGGCTGACCTTTTGCAATGTTTTGTAGGGACTTACCTTTAAGCGTGCTCAGGAACTGGGGATTGACCATGCGCAGCTACCCCTGGGCAGTTTCGTCAAGATGAACAGCCGTAAAGTGCTGACCGTTAACCACGGTGAGATACTGCCGCTGCTGACCTTTCATATTAAGCAATGATTGAAGAACCCTGAGGTGATGCGTTCCTTGTTTTTTTTTATTTTATGCCACACCTTTTCCCATTTAGCCTTAGAATAATGGATAGACATGTGCAATAATATTTTTAGATGCGGAAATATGATCGGCAGGTTTATTTTGCCTGTGAATGTGAGGTAACTGTGAGTGTGTGTGTGTGTTGATGCGTGTGCGTGCGTGCGCGCACGTGTGTGTGTGTTTCTATTTCTTCTATTTCTCAGTTTTTGAGATCATCCTAGCGTACTTGGAGAAGAGAGACTGGCAGGAGGCCTTCTTCACAGTCCTGCCCCAAAGGAAAGGGGCGATCCCTGTGGGCCAGGAGGGCTCAGCCACCAAGGATGAGGCAGAGGAGCAGGACTCGGACAGTGACTCTGACTCAGCAGAGCCAATCGCCAAAAAAAAGTGCTTCGGTGCACGGGACCAACCGGAGAGCGGGGAGCAAGGTGGACAGGAGGCAGAGCACAGCCAATCAGGGCAGCCCATCACAGAAGGCACTGCAGCCTAGACCAAATCAGTGCATGAAATTGTATTATTTGTTATGATCAAAATGCCTTTTTTGAAAAGTGGTCTTAGTTTGAGATGTGTGTGCATGTGTGTGTATGTGAGAGAGAGTGAGAGAGAGAGAGAGTGTACAGATGAGAATATGAGAACTGGGTTTTCACAGAAATGTAATCTGCTTTGGTTTGGAAAAATTCATATTGGCCGTAGTTGTCCACTGAATGATTTCTGGAGTAGTTATTCTTGGCAGAATATTTTTTTCTGTGGTACTGTATAGATCAGATACTGAAAATGCACTACAGCTATAATGTACAATGTGGTACAGTAAAGATCAATCCTCAATTAGTCACAATCAAGCAGACTATCAAATTCAAAATAATAAACATGAAATACTGCTAGACCATTTCTTTAATATGAGGGTCCCTCAATCTGCTGCTTGATACAAAATTGCACAGCTAAGTATATAATATCTGAAGTGTATGGAAAGTGTTTTTTTTTTATTTTTTTTTTTAAACAATGCTTTAATTTTTATCGATTACTTAAAGTTATGAGATACTGATAAAAAAGTGTTTCTAGACAGTTCACTTTGTTTCATCTGGAAGGAATTCTTGTAGTTCTGGTGGAAATCTTTGGTTAAACTGGTGAAGAAATCAGAGTGCGCTACTGTATATTCATATTGCAGGGTAACAGGAATTATAGAAGTTATACATTTGTTCCGAATCTTTGTGGATATCATTAACTGAAAAGGAGTCATGTTGTAAAGAATCACCAGTTCAGATTGTCTTTGATTAATTGCGTATGAGTTCTGACTGGTTCTTTACGTGAGAAAAAAAAAAAAAAGGCTCTTAGTCAATCAGTTTTATTTTAATCAAATTCACGTTTGACTGTATGTCCAGTCAAAGATTACAAGAGTAACTGGCTCTGTGTGAGTGAAGGTACTGCACACACAGTCTGGCCACACTATGAGTGTATCAGCGGCTTTACCAATGACTCAGTATATTACTCTGAATTATGATGTGGGGGGGGGGGGGAACAAAAAAAACATTTTAAGCTTCACTGGGGCCAAAAATTCTAATCGTCTCTGTTGTGGTTCCAAATCTCTGACACCATGCATGGAGAACAGAGGTGCAATGTCACCTATGGGAGAAGTTAGGATATCGGTATATCTCTCCATTTGCTCCAGCTGGTCGGTCAGTCTGCCAGGTTGTATGATGCTAAAGCCTGAATGGTTATGCACTTCCCACTGTAAGGGAAAAGACTCCATAATTGGGAATAATTAAGGCCTGTAACCACATGCGCAATAAGACATCTGGTTCCATTTACCATTCATGCATACATTCAGTGATCAAAATTATATGGTTGTTGTATTTTTTTAAAAACGATTTAAAAAATTTTAAAAAACCGCACATGGTAAAAGAAAATGATACTAAGTGGCATTTACAAGCCTGTACTAGCAGATACTGTTACCTGGAGTACCACAGGCAGTGGCTATTTCAGAACTCCAGTTTCAACACATTGCCCTGACACTCACCACACTGGTTAATGTTCACACTGAGCTCCTCTTTCACCTCTCTCAACACCTTTTCAAGTCAGTTAGTTGACCTTAGAACTCAGAATCCCAGATGGTCCTGAATAACTGCTAGTTTTCAGTGGGTCTTTACTCGTCTGAAGTGTATATGCTAGACCCAAATTTTACGCAGCTTGATTTTACCAAATCACTCACTCCAGCACTTAGTTGTATACTGCAAGTCGAGATTTCTCATTATACAGCAAGCAGAGTAATGCAATATGCTAACAATTGTAATGTGTTATGTTGCATTGTTACTGCAGCCTACCCTTGAACAGCTTGTTTCACTTCAACTGCCTCTGGATATCTGGCTGCTATTAATGGTGAATGTGTAACATCGAATTTGACCCAAGCAAACTAATAAAAACTATAGCCTATAGAGACAGGTGGCCACCCATTTAAAAATAAAAGGCTATTTTTCATCAACAAGCCAAGGGCGCCTGAGGAGATGTTCACTTTCCGAACATGGCTTGGCCGTTCATCAGGATCCGCAACATTAATGTCCGGATTAATGTGCAAGGGCAAACAGGTGTCTTTTTCTTTTAGTAACTTTGAAATATTCCGTTGTAGAAGGCAATATACGGAACTTAACAATTAAGGCTACCACTGCTGTCCATCTATATAAGTACTAGCAAGGTGCATTTCATACTGGAAGTCAAATGGCGTTATGCCTCCCGAGAAACTGGGAAGCATTCAAGTGAAACTGGCTTAAAGCTGTGGTGAATGCAGTCACATCTGGAGACAACTCTTGAAAATGTGTGAAATATTTCCTCGCTGAATACGTACAAAATGCACATATTGATATTGTGCACATGAATACTACGTAATAAAATACATGGACATAAAATGCGGCTGTCCTTGTCTGACGTGACTAAAGTAATGATACGCGAATTCTGTGCAATGTGTGTTCGTCACCATCACTCGTTATCTTCGGTTATACCAGCCGAGATTCTTCCTGTTATGATTGCAAATGTAAGGTAACGTATAGCAATACAAATAAAAACACCAACCTTCATGCGTCAAGGTGATAAAATACATAAACCTCGAGGGTTTCCATGTGACTCGCTCTATCGCCGTCTTGTGGCCATTGAGTACTACAAGCCGCTCGAAGTTGCAAAGCTGGGCTCACGTGTTGTAGTCGTCGCGATGCCATGGAAACCTGACGCTAACCAAAATAGTATTTCTGGTACTGTGGCATTTTTCCAGTGGTTTTGAGCCGGAAAAGTATATTGGTCGCAGCATGTGTTTGCATGCTAAATAGTAGAAATACACGCAAACAAAAAAATAGAACAAGCTTTTGAAAATGTCTCAAAAAGCCACAAAAGTGGTTGTTGAACTGCACATCAGAGCGGTAAGAAAAACAACGCTGCTATCTAACGTTTGATCTGTTAGAACGCACATAACCTGTAGTTAAGATAGCTGGTTGCTATTCACAATTGAATAAAGGCACAGTTAACTAGCTAGCATGAATGATAGTATTAATTTAAAAAGCAAACAGTTTAAAGTTAATTACATGTATGGGGGAAAAAACTTCTTCGGACTACACCAGGAACCTGTTCAAATAATATTTTTATTTCCATTTAGGCAACAGGTAGTCACGTATAACGTTAATACAACCAATGCCAAGCTTTGGAACGCAGTTGGCTATCATAGCTAACTGAATTACTGTAGTGAAGTAAAAAATTTCCGATCAAAAAGCCTCAGTCTATGCATCATACATGACAGACTATGCACTTCCGTAGCTAGTTAACATTAATGCATGGACACAATTCAGCAAGCGTGCTACACTTAGTTAAACTGGCTATGTGTACTGGCGCTCCCCAACGTTAGTTTGTAGAATCATAAACTGGGATTTTCAACCGTTCCTGTTCCAGGGACCCCCGGCCCAGTCTCACAGGCATCCAGGAGACCCCATCATAAATTAAAAGCGATTATATTTAGCGATGGTTTTATATTTTGAAATATTTTTACATATCTATATCGTCTATATAATCTATATATTGCATATGAAGTCTGGCCAGGGACCCTCTACAGTACCTTCAAGTATCCCCAGGGGTTTGCGGACCCCCTGTTGAAAATACCGCTTCTAGATTATACATGTATCCTATCTAGCTAATAAGTACAGTAAACTAGTTAGTACTGGCTACCTGTTCAGCAGTGCAAGCACAAAGCAAGTTCTTTTTAAATCAGGATGATGCAGTCTATTCCACTTGTATTTACCTGGTTGTAGGTGACCTGTCCTGGTGTGTTTTTGGTGGACAAAGATGACGTCTACCTCAGCGTGTGCATCCTGCGTCATTATAAAAACTCTGTATGTCACCCAGCTGTCTTCCCTCTCCTGTTCAATGAAAAAATGAGATTTGAGAAGGTGAGCTATAACCAATATTCAATTAAATCAACATGCAAGTGTGATAATTTCAGCAGAAGCAAACGATGCAGTAGCTTCTGCTCATGGCTGCAGCACTATTGACGAGCCAGTGACACAGAGGTCACACATAAGTAAATATATATTTAGATAGAGTTAAAGCATAAAGCCATAGAGAACCAAGATTGAGCTCAAGAAACATATCTCATATTTCATTAAACTGGGTTTGTTTTTGCTCAGGTTTTCAAGCAAGTCAATGACCCAGCTGAAGTTGCTGAGCTCTTGGAAAGTATGTATGCATGTAGTAACAATTTTAATGCAACAGATATGTGGTTGTGTACACATTTCACACCGTGCTATGAAAATATACCTAATACATTTACATCGCACATTTGTGCTGTGGGTAAAAAGACAGTTCCTTTAGGTTATCCAACATCTGTAACTTTGAAATACTATGTGTGGAATTACAACATTAGGGCAAGGTATAAGGGGTTATTCATTTATTCCACTGTTAGTTGGAATTCCGTTGTAACCCCTACTGGCATTACAATGGTAATGTAATGGTATGTTCTTTTCCAGGCGAAACTGTGACATTTGAGCTGATACAGCAGATTCCCCCAGGTGCCGTTTATTATTTTTGTGTGATAACTATACTTCAAAAAATGTATATAAAATGTACAAAAAATTTGGGTATACGCAAGACATGCTTTACATGTTATAGTTGTATATACTATATGTACACATGAAGGAATTATGTTCTGTCAGGTATCATACAGAAAGTATGCTTACAGTATGTATTTGTATGAGATAATGCTGTTTGTGTTGGTGTGGCAACAGCGGGGGAGTCACTGGCATACTTTGAAGTGGATGCCCGGACATTTTTATTTCCTGAGCCCAAGCTGGTGCCCTCCTCACCAGGGGTGGACAGAGAGGTGCTGATGACACGGGCTCCAACCTTCCCTGTGAGTCTCTGCTCTTTCACCGCTCCAATGTAGCTGCTATTTTTAATACATGTTCTACCTATATTACCGCTAAGACTTGTTTCATGTTATATTGTGCAATGTACATTTTGTAACTTCTTATCTGTCTAAAAACTTGCATTTGGTCAGAACATTTTCTGTTCATGCTAAAATTTCTGTTTACATCAAATAAGAACAGTATTCCTTTTTCCGTTTTCCTTACACCAAACGTGATTGCCATGACTTATGAAAATCCCACAGAACTCTGAAGGAACATGTTGAAGTCCTTGTGCTGTGGGATCAGCATTGTTCCTGCAGGGGTCACTGCACACAAGCAGACTGACAAGGAATGGATTCATGTTTCAGAGCAAATACTGTTGCCTTTCTCAAAGCCTGGGATTCTCAAACTCCGTCTTAGGGAACCACTGTACCACAGTTGCAACCTCTGAAATATAACTTGCTTGTTATTATTTTTAATAAGACATTTTAAATATCCTGAAGGTTGATTAGCTCAATTTAGTCACATTGTTAGAAATAGCTATGCTTGCAATGAAAAATTAATATTCACACCGCAGGACTTTCAATCAGTCCAATCAACTGTTCTGCAATGTACTGTAGTGCTACTGATTCCTTGAGAAAGTGTTTACATTTAAATGTATTACATTTGGGACTCTTTCATTTAGTTTCAATAACTAGGTGTACACACTTTGAGCAATTAGAACCAAATTTATTTAATCTGTAACTCAGATACAGATTAAAGAAAAAACAAAACATGAAAAAAAGCATAAACACCTGTTTTCAACAACTTTAATCGATCTGGTGAATTGCTGAAATAATAACCAGCATGCACAGCAGTCCACAGCTCTGTGTTTGAGAAGCCTGCCCCAGAGGACTCCGGCCCCTTCTCCCTCATTGTCTCCCTCATTCACCAGGGAATTGCACCCAGGATCGAATTTTCCACCAGAACGACCATCATCGAATGCTCTGCCAGATCAGAGAATGCCATTAACCCCGATGTACCCCCGGTAATGCCTTCATTTATTTCGGTCTGCATACTGTAATCCATTGATAGCCGCGGTGTCTGGTGATTTATCGCTGCTCGTCCATGTATGAAATGGCGATCATTCTGCTGTTTGAACTCAGAGGATAGCGCCCAAGAAAGTGAACTCCAAGAGGGGTGTGAGGAAAGCCGGCACCGCCGAGGCCGGGGGGCGTGCTTCATCGGCGGTGAGGAAGAGGATGCCCGGGGGCGGGCTGGCTGGCGCTGAGCTGAGAGGGGAGAAACCGCGCTCCCGTTCTCTGTCCCCATTCACCGTCGGCGTGAGGAAGGTCTCTCACCGGAACACTGTCAGGCAACCAATGACGGGCCAGGAAGGCTCCAGACCTGAGCCACAGGTTTGCCATGAAGCCTTTCCTTTGTGCAGACTTCAGTCAGACTGTCTTAAAACACCGAGTGTATCTTCTGGCTCTTTGATTGATTGATTGATTGATTGATTGATTTGTACCATTTATGAGGATTCATAGCATTTGACAGGGACACTGCTGAATAATCAGCATATCTGCTTTAGCATCAATATAAAGATTTGCATGCTAAAGCATTATCTGAGTCGCTTGTTTAAATTTGTGGACCCAGTGCAGACGAGAACAGATAAATTGACACAAATCCAACATTAATTCTGTGTAGTTGAACTAATATTAACTAATATTAACAATGCATATTCTCTCCTCACCTGAAAACTGTGCACACATTTCACAATCTGTTTCCATGAAACATTTCTCAATTACTCTCTGTTCCTTCGTGTGTAGGAGGGAATTTTTGTTCAGCTTCAAAAACCTTTTCATCATAACGTCTCCCACCGAACCGCTTCCGAGCGCAGTGCAGTCCGTATCTTTGGCCAGCAGATGGTAACAAAGAGTTCACATTGTGTTCACGTTCACACTATCAATCAGAAATTCCCGTTTATCTACTGACTGACAGAGAGTGTTTTCATGTTGAAGTAAATTCCTTGAACTTAACGGCTTTACGCTATGATTTTTATTGGGAGGTGATTAAAATTGGATGGTGCAGTCTTGCTGAAAAGCGGATTGCGTGCCATAAGATCATAGTGCGTACGCTGTCAGTAAATAACGTGGCAGTGAGCCATCGCCTCATTCAGTCATAATCCCTGATTTTTCACAGGTAATATTTATTTCGTTGAAATAACTTCTCATATTTTTTCTGTGTTTAAAATCGTCAGTTCTGCAGCAGAAGTCACTCGCACCCATGCAGGGACTACTGCAGCCAAAGCATGCGCATTGCTCTGATGCTTGAGTTTGCGACTGTTCTGTGCCACTCTCAGCTCTGTTGTGGTCATTCTGGACAGTTGGGCGTATCGTCGTACTGGGAGCTATTGCTTTGTGCGGATGAGCCGCTTGGGAAATCCCCACACATAATAGCTTCAGATCTATTGTGTATCTTCTGTTACTCTGCCTCTAGCTGCCCATTATGATATGCTAATTAGACAAAGCCAATGGTGTGTTATTAAAGGAGTCTGGACATTTCTGAATGTTTAATATTCCAGTGTCGTTCTTTGTTGCTCTTAGGTAAACGGTAGCCGCTCTGAAAGTAAGCATAAATCCGCACAACATCTGCCCCAAAATTCGTTCAAGAAGGAAATACTCAGGAGAACCTATCCACTGCTTCCAAGGTCATGGCCCATTACTGGTAAGAAGACCACACCATCTCATATATTTAGGGATTGCAGAGCTGAAATAGCTGTGGCATGAAGTCACAGTCTAATAAAGAATTATGTAGAAACACTCCTCCATTCTCATATTCACAAGGTCACGATCAAACCTAGGTGTGCAGTGTACAAGACATAGGTGAGTCAATGTTTTGCTTGTCTTCATTGCGTAAGACTGAAGTGAAACAGGATAACAAGAGAATGTTGACTTGCCTGTATAAATTTTACCCATTTTAAATACAAATGTCTTGCTTTAAACACAAGTTTTCCTTGTGACTACATTCACCTTCTTGTTTTGATGTATTCTGTTTGTTATTTCAGCTTCTGAATTCAATTTTTCTTACCCTATTTTTAAAAAGCATTCGGCTTCAGAGAAGTAGCATTGTTTTAAAAGGGTACAGATTGTTCTGCCTTGCAGCATTTTACGATTTGTTATTTGTTGCCGACCATCTTTGGTTACTGCCTTCTTTTCCTTTCCTTGTAGATTCTAGGGGGAGCGTAAATCAAAGTTATTCATCTGACTGGGTAGGAAATCTTTCCATGTGCCCTAAATTGGAAATGCTTCTATTTGTATTTCTTGCTGCGCTGTTCCACAACCTCAAGCATAACTCATCAGCGTTATATTCAAATGCTTGCATGGAGTGGAGCATTAAACTCCTTTTGTATGCTAACACCAGTAATGAAATGGAGCTCTGAATTGATTGCGCTTGATTGCGCAGTGCGGTGCGGGACTGTTAGGCAGTTTCAGCGCCACCATTTTGATTGCAGGCTCGGGAGCCCGAGGAGGACGAATTACGGTGGGCCGGCGCGGATGACCGTCGCCCTAACTCCGTGGTGACCCGCGGCCCGCCGCGAGCCGTTCTGAGCGGCAGCCTGAGCAGGAGCAGGTAAGCCTTCGTACAGCGCTGAGCCGTATGTGCGCTGCTCAGCAAGTGCCTCATCAGAGCAGTGGAGCTGCGTTCACCAGCAGCGGCAGCCATTTTTCACTTCCTTTGCAGTACGGGCACTTACCGTCAGTGAAGCACATGGGTCTTACGAAACTCCAGAATTTTAAAGATTGGTGTCACTGACGGTCACTTACTGTAAAAAGCTGGTTGTTATTTTACTCATGATGGCCTCATAGGTATTACTGGATTTTGAAAAGGTTTTTGCCCAACATTGGAGTTTTGTTAGATAGATCCGCAGAATCCGCCCCTTTCTCACCACCTACTCAACCCAGCTCCTGGTCCAAGCAATGGTTCTATCCCGCCTGGACTACTGCAACTCTCTTCTGGCTGGACTACCGGCATCTGCCACCAGACCCCTGCAGCTCATCCAGAATGCTGCGGCTCGTCTGGTCTTCAACCTCCCCAGACACTCCCACGTAACTCCCCTGCTCACTACCCTCCACTGGCTGCCTGTTATAGCTCGCATCAAATTCAAAACATTGGTTCTAGCATACCAGGCAGTCAAGGGATCAGCCCCAGCATACCTTCACAAGATTTTCAAACCCTACATGCCAACCAGATCCCTCCGTTCTGCTACCTCAGGACGCCTAGCACCTCCCCCTCTTCGCACCTGCACTTCCAGAACACGTCTCCTGTCTGTTCTGGCCCCACGATGGTGGAATGACCTCCCTGTGGAGGTCAGAACAGCTGAGACTGTGACCCATTTCAAACGACGACTGAAGACCCACCTCTTCAGGCTGCACCTCTCCCCATCCCTCCCTTCCCCCCTGTAAATGACTAAACTTAGGGGTGTAACTAGGCAGCTGTTTAATAGGTGACTTAGTTGATGCGCCAGTCTTAACGACTACTTGTATTTTTATTTATTTTTATTTTTCCATAGATTGCGTTGTTGCCGTTCTCGTTGTTAGTGTTAATCAGTTTAACCACCAGGGTCCAAGTTGAACTATGCGGTTGTTCCCTGTACTTGGACCGGTACTTCTCTCTAGGGGTTTCGTCATACTTGTTCCTGGTTATGGTTATACACTTTGTTGTACGTCGCTCTGGATAAGAGCGTCTGCCAAATGCCTGTAATGTAATGTAATGTAAGATAAAGTAGGCTGTTAGTTAGATAAAGTAGTATCTCATTGGCCTTTGAGGTGGAAGTGTTTCATGATTACACAGGAGCCCCGATTCCCAGCACATGTGGGAGGACATCCATGAACGAGTACGAGCCCTCCTCACCTCCTCCAGAGCCATGCAGCGGCTGGCGTATGTGAGTTCCCCTGAGCACACGCATACACACTCACACTCTCTCTCTCTCTCACACACACACACACGCACTCTCACTTATACACGCACACACACACCACACACACACTCTCAGTCACACACACAAACACACACACACGTGCACACAGTGAGTCAGTGAGTACAGGGAGTACTTTCTCACACTTTTTATCCCAAATAGTTCCAAGGCCGATATGGCCAAGTCAAAAATAACTTTGTTTCGGCTCGTTTGAGTATATGTGTTGCAATATTGAAATTCTCGCGATGTCTGCAACAAGAAAGCATTCAATGTTACGGTGTATTGTGTACTCCCTTTTAATGGATTTCTGACATTTTTGGCTCAGCTAGCTTGAAGTTAATTAAGTTAGTTGCTATACTGTTTTGGCCTGGCTTTATTGCAGTCTCATTGATTTTGCACAACAATAAGATGTCAATGTGGCAATAAAGTGATATACATGCAACAGAATGGTAAACGGGCACGCGGCTTAGTTTTGTTAGCTATCATTACATTTCTGAAGTTGTTTTTCACTGTCTATACCTCTCTGTCTAAATTGCCAGAGATCGTATTGAACAAAGGAATGAAATGTCCTATAGTTCCTTTCCATTACAGTTAAGAGTTCAGAGCACTACTTTTTTTGGAAGAATAAAAATAAATTGCACTATAAAAAACAAGGTTCCAGCTGACATGGATTTTGCTAATGCTCTTGTATTCAATAGAGGCTGCAGCAATTATGGCTGTATTTCAGACTCATAACTGCAATCTGTAGAGGTTATGTCATATTTCTTATCAGCAGGGGATGGGTGGTTTATAAGTCACCATACAAGTAAACACAAGTAACCTAACATGAACTTTTATACTTCCTTATAGATGTCTTGTTGTGCACTGCAATTCCCCACTGTGGGATACTAAAGTTTACGAACTAATTCTAAATGCCAGCTGGCCATAGTGCAGAAGTGTAGACCACCGATTCTTATAGGGACAGCATTTAACATAGTATTTGTACTTCTTACTGCTTGAGGCAGTCTTCCTACTTCAGGCAGTCTTGCTGCTTCAGGCAGTCTTCAAGTTGTCAGAATACACAGCCTTCCTGTGCCAAAGGACCGAGACACAGTCAGCTTGCAGCATGCAGACTAGATATAGTTTCTGAGGGTGACAGCACTGCTGAGGAGAGGCTTGTGTGGACATGTCAGAAAGATCTTTTTCTTTGATGGTGCAGATTCACTTCAAGGGCCTGTGAAGTGATTGCCTTCCATTTTGGGAAACTGCCTATCATTCATGTAGCAGGATCACATAACGTGTCCTGTTTAATTTAATGAAGTATTAATAGAAGGAGTTGTGGGGAGACTGAAAGAATGACCAAATGAGGAAGAGGCCAGAACTAATTTAGAAAAACTGTTTTATGGGTCTTGTGGCACACACCACTAACTACCTCTGCAGTGATTTGCTTGTAATATTGCCTGTGTAAGTTCTAGTGGTGGGTTCCTTCCTGTACTAATGCCTGCGCCTTTGAAGTCATATTTGTTAAGAATGTGTGCCTAAGGCATGCATTGCAGACTGTAGTACACCCTGATGACAGTGATTCTCAGACCGGAGCACAGGTGTGAAAGATAGGAACCGGACGTGTGGAACAGTGTGTACTCTGCGTCTTTATCACCCATGATCAGTGCTACTGCAGTATGTCATAACAGACTCACCGCACACGGCCCCGCCCTCTGTCCCACACTGCAGTGCCTTGTGTGAGTGTGTGTGCGTGTGCGTGTGTGTCATAGGGAGCGACGGACTCGGAGATCGATGATGTGATCGCGAGGAGATGCGCCACACCGCATTCTTGTCCCATCTAGAGGGAACGCCCCGTGGAGATGAGGTGAGTGAGAGAGACATCATCACAAGAGTCTCTGTCCACTGCTGGTGTCACCATAGGTCACACATAGCCTTTTAAGGGCTAGTATCGCCATTCCGGGGAATATCTTTAAATTGTATGTTATATTTATAGTGTGAATGGCCACTGTCAGTTAACATTTTATGAGAGCTTCTGCTTGATAAATATTATTGATAAATACATAATAATGGTGGCTGGCAAGTTATAAATATAGTAAGGGATGGAGGACCATCCCCAGTCTTCGTGCAACAACAGTAACAATCTCAGGGGTGTAAATCTTGTGAAATGCAGTTTAATGTTATAGCATTGGATGAACAGTGCTGTATAAACCAGCTGTAAATGGGGAATATGTACTGTAATGGGGGAGCTTATTAATTATGCAAAACAATCAAAAACAGGATCAGGAAACTTGAAGTTCTCTGCCTCACCTGTTTCTTATGAATATTAACATTTAAATATCTTTTCAGGTCTACAGATAAGACTCGCCAAATTTTCAAGAACCTGAAGAATCCAACAATTTGGGCTCCGATACATTTCAACATTGATTTTACAATGCAATAATGTCATATTTCATTCTTTGCGCTTGTATGTCATTGATGAATGAGAAATACAGCAGGATAGCAGCTGGCGTGTTATTGATTAAAGCTGTCAGTGTAATGGAAAGTCTCATTTATATTGACCTCTGTGTTAATTAATGGACAGAATTCTAGAAATATCTTTTATTTTCTGTCATGTTCAATATACAGTACAACTATATTTTGCTTCAATTAGCTTGTTTTTTAATTCTGAATAATCTTTTGTCTATGCTTATTTATTGAAATATAATAGTAGAACACCCTCTTTTCACAGTTCATTACAAAGTAGACTTCACGATTTTTGTGTCAATTTCTGACTAGAGCTTGCCATTCTGGTTCAGCCCGTGAACGTGTCTCCTGTGGCAGTATTTGTTAATTAACACAGGGAGGCTCTCAGTGTAATTAAATGAGCAGTGTTCGCGCTGATAAGAATGGAAGCGGGGCCATTATCGGAAGGGTCCCGTAACATCCATTTCGTTATTCCTAGACTGTAAATTGTGACAGTGCTAGCCCAAGCAAGTTTGCACCTATGCTGTTGTCCCAGAATTATCCATCCTAATCAAAACCACTGGGCCATTTCCACTCCTCGGCCAAGAGCAGGCGGCCTGACCTTCAGGTGTCCTCAGGTATATCGTCTGTGGGTCATTAAAGGGAAATAATGTGTTGGCCGTTCTGCGTAGACCGCCGTCATGTCTCCTGGAAATTGTCTGCTCAATGATTATCTACTGCACCAATCCCTGCAGAACATTGCAATTTATACTACAGGGAAACTGTGATAGAATGCAACAGCAGCCAGAGTTGAGCTTTCTGCTTATGTTGTCACTGTTGGCTCAGTCATGGCCAATTTTAGCTCTTTTTCAGCTGAGTTTAAAGAATCTTTGACATATTATGTGGAATATTATGCAGGCAGATGTGGATTCAGTGATACAGAGGGTCTCTGCTGAAGTCTGCTGTCTACCAGCCTGCACCCGAGGTTTAACAATTTAATCAGAATCAAGAAAGCATGCAATCAGTGCTGTTTTTGATCCTGGATGTGATAGACTGTGATTATTTGAGGTATATTACATCATCAAAGGCCTGATTTCTCAGAAGTTCTTCTGAAGTAATTGTTGTCTTTGAGGATTATAAATATCCATCCTGCGCAGCTTACTTTCAGATTTTTTAGGGTGGTTTAATTCACTCCTGTCGTATGTTATACGCACATGCTGCTTCTATAGATCATGTAGGTCAGACAGCTGATGTTAGCACGTTATTATTGCTGGATGTCAGAGCAATAATCCAAAGGGCTGAAAAGTAAAAAAAAGTATTTCATTTTATTTTATCCTTATTTAGCCAGGTAGGTCAACTGCGAAGTCTGTTGTCATTACCAGTGACAGCCTGGGGGAGTGACAGTGGCTAAAAAATACATGGGATTGCATAATACCCCTCTTGTAAGATGAAGAGATATGAATAGTTGGCTATATGTAGATGGCCAGGTCTAGTCAGATTTGTGGGATGCAGAAGTTGACGCTTTGTGAAAGTGCCAGTGTGAAAGAGTCTTTCATGACCACAATGTGCCAGGACCTTGGTGTAATGTTGAATACAACGGGCAAAATTGATTATTAATCTATTGTTAAAAAGAAAGTGGTCCAAGTTTAATATTTTTTTAACCACCAATAAGCATTTCTTTGATTTATGAAATGTCTATCGGTGTACTTTGGTTTAAATTTAACAGTTATAACGTTTAGACCAATATAATTTCAAATAGATATTCCTATTATTGTGGAGATTTTTAAAAACAAAATTGTATTTTGGTTTTCTTTACAATACATTTATACATCCAAGGATTTGATGGCTTGGCTGTGTACATCAATACTGGTTCACTTATAGATTAGATCACTGTCAGACCTGGGTCAAATACGTATTTGTTTTGGATTCAAATAATTTTCTACACTTTACTGATCTTGTCTGGTGTTTTGGTACCAATGAAATACTCTCAAAAAGTGCAAACCCCGCCTTCTGGTCACATTGGCAGGCTCAGTTACTCCAGGCAAGATCAACAGAGCACAGAAAAGTATTTGAATCCAAAGCAAATACATATTTGACCCAGGTCTGCTCACAGTAAAACATTTCATACAGGGACACAAAAACAGTCTTCAGTTGTCATTCATGCGTTTATCAAGAAATGTAGCTAAAATGTCAGATTTTGAAATATTAGGGCTTGTGAAGAAATTAAGGCCAGAAGTTGACGTGAAAACCAGAAACCGATACGGCCCTCATTGTGCACTTCTGGCTTACAGTATTTCACAATAAACACAATGGAGTGATATATGTTTAGTTTTCTTTATTAATCGGCAGATAAATACACCTAGTAGGTGCTTCAACATTAACGTACATGGCATATGTATTGTCATTTATTTATATAGTTATGTGCTTTTGAAGTATACAGAGCAGAAACATATCAAAAAGCGTACGGTTGCACATAAAATTACAATGCTCACTTTATTTTCCCTTTAAAGCGATTATATACATTATGAACATTTATCTCCCTTCATCAGTGCCTTTCTCGTTTAAAAAAAAAATCATTTCTTTTTAAAATTAAGCTCTTGCTTGCATTGGGTTTCTTGTTGGCGCTAGTATTATAAATTGCATGTGTAGCCTGTAATGGTCGAATAACTCCTCGTGGCCTGGTTTTCCAGAAAAAATGTTAACTGATGAGATAACAGAAATGATAAAATTTGGGGTACAATTTATTGCACTGTCACATTTTATTTTTATTCTATTGCCAGTTTTGTATACTTCACATGAGTGTTTGTAATCTTCAGTAACTTTTTCCTGTACCATAGAGCAATTATAATACAGTTCACTAATTATTTTGGAAACTAGCTTTCAGGAGCTGTCATGTGACAGACAGGCAATGTTCATGTGACAGTGTTCTTGCAGAAATACATTCACAGTGTAGGATATAGGCCAGTGGAAAGTCAAACAGACCATTCAAGCTATTTCAAGCTATTTTCATATACTTATGTATATGATATGTCATCTACAATGGCACTAGCTGATTCGATGATTTTGTCTTATTTTTTACTATATTTTATGTACATTGTTTTCTGTTTGCTACTTCTGTTTTCCACAGACAAAAGAACTGGTAAGCATGTTAATTTAGATTTCTTAAACTTCCCTTTTGTTAATTCATGCAATATTTCTTTCTAAAAAAAAAAGAGGACAGGACCCCTTTCACCTGTACATTCAAGTTGGCTCGATCAGTAAATATATGGTGGGCCAGGAAAGTTTTGGAATAGTGGTTCAACCAGGAAAAAACTCATTCCCAGGTGTACGTGGTCACTTCTCAAGCTATGCATGGAAAATATTTCCATAATCATCACACAATATTTCAGATCACACATACATTTTTAGTATGGTTTCATATTACTGTTTCTGATAACACCTTCTATGAGACCTTAGAGTTGCATAATTCCTTTATAAGCACTACATAGTACCTTCATACACACTACATAGAAATTCATAAACGTTTAAATCGATAACCATAAAGACATATGGTATGTCACTTTGTATGTCATGGTAACATCACCTCCTGCATCAGTAGGCATACTGTAACACCCAATATGCCTATTTGTGACTATTGACATAAGAATTTATGAATGTTTATGTATTACATTCAGGCATTTAGCAGATGCTTTTATCCAGAGCAACCTACACGGCTTATACAGCATTTTACATACCATCCATTTACACAGCTGGATATTTAATGAAGCAATTCGGATTAAGTATCATGCTCAAGGGTACAATGGCAGCACCCCACTTGGGAATTTGGCCTACAGCCTCAGAGTACAATTCAAGTTCCCTATTATGCTGGACTGCTGCCCTGCGTACTGCTTCTAAAGGAGTTATAACACTCTTGTGAAGGATCGTTCATAGAAAGTGTTAACCAGTTGTCTTTAAGCATACCTTAGATGTAATCGTGATTCTCAATGAGACTGACATGGAGGTAATGGATATGACTGTATCAGAAACCAGCTTGCAGAGTGAAAATGGAAAGATTTGATGAAAATATTTGTTTTCCTGCATGCACCCATTCTTGCAAAGTCTGCTGTACTGAAAGGGACTGGGTCTCCAGAAGAGTTGAGAATCACTGTTTTTAGAAGTACCACAAAAGTAAACTTTTAGATGCTCAAAAAAGTATATTTATAATAATATACAGTCTTGTTCATTGTTCATTTATAATATGCTTATTTTTTCATTATTTCTGTCCATGCTCTTTGTTGCAGGAAGTATACACAACACAGTTCAGTGGCAAGGTTCAAGTGAGTCAGTATCTCTTACACGACACAAAGGCAGACAGACAGACAGACAGATATATAGATACCAGACCGCTTCCTATAGTACAGACACGCTTAACGTTAGCAATGAGGGGAAGAGCTGAACACTGCAAGGCACACTCAATAATCCATCAGGCTTTCTATAACAAAGGTGCAGTTTCTACAGCATATGAATAAAAACACACCTTATCGACCACGCATATTAACTTTCTTGCAAATTTAATTTGCTTAATCTCCATCTCCATACATAATGGAAGCCCTCATGCTGAAGAAACACATTGTGACTACCGTCCTTGTAACCTGAATTTCCCTCTCTATTTGGCACAAATGCACAGTGGCTTCGTTATAAAGACAGCTATGAAGAATTGCCAGGGGAGAACTAATGGTGGCTATTGCTGGAGTCAGGGTCGAATGCATCAGGCACCTCCTCCCATGTAATGGCACTAATGTTATGGTTGCTTCCTTCATCTCACACATTTATAGCAGCATGTTGCTGGTTTCTTAGCTTACCGCACACCAGGAGCTAAAACTGAGAGGTCTGCGTAAAGGATATTGCGTCGCTCTTGTCAACCGTGAAGCCCCCATTGACGTAGGACTTCTTCTCGCACTCCTCGTCATCCATGGTGGTCTCCAGGGCGAATGGGTTGACAACATCTACATCTGATGTCAGGTCCATCCTCTCCAACTCCTTCTTGGAGAGTTTCTGAACTATTCCAGCTCCGTAGGCATCACCCAACACATTGATCATGGTGCGGAAACGATCTCTGATGGAATCGGAATGGGGTAGACTGTGAGAGTGTGACATCTTGTTTTTTTTTTGTTTTTTTAGCTTTTTTCCAGATATAAGTACATGTAATAATATTGTAAAAAGTGATATAAAAAGGAGAGCACTTACAGCAACCAGTCTACAGCAACAATAAGAGTGACATCATTGGCTGGTAGGCCCACTGCAGTCAGGACTATCACCATGGTTACCAGCCCAGCATTGGGAACTCCTGCAGCTCCAATGCTTGCTGCTGTTGCTGTTATGCTGCAACCAAAATAATCAGAATACAGCCTCACACCAAAATAATAACCAACCCAGCCTAGTCATGGCTACCTAAAATAAGATAATCATTATATGAGGGAATATTCTTTTCACATTCCAGGGCATTGTTGACGTTTAACGTAGGTAAATATGAGGCAAACATTCCTGACTTTTGGATCAATGGATGCCAGCCTTCTGCTATTAATCATTGATAGTAATCCATCGTATTGCCTACTGTACGTTGTTGGCTATTCTATGCTATTGGCCATCATTTTTCCTGATGCATTAGTTAATTAAAGCCTCCATCCACATCATTACGGCAGTGTGCTGAAGCACTTCTGAAGCTCTTTGAAATGTTGATTTAGAAGCCCTTTTAGACAAATTTGATATTATTTGGCATTAATCAAGTAAATGAGCTTCTAAGGCAGGTGTGTCAAGCTCCAGTCCCGGAGGACCGCAGTGCCTTCTGGTTTTCGGAGTGTTTCAGCATGAGTGATTAATTTAAGTCATTGATTGGCTAAAGTCCATTCACCTTGTTCTCAAGCCCTTAATTTGCTGCTGATTGAAAGGAAACCACAAATAGCTCCAGACACCGTGGCTCTCCAGAACTGAAGTTGTCAGTCCTAAGGAAAACACTTGAATGGTATGATTGCATCTCCAGGGCTGTCTTGGTGTGGTCTGAACCCATATAAAGCCACCCATGCTGCCAGGCTTAGCCACACAGTAGGTCTCGAGGCGTACCTGATGGTAACTATCTGGCCCACGTCCAGGGTGTAGTCATTTAACTGCGCGATGAATATGGCTGCCACCGCCTCGTACAGTGCCGTGCCGTCCATGTTGATGGTGGCTCCGACTGGGAGCACAAAGCGTGTGATCCTCTTGTCGATCCTGTTGTTCTCCTCCGCGCATCTGAATGTCACTGGGAGCGTTGCTGAGCTGGAAAAAAAAAAATGTAACCGGCTACGTGAGTATATACAAAGGCAACGGCTTTGCCAAGAAGGGAGGTCTTTCTGTGAAAAAGTTTTGTTTCATTATTGTGGCCTGAAGAAATGAAGGCATTCAGCTTAGAATTGTGGCTCCGGCACAATGCCTCTGATGTCAAAAAACTGAGACATGACACACTTGACAGTGAATCATTGAACTGTTGATGGCTTTCCTATCTGTTCCACCACAGTGGCCTTTCGTGAAATCTCATGAGCCACATTATTTATATGTTCCCATTTAGTCAAATTGAAGTTTCAGAGCATTGACTGTGTATGGAGCAATGAGTGACAATGGACCCCAATCCTACAGCTCAGTGAAGTGTCCAGTGTGGAGGTGTGTCGAATTACCTGGAGGATATCATAAGAGCGGTCACCAACGCCTGGACCATCCCCCAGGCGAATGTGAAGGGGTTCTTCCTCACAAATGCAAAGTAGATGACTGGGAGGCACACCATGGAGTGGATGGCAAGTCTGAAGAGTGAAGAAGAAAGAATTATTTAAAATTCTCTGGGTTGCACTCCCTTAACAAAATACCGATGTTACTATTTTAAGAGCATTATTTAATGGTGACAGTATAGATGTTCTGCTGTAGCTTGTGTGGAGTGTTGGATACCTGCCTGAAACTGAATGTATTGTAGTATTTCCAGTTAAGTCAGAATAAATGTTTTGCATATAGGCCATAAGAATGAACACATTTTCTACCAAGTATTGTGAATTAATTCGATTTAAGCTTTTTACAATGCTGGCGAAAAAAAGGAATTTCCACTAATTTCTCATACACAGTAAGCTAATGTGGCAGTATTCACTTTTGGGTTGTTTATGATCTCAACGTGTGTAAGTAAGTTCTGATACACTGGGGCAACTTAATTTAACTTTAATTTAATTTAAATTTCATTTGCTGATTTTGCCACTTAAACAGGGAATCGCACTCGCGTAAATCTGTGATTTTGTGTAGAGAGAAACAAATTAAATCCTGGCCCACGCATACAAATTGTATGTTTGAAAAATCTTGTGAAACCAATCAAATGATTGGGGAAAATTGCTACATCAGAGATTCCAAACTGTTGCCAAGGTTCCACATCTGACTCCACAGAACCTATTGTTGTTCTGCCAGTAGCGTCTTACACTCAGATTTAGGAGCTGCGAGGAACCGATGCAAGGTTCAATTACAGCCTCCGCTGGCATGGGCTGTTGTAAATCTCGAGTGAGAAGGCACCTTTTTATCTGCCCTGGAACAGGGCCTGGCCTTGCAGAGGCTGACCGCCACGTGGGACTCGGGTGCCAGTGATAAATTCACCTTGCTTTTAATTGAGTACAGCAATAGCGTAGCTCACCCGCTCAGCACGGTCACCATGTAGAGCCCCAGCTTCCTGAAGATATCCCAGTCTTCCACCTCAATTATTTTGGCAGCGATTAAGAACAGTATTCCCACTGGCATGTAACTGCAAAAATAATGATAATGGTTTCTGTCAGGCAGAGGAAATGTAGCTCACATGAAGACAGTTCCCCATGACTGAATAATCATATTAGAGCAGGGATGCTGATGGCCGATATGACCTACTTGTATGAACATGTAATTACAGCTGTCAGTGACCGGACAGGCAGCAGGTATTTTTCATTATATTTAGTATTAATTGTGAATTCAGCCAAGACAAATATCCCATTTTAGTTCCTTACTTATATGGAGGAAGACCCAATAAATTTGGAAAGACATACCACATGATAATCTGAACTATTTTCATGGTTGCTTCATTCAAGGCGTCAAAAAACTCCACCAATACACGTCCCTTCTCCCCCATCTTTCCAATGACAAGCCCAAACACCAGGCAAAAGACGATGAGGCCCAGAACATTGGTCCCATCAGAGTACAGTCCCACAACCTTGTAATCCAGGGTTTTGTTCTGAGAATAGAGAGAAGGAAAACCAAAGGAGAAAAAAAGGAATTTCCACTAATTTCTCATACACAGTAAGCTAATGTGGCAGTATTCACTTTTGGGTTGTTTATGATCTTCTCTCTATTGTTCTGAGAATAGAGAGAAGGAAAACCAAAGGAATACTCATTACTGAAGGTGTGGTTCCCTGGTCATCAGAAGAGCCATGGAAATGTATTATAGTCACAAACACCATGTTGTATGGAAACATTAAGACCATTCTGCCAGCTTAACAAATCTATAATAGCAGACTAAATATCACAAATAATTTCTTTCCACTTCTGATATCTCAGCCAGTATGACTTTGGAGCTCAACAAATATGGACGTAATCAGAGACTTTCGTACATTGGTTCAGATCTTTGGGTCTACTTTTCTATCAAGAGGAGTGCGTAACCTTTAGAGAGTGCCATACTTACCTCCTGTGGAATGGTTGTCATGACAGCTGTGACGGTCGTTATTGTTGTGGCATTTCCCTCAGATTTCGCGTCAATCTCTATCTCTTTACGCTTTGTCTTGTACTGCAATTGAAACATTACAGCACAGCTCACATTATGTCTTTTGACTGAAACAGGGATTTAAGGTCTTTTTCTGGTGCATAGCAGTAAGCATTGGGATCATCAACATCAATGTGAAGGACCTTACCTGCTGAAAACAGGCCTGGACAAGATTCTCAGGAAACATATTCCTATAAATGATAAATGTAATACAATTAAGAACTATATATATATATATATATTTATGTGTGTATGTGTGTGGCTCACAATTGTAAATGTGTCATCAAACAATTCACATGTGGTTAAAGTTAACATTCTTGCCATTTATTTAAGGGTATTTTTATACACTTTGGTTTCACCATGTAGAAATTACAGCACTTTTTATACATAGTGCCCCCATTTCAGGATACCATAATGTTTGAGACATATTAATGTTATTTAAATGAAAGTAGTCATGTTTAGTGCTTTGTAGCATATCCTTTAAGAAGTCTGTGATCCATAGATATCACCAGGTGCTGGGTATCTTCTCTGGTGATGCTCTGCCAGGCCTGTACTGCAGCCATCTTCCTCTCCTGCTTGTTTCAGGGCCTGGTTGCTTTAGGTTTCTCTTCAGCATATGAAACACAGTTTTTGGCTTTGAAAAACTCCTTTGTTGCTTTAGCAGTATGTCTGGGATCATTGTCTTGGTGTATGGTGCAGCACCATCCAATGAGGATTTTGCTTGAAATTGAGCAAAATAAAATGAAATAAAATGCCTCTGTACACTCTGAATTAATTCCGCTGCTATCAGCAGTTATATCATCAATGAAGACAAGTGAGCCAGTACCAGTGACAGCCATACATGCCCAAATTCTAACACCTCAACACCACATTTCACAGATGGTGGGGTGCTTTGGATCTTGGCCAGTTCCATTTGGCCTCCAGACTTTGCTCTGGCCATCACACTGATACAAATTAATCTTGGTCTCATCTGTCCACAATACCTCTTTAAAGCACTTCTTAGTAAACTTTAACCTGGCCTTCCTGATTTGAAGTCTTATGCAGACAGTAGTCACTGACACATCACACCTGCCTCCGGAAGTTTCTGATCTGTCAGAAAGGTGTTCAGGTGTTTCTCTTCACTATGGTGAGAATTTTTTGTTCATCAACTGTAGAGGTCTTTCCGAGTCCTTTGTGAATCACCAGAGCTCACCAGTGCTCCCTTTCTTCTTAATGATTCCAAACAGATGATTTTGATAAGCCTAAATTTTGGACTATGTTCCTGGATGTTTTTCTCAATTGTCAGTTTCATAATGACTTCCTTGACTTTCATTGGCAAAACTCTGGTCCTCATGTTGCCAAATGCTAATAACAGACTCCAAAGGCAAACAGAAACCTAGAATCAATAAATCTGGAAAGCTCTCTTATACCTGCACTAAGGAAGTAACTGAACACTCCTGACTAATCAGAAACAGCTGTAAAACCATTTGTCCCAAACATAATGGTGCCATAAAATGGAGAGACTGTGTATAAAAAGTGCTGTAATTGCCACAGGGTGAAACCTGTAAAATATAAACATATCATAAAATACCCTTAATCAAAAACTTGAGAATGTGCACTTTAACCACATGAGAGTTGTTTGATTACAAATAAAAAATTATGGAGTGCATTGGTACATATATACATTGGTAAGGATAGTGCTTCACTGCGCTTAAAGATAATACGAATGACAATAAAACTTTTATATTACAATAGATTTGTCATCACTATAGTGAGTAACTGTACTATGAATATTAATGATTGAAAATGTATTTGCTTGTGAAATGCAATATCAATACCATTATGCAGAATTTTGGTGGATTTAATCCTTCTTGTCATCATATACATGTATAAATACAAGCACCATTGAAAATAGCATCATCATTTTATCTGCCAGACATGTGGTCTAAATTTTAAAAGAAGTCTCATTTTTTATCTCAGTGGTGTGCACATTTTCATCTGCAAGAGAGTTTAAGAATTAATTGTGATCACCTCACAAGATCCAACATGGCATCCACCGTGCTGACATCAGGTGTGGACCCAGTCCTGTCGATACTGTCAGCACTTTGAGAAACTCCCGGCTTGATAGTCATCACCAAAGCAATGCCTGGAAAGGAGTCAATGTGTGTCTTTTTAACACATATATTTCTGCACCCATGTGATTCTAAAAGAGAGACATGTAAAGCTATGATAAAGGCTACACGCAGCATGCTGTATTTGCCCATTTGGGAAGGTCACTGAAATATGATCGAACTATCATTTTTCAGCCTGTACTGCTGTGTGTATTGAGTTGAGAGAAAGAAGCTTTTATGTAAAGCAAATTTCTGTAAAACAGATAAATAAAGTTTTATCTAATCTAGTCAAATATAATTTCATCTGATAAAATATAGGGCAATGTAATCAGATTAAAAAGCTCATTTTTGATATATAAATTAATGTGAATCAGGGAAATAAATGACAAAAATTTAAAAGATTACCAAATTAAAATCCACCATTGTGAAATGATTTACAATAGCATGACCATAGTTGTGAAATGATTTACTCTTTACAATATTTACAGCACAGATTCAATTACAGGCTGTCATTGCGCTTGTCTTTTATTGTTTGGAAGAGTGAGAATTTGTTGGAGAGGTTGTAACATGACTCACCCAGAATGACAGCGATGATAGTAGTGGATAAGTAATAAACGACTGCACGTAAACCGATCCTTCCAGAAATCTCTGAATCCAGAGCGGCCACACCTGCAGAAGCACAAAGACATGTAAAATCTGCAGCACCCGGGTTAGCCAACTGAAACCATTTTCTAGAAATAATTTCTAAATCCATAGATTGTTTATTATCAAAAGGAGAATGTCCTTGCTATCCTTCCAGTACCTTACACACACTTTGGGGCTGCATGTTTCATGTGGCTTAATTTCATGAAAGAGAAATTCATTTTTGGGGGGGTCATTCTGTAAAAGCAGTGTTCCACACTCTAGTAGTACTTTGTATCATCGTCCTGATGCTCTAGCTTGTACTGGCCCCTAGTTTGACTTAACATAGGTTAGATCAGAAGGATGTTCACTGTGTGAACTGGACTTTGTGTTCTCAGCTATGAATAACTGCACTCCAATGAGTATTGTACCTTATCGGACCTGTGTTTTGTAGTTGTTCCAATGACCTTTGGTGTGCACTTTTGTACGTTGTTTTGGATAAAAGCGTCTGCTAAATAAATATAATGTAATGTAGTATACCTGGACTATGCCAGTACCATCTGTGGTTGGCAGCCCCACAGGGCAATTCAGAATTTCTCTAGCATTGCCCAGGCTTGGGAGAGTTCCAGTCAGCTGGGATGAAGATGGCATCGCCTTGCGAACCATTGACTCATTCTACTATGTGAGATGCCCACACACGTGTCTGTTTAGCTTTGCATGTAGCGTCTTCCTCCGACTTTTGTCACATGAGCCCAACTTGAACGCTGAGGTGTGATAGGAAATGGTGGCTGATGTCACCTGCTTTGGAAGTGACTGCATGTTTGTTCGTGTACTCCTGAATCGATAGTGGAGGTTGGAGCAGGGACTGCAGATAAAATTGTATCGGACATTTCAAATTGGGGAGAAAAAAGACGGCGGAAAGCAAAAAGATAAATGAATGTGTAAAGGAAAAGAAGGTGTTTACTTCGAACCAGCGGCTGTCAGAAAATTCTGGCCCCAAAAGAAAGGAAATATTCATTGAGTAATTCAGTGCACACTACACAGCTGTCACGGACACCTAGCAGGAAGAGGGTTGTGCATTTGGCTGCACCCACAACAAAGATGGGCTATAAATGTGGGGTTTCCTTGGTAACAAGAGACACGTCTGTGTTGCACTCTTGGATGGCATTACAAAAAAGGCATTTAAGGAGCTGCTGAGTGTGTCCGGTAATTATTCTAATAAGGGCAGTGCGGGCCTGATTCATATTCACCACCCCGCAATCTTATCCATATTTCTCTTTCCTGACAGGATTCGTCCCTCTGCTTTTAAAACTCAGCATTCAGTAAGACCTTTTTATGAATTTTATCAGTGTCACCTCCGTGCAGTCAAGCATAATTCTGGCCAGCAGGAGGCAGAACTCAAGGCTACTCTGTTTATGAGGAACACTCTCTGCTTCAATCGTCTGTACCGGCAGTCTTTGCATTCCCCCTATTCAACTCTTCTGTCTCATTCAGACAGATTGATACTGCTGCAAATTTATAGAGGTCTCCTTGCTGCAAATATCCTCCGATCCTCGCAGCAATATTGTGGATGCTGAGCAATTCTAAAATATGCAAATATATTCATGAAAGATCCGTTAGCCTCCAATCCGCAACATTAAATATGTAAAACTTTCCACTCTGTGGTTTGGTTCATTTTAATGCCCCAGCATTTCACATTGTTTGTGCCACTCCTTGGCTTTGATGACATTATTAAACTGAAGGTGCATTAATGGGTTACTGTTGCTAAGGCTTTTTCCGTTGACTTGCTGAGGAAACAGTTGCTTTGTGGAAGGCTTAGCCGATTCACATTTACCCGTTATCATGCTGGAAATGATGAGAGGGAGGATGACCAGCTTCAGCATCCTCATCAGGAGTTCTCCTGGAAAGCCAAAGTAGTACTTGTTGAGCTGGGAGAGGGAGGCATATTCCCGGACAAGCACCCCCAGGCCAATCCCTGTAGAGCAGAAAGAAGAACAAAGTGAGAAACCTGCTGTTTACATGAATGCCACCTCACAGGGAATGATTGGCAGGACTGCTGCCCACACCCACCACTGAGACGGATCTACAGTGCAGCCAAACTACTGTTTGTTTATCATGGAGGGTGGCCCACATAACTGCCTGTATATGATGGAGGATGATCCACATTAAAACCACCTGTCAATCATGCAGGGTGAACCACTTTAAAACTGCTTGTCAATCATGAAGAGTGATCTGTAGCAAAACTGCGTGTCTATCTATCATAATCACATCATCTTGTTTGACACAGGCTATCGTGGAACAATTGTTCAGGGCTTTTAGGACTGGCCAGTGCTTCATGGTTTGTGGCCAGCAAACTTCACAAAGACTCAACACTGATAGCTACTCAATGGCTTCATCTCTGAGGTCTAATTTGTGGCAGGTTTTGAGTTTATTAGATAACCATCCTCCCTGCAATGCCATATTTAATTTTAAACCTTGAAGGCACAACCATTTTAACCCTTCATTTATCCCTCCAAGTCCCACATTTGATAAATAAAATGAAAAATCTGTTTTTCAAGGGAGCCTTGATGTAATCAGTTGCCGTGAATAGCATAAAACACAGCACAGCACAGCACACATGTATACAAAAGATACCTGTACAAATACAACACATCCAAGAATATCAATATAATCATATTGATAAGCTTTCATTAGGGGGTGACGTTTACCAGCTCGGCCCAGATCAATTCACTGTGCCAGTGTGTGCTTTCCCTGGGTGTTCTAAGGACAAATTACAGTGCCCATGCTAGATTGATAATTCACTTTTGAGCGCTGATTCCTTTGGTTAATTACTAACATGTATTGCAGACAACCAGTTGCATTAGGTTGCAGCCACAGACATCTGTGTGATGGACAACTTACAATATGAAGACTGACGGGCATGAATTACATTGAGATTTCCATTTCTTTGCACTGCCTTACTGAAACTGCTCATTGTAAACTTTGATTTCAAGGTGCTTAATGGTGCGCAGTATGTAATTTTGTTACAGACAATACAGCATAGATTTATCTCTGTGGAGTGAGTGTGAGAGGGAGGGGCGGCTTTGGATAGGTGGAGTAAACTTGGTTGCGAAATACAAGGAGCCTCTTGAAGGCAAGATGAGCTCATTTCATTTGTCACCATAGAGCTTGTATAAGAAATGACAACAATGAAGTTAAAGACTGTGCCAATGTCACGAAAGAGGACAAACTTTATTGGCCTATTAAAATCAAAATCACTGTACTGTATGTGATGATGCGCACTATAAGCATTTTGCAATGGAAAATTCATAAAATGGCCCCCTTTGGAAGAATCATGATTGGCCAGGACAGGTTAATAAATCATCTGTTTCTTCAGGTGAAGGACATTTCTTAGAAATATGGCAATGTAATAAGTCACATTGTAATCCAGCCATTCCCTAGAAAAGACCTTTGTGCCGCTTCTTAAGACGTTAAAATGCACATCGTTAAAATACACATAGAATGTGTATTTTAATGTCTTGTTTAAGATTCTTGACCCATTCGTGACCCATTCTTGAAAGATTATTGACCCATTCAGTTTTTATGTATAATACAATAATTTTTGATGTACACTTATGCAGTGTCTTTTTTCAAATGATATGAAATATTTTAGAGTAATGCATATTCTTAAATGAACTCCCTGTAGGGGTTCACTGTAACAGCATATAACATGAAGAAAGTACAGATGGGTAACAATTTAAAGGAAAAACCAGAGTAAATGAGTGGAGAAACATAACAAATACAGATGATTCCATACAGGTGTATTGCATGATACAATTAAACAATTAACATCCTATCACGCTCTGTGGCATGTATAAAAATGTTGAGCATGTACATCATTGTATTTGTACGTTTCTGTATTTACAGCCCCTGAATCCACTATAGAAATTATGCTTCCACTTATTTGTCAATTCTTTTGTGATTTTAAATATATCCAATACTGAATTGCACCAGTAAGCTGTAAGGTAGAATTTGACAGGGTTTACTCTACCATTCAAGAGTGGTAAATCTTTGCAGTTTGTAGACAAAACAAAAATCCTTCACATGCCTCTCCCCCCCCCCCCCCCGTGTGTCAATGTCAGTGTACTCAGTGTACTGGCCATCCAGGGAAAGCATAGTGTGGCATGAGCCGCCCCTACTTCAGTCCGTACGGTCAGGAGACATTATAATCATGTATGCGGAGGAGCGCGCACACCAGGGGAAAAGCCCAGCAGAAACAGGCAGGACCCTCGGAAAGCAGGGAGCGGGTAGGCGTAGAGACGACCGCAATGCTCCGCTACTTCACGGGTGCCTGTCAAGGCTCGGGTTATGAAAACGGATCAGGGTCTGCGCGGTGCTACAGGAAAGGAAGGATAAACGGCAAATCCACGAGCTTGCGCTGCACATGACCATGAGCCGCTGATGTGCTCACCAATAGTAACTACAGTGAAGCTGCTGCTGGGATGTAGGGCCTAGCGACATCAAAGACCCAGCAGCGCAGTAACCTTGTTTTTTTTTTTTTACCACAGATTTCATATGATTTTATAGCCCTAGAAGGGCACATGTCCCTACGCTTATTCCAGCCTACGTGCTTGGCTGAGTTTTACTCTCCCATAAACTCTGTTTGCGCGGTGACTTCTTCAGGTCTGCTGATATGCACACGTGATATATTTGTTATCAACCGTTACAGTCCACTGTTATACCCTCAAATGAGCAATACTGTCGACTATAACTGCTGTTCACTCCATCCGCATAAGTAAGAGGACAACTTCCCAGCCGAAAGGCATCCCCTTGCCTTGGTTTTTATGCTTGTTAAAGTCACATGGCTTTTTGAATCTCTTTTTTTTGTCATCATACCAAATTGGAAATTTGATGTGTATCCTGTTATACACTGTATCCTTCTGCCCAAATACAGAGAGGGCCAAGGGAAGATTTGCCAACTAAATCCATAAATGCAGAGTTTGCAGCTGTGCGCAGTTATTAGATTACCGTTGAATGTGACAAGCCAACCTCAATGTCCAATAAAACAGGATAAGCCCTACAAGAGAGACCACAGATTTAGCAGAAATTGTTCTCTGTATGTCTCCTCAAGATAGCTGAGTTGTTGAATAGCAGTAACTGACATATATTGGCTGCTATAAGTAATCGATGACAGGACATATATATATTTTCCAGTTGGAAATAATGCTTTCTGTTCCATTTGGCTGTCATACAATCATTTTTTAATGCTTGGAGTATTAAATATTGTTAAAATTTGCAACGTGCGAACTTGACTGACTGTCAACAGCTTGCTGTTGCTTTTTTTTCTCCTGAAAACAAGACTAGTAAAACACATGGATAAGACAAGGCCAACATTAACTATTTGTTATAGCAGAAAGGGTCAGTCTTAGTAAAAACAAGAAAAAAATCTCCTAGGTCTAAGACTTGTTTCATAAAACATGGCTCATGCCCATTTCTACAAAGATGCAATGATTCTAAATGTTTTTTGAAGGATTTCTCAAAGAAATAGAAGTTTGTAAATAACCATAGCAAATTTTTTGGTAATCTAAGAGCATTTTGTGACATGTTTTTACAATGATTCAGAAACTGGTAGTAAAAATCATTGGATATAATTTCCGTGAAGTCCCAGATCAACCAATTAACTGCTAATAATGCGAAAATGTCATAATTCAGCATTTTCTTTGAGGTTAGGTTGAGAACGTATATCCCAATGGGTGAAATATCAATATTGTAGAACTGCGCACTAGTCTGTGGGCTTCCAAAACTCCAACCTACAATCAGATTGTAGATTGGAGGACAGAATGCAGCAGATTGAGTTGTTGTAAGCAGCTCACAGTTGCCATATCTCCCAAAGTAGTCCCTAGTGCGTAATGAGACAGGGATTGTTTGCCGACTCAGACCCTCCTCCCTGGCTGATAACAGGGACAATTGTGCGCTATCCCTTCTTACGTTTCTGTGTTTGCTAGATTTGTCTCCTGCTTGGAAAACAAGAAAACAAACACTGGACAGCTACAACAAGGGGAGGGAGATTGCTTTTCGATAAACACAAGTGTCATCCCAGTTGTGAAAATGTTGCCTCATGTTTAGCATGAGAAAGAGATTGGCTTATCTAAGATGGTGCTATCTGTCCAAATATGTGACACAGCGTTGCTTTATTCTGTCAGTCTGGTCCCAGTTTTACCCAGAGCAATAAAAACATTCTGACAACCATATTTTCTCTCACAGTCAACAAATAACAAATTTAGGTCAATAAATCTAAAATAAGTGCGTGATTTAATATCCTCTCTCGCTCAGCTGGATCGATAATCAGATGAACTGCAATCATCTCAATATTCGTCATTCTTATAACATTTTTATTCCCAATACAATATTGGGCAGTGAGAACTAGATCAATGAGAGCTTGCTTTTCCCTACAGGTATTCAGTTTGCTGTGGGTTTTGGCTATGCATTGATGGTGCTGTTTATCAACTGGATTTAAAATGTTCTTGCAGAGTAATTATTCATCAAACATTCAGTGGCAGTAAAAAAAAAACTGTGCCTTAAATCAAGCTCTCTCTGGCTTACCTAAATGATCTGATTTGCATACTTCAAACTGTTCTGTCTGCAGTAAAATATGTATCCTAATGATTTTGTGAATCGCTGATGAAAATGAGTAAATTACGAGTTTGAACAGGCTATAAGACAAACCCTCCACACCTATGTGGATAGACCATCTGCAGTTTTGTTGAATCAAAAGATGCATTAACAACTGAATTTTGTTTGGTGTTTGCCTCATCTGGTGGTTGGATTCTGCCTAACTGAAAAGCAAATGGAAGCAAAAGACCAAATAAGTCAATTTCTATCTGGGCACTCATGAATATGAAATCAGCATTTATTATTTTGACACGCTGCATAGGAGGACTACGTGACATTGACCCCACCCCTCTGGCAAACTAGCCCTTGGGTTTTTAACCCCTGGGGGTCCCTGGCCAGCTGGCACAGGTAAAATCCCCCCCAGCCTCCCCCGACCCCACCCCAACCGCTTCACGCTCACAATGTGAACTCCTCCCCCCGTCCACCTGGTTCGCAATGGCAATATAAACAATGAACAACCACCCCACCATCTTTAGAAAACCTTTTTTTGTGATGCCTTAAAGACTGGATTGGGGTCCCTGGATCAGAAAATGGCCAAAGGATGACCATTAGATCCTCTTGAACATAAATTGATAACATGCTACAAAAAGGTAGCACAGCTGCTTCACTATCCATAATATGCAAATTAAGTGCAGTTATAATAGTATAATGGATCATGTTATAGTGTAATCTAGAAATGTTCAGCAAAACACATAAGTATCTTTTTCATTATTGGTTATTTTTCTGTTGGGTATGTGGGATAAGAACATAGACTCCCCCTGAATATATAATATGTGCACAATATATAAATGTATCCTGTATGTATATTGAAAACGTCTCAAGTCCATATTTGATTATCTAATGCACTATGATTAGCTTTTACCATTAGACTAATTATTTTGTTATTTAAACAATGGCTTAAGGATGTACATGGTTTTAGGATCTAGATGAAGCCTGAAATAAAATAGATTCATACTTTACTTTTGTTACAAAACAATTCTATTTATAGTGCAATGGCACTGTACAGGACACTGCCTATTTTAATTATTATCTGGGTAGTCTAATGTATTTAAACAAAAGAGAATCTAAATATGGTATTTTAACTTCAAGGATGTCAAAAGCCCTGCCATTGTAAGGAGTGCTAGCCTTCTTTAATCCTCTGAAGAGTAGTTTAAGTAGGTTTTTTTTTTTTTTTTTCAAAATTTTAAGTCACTGTCCTAGAACATTGATTATATTTACCAGTAATGATCAGCATTAGAATGTTCAGCTAAGAAAATTCTAATCACATATTTGTGATCTCACGTCTTAAAGGGTTAAGTGTTTCTGTCGTCAAGCTACAGTGTGGCAGAGGGGTCAGGGACAAGTTAAAATTCTAGCCATGCCCCAGTTATTACACTCCTTTTAAACTTTGGAGCAAGATTATAAATAATGAGATAAGTTGTATGCTATATAAATGACAAAGCTCTATATGAATAGTTTCGGTATATAGTCATTATGGATACAACCACATTAGCACATAATAGGCTGTTAGCTGAAACAGTTATTTTACCCTGGTGGACAAAGTATCGGTGTGAAAGGCCAGCGTTAATACAGTATGCATAAGACTAATGAAGGACCAGATGCTTATTTTAAATTCGCACCGCCTGAAATACTGCAGGGGTGTAAAATAATAAATCAGGGTTTAATCGTCATTCAAAATGTTTTCATGTCGACTTTTAGAAAATGTTTTTCTATTATTATTATTATTATTATTATTATTATTATTATTATTATTAATAATAAAACTATGCATATGCACTGAAAGCACGTTGCATGGTTATTTCCTGACCCCTGATCCCTGACCCCTGATGTGTGATTTCTATGATGAGCCACAGTCTTTACATTGTCTCTATTGTAAGTGGTCAGGCAAGATAATTTGTTTGCCACCCAATGAAAAATAAACCTGTTCATCTACAAACTGGGCAAACAAAGCTTGCCTTGATGAAAGTAATATGTATGAGATTGCCTTCCAACTATGTTTTATTCATGAAATTATTCAAATAAGACATATTCATCGTAATTGGTAACTGATTGTTTCAGACTTAATTCTCTGGAGGTGAAATGTTTGTCAATGTTGTTTTTTGTGGTTGAAAGGCAAAAAATAGTGTTAATTGTAGATTTGCAGATAATTGATTTTCGGAATAATTTAATTCTAAAGTAAAATTTGAATAATAATATTTTATATATTTAATATTTAATATTAATAAAGATGGTATTACCAATACCTGACCAAAATAAAATGATCTTATCTTACCTAGCAGTTATTCCAGATTTTTTTTAACCCATTTGTCATTGAAAAAGCACTTTCATTTAGAAACGGAATTACAAAAATGTCCCACTCATCTATTTCTCCTGAAAGTCAGGCAACCATATCAGATAGGCAAGTCAGCATATTTGTGTTAAAATTCACTTGCCATTCTTTATCATTATAACACATAAAATAGCCATTACCTGTATGGACATCCATTCAGAACATCATCACTGGATAGCACGCATTTATCCTAACCAAGACAAAACTTTCAACTAATATGCTTATTCTGCATTTAAATATCCGAATGGAATTGTGATTTGTGCTCGTCTTGTTATTCAGGAAAAGAGTGTACTGGCTTTGTAAGGGATCTGATCTCTTGACCACTGTCAGTAGCTTGTTAGATCAAATCCCATTTTATGTAGGTCAGTAATGTGCTGAAATAATTATAATAACAACTCATTTATATACATGGGGTAAATACTATGATTTTTTTTCGAGACAAGAGTCCATAACCATGTGTGCTAAATAACTGTGATAATGGTATGAAAGATCCAATACTCAAATGGCGCAGTTCAGCCAGTAATTAGACAATGCATGTTCATGGCTGACTAGAGAGAACTTCATTTAACTTCAGTACCAGCCTGGTCAGCAACAAAGCCCCTCCTGTGTGATGGAGACGGTGGGCTTAATGGGGCAGCCCACCCCCTGTAAGAGCTGGATAAAGTCTGGCTCAGCAGTGCGCCGGATCCTGAGTGATTTACGCCGTGCCCACATTCACCCGAGCCGAGCAGCGAAGCCCAATATCATTATGAGCGGGACCTGTCCTTCCCATCTGCTGTTCTCACAGCACAAAGTGAACACTCTCTTTAATATGGATTTTGACCTACGCACACCCTGTGCCCGTTCAGCGAGGTGCTCTCACAGCACGCAGACACGACCGTATATCACGTGTCAATCAACATATTATTCAAATGCCGGCAGATCTTAATCTGTCAGCCCTGGGGAAAAAAAGATCATCGATTCAATTTCAAGGTTATCACACATTTCTTTGGGGCTCGGCTCACGCTCGTTACTCTTTGAAACAGAAGGCAAATCGAAGGCGTAGTGGAATTCATCAGTACACCACATCGCATTAACAACGCTGACAGGTGATTGAAGTCCAAACTTTTTTTCTCTCTCTCTCTCTCAGCCAAACAGATTCAGCTGCATCACGCAAAACCAAGCGGGACTCTTATTGTGAAGCACACCGCAGCGATGCATTCCAGCCAGCGCTGTTGACATCAGGTGCGGGTGTTCGAGGCTATCAATCGCCGCATGCCTTTCCCTCGCGTGCTGCATGTCCGTGCTGATGCGTTACACTACGCTGTCACGCTGTCAGTTAGAAACAATCGCGGGGCTTGCTGCCGCTAATTTAGCCGCCTCAGCCGTGAAACAGAGCAGCGGGCTGCAGGCACTGAAGTTCTGTAGCCTGGCGAGCCCCTTTGCATGAGCGGCAGCAGCGATGCTAAGAATATGGGGGAAAAACCTCATGCAAGACTCAGCTCTAACGCACGCACCCACTCTATAGGACAGCATGGCTGACTCCCCCAGACTGGTTGAACACCCCCCCCCCCCACAGCACACTCTGGTCATTCCAGACAAGCCCCCCCCCCCCCCCACCAGTCCCTGGGCAAGGGTGCAGAGAACAGCAAAGCAAGGCAGGCAACCGCTCCAGCCTGTTGTCTACGTGCTGGATCGCAGTGAGAAACAGCAGAGGAATAATGGAATAGACAGAGAGAGAAGGAGTGTGCATGTGAGAGAGAACGCCAGAAAAGACAGTACATATAGGGAGGCAGCCGACCATAGTGTGTAACAGCGAGCAGACAATGTCCCCTTTATCATGCCCCACACGTCGCAGACAAAAGGGCTCACCTAGCAGCACCGACACAATGGTGGCAATCAGGAGCCAGTTCTTCTTCAGGCAGCTCTTGAAGTCAAAGGCTTTCCTGGCTTTCTTCACCATCATGCTCACAGCAGGCTTTCAGCCCTCACAATAAGGAGAAACAAACGCAGCCCCTTGATGGCCGCTGTACGGACGCGCGGAAGATTGAGCGGGAGGCGGCGTATTCCTGCTAGCGCGGTGCTGCTATGGAGATAGAGGGAGAGAGCGAGAGAGTGAGTGAGTGAGTGAGCAAGCGAGAGTGAGGGAGGGAGTGAGAGAGAGAGATAACAAGGGAGGGAGAATGTGTGTGAGAGAGCGAGAAAGAGAGGGAATGAGTGAGAGAACAAGACTTGCAGCTGCGGTCAGTGTCCTATGCGCAGCTCTGCCTCTGTCCTCTTCTGTTCATGAGAGTGTGTGTACGTGTGTATGTGTGTTCGTGAGAGAGAGAGAGGCAGCCATGCATACACTTTATATCCCCGGCTTCACCACACGTGTAATAGCTCACACCTCCTAACTCCTGCCTCCCCCCCCCCACTCAGAGTTCACCATCAACACTGTACTTTGCCGAAAGTGTTTACTATTGTGGACCCCTCCCACATTCTTAGGTTAGTCTCCACTGTTTTAGAATAAGAGACTAGGCTGTGTCGCTAATGTTTCTCAAAGGCAGCAGCATGGTTTTTAAATATAAATCGAAAACAGTCATAGGAGTAGAAATGATTTAGAAATTCCTAAAATCAAATGATATTATGTTGTAGTATTTTAGCATAGTAGTATAGGAATGTAGCATATTACATTTATATGATTTTACAATATTGTATGTGATTAATTTATATGTGCAGGTATATAAGCTAACAGTGAACCAAAGAAAAACCTGCATTCTTACATTAAATACATCAAATACTCAATCTATAAAAAATATTGTATTATTGAAATCAATATTTCTTATTTAACCATCACGTAACTGAATGGGATCATTTGTGACCCAATAAATGGTCATATATTTGCAAGGTGTTTTCTTTTAACCTTGAATTTCTTAAAACATGCCCCAAATTAATCCGTACCACTGTCAATGACATGCATTCATCTTGCCACTGAATGTTTATTCCTATGATATTTAAGGTAAATGTGCAGTTATCAGATGATGGGCAGATGGTTGATTCATGGGAGAGGGTGCACATGTTTCAGTGTTGAGAGCTGCAGGACAAAGGGGAAAATCTCTGCCTTGGTGACTGCAGACATGTTTGGCATCCCACTGGCACACCGATTGAGTTAAGCTTGATGCCTTATCAGCTTATTACCAAGCACAGATGTGCCTTACTTATTATGTTATTCAAATAACATATAGTTACTACACAAGGGAAGACAGATCAGAAACATTATTCAGGGGGCAGGCATGAAAGTGTCAGTAACTACTGTCCGCAGAAGACTAAACAAACAGAACTACAGAGGCTACATTGTTGTTGAGTTTGTTATTGGCATTTGTCAACATGAGGACCAGAGTTGTGAATCATTAAGAAGAAAAAGAGCACTGGTGAGCTTAGTAATTACCAAAGGGCCTGGCAGGCCAAGGAAGCCCTCTACAGTTGATGATCAAATAATTCTCACCATAATGAAGAAAACCCCTCAGACACCTGTCAGACAGATCAGAAACATTATTCAGGGGGCAGGCATGAAAGTGTCAGTAACTACTGTCTGCAGAAGACTAAACAAACAGAACTACAGAGGCTACATTGCAAGATAGCAATCACTAGTTAGCCACAAAAGCCGAATTGGCAGTGAAGGGAGAAGAGTTTTCTTTACTATGAACTAGAAGCATGTACAGCATTAAATTCTTAGGCCTGGCACCAAACTTCCCAAGGACAGTCAGAAGTTAGAAATATTACATGTACTTGTGTGTCTTTGAGTATGTTTTCTTTCTCTCATTAATACATTTCTAGGAGTCTGAAATGGTGAGCTTGGCCTTTCCTTTATCTTCCCCCCTGCCACCCATACAATGGAAGAGGCTATGTTGCCTGGGACTCTGAAAGCTGGGTAAAGACTAAATAATCATTTTTGATTTAGAGCTTTTTTATTTAACGTTGAAGGCTAGAGGTGAATGTGTGATTATTCAGTATCCATGCTACTGTATATGGTTAGACATAACCAAGAATTTCCTTCGTAAAATTTCATGCTTATATATGCTTATGTATTAACCATGTCCCAATAAGATACGGAATTATGCATGTTATTAGTAAGATATTTTTGCTTATAAAAAGTGGGGATTGCCCCTGCTTTCTTCTGTTTGGGCTGGTCCGTCTTGTTCTATATAAGTGCCGGACTCTCTGCAGAGATAAGTACTATTTCTTATATGGATATACCTTATGGATATACTATATATATGGAGAAAATTTTCTCTGCTCAACAATTGGCATCACAAACAGGATTCTCAGCACAACCACCTATCAGCCGCACAGAGGACCATAATCCAGCAGGATGGTGAGTATTTTTTTACCACATCATTTGTGTGCTGTGATTACTGTGCTGTTTGTAGGTGAATGCATAGGAGAATAAAAGAGTGGTTATTTACAGTTTGCTAAGAAGTGTCTAAAAAAGCTGGCAGAGTTCTGGAAAAAGGTGTTGCAGATGAGACAAAGATTCACTTGTAGCAGAGTGATGGCAAGAGCAAAGAGGGGAGGCCAAAAGGAACTGCCTAAAATAGAAACAACCCCCCTCATTTGTGTGTGTGTGTGTGTGTGTGTGTGTGTACAGAGCCGTCCATGAGTATTTTGACAGTGATACAATTTCTACTTGTTTTGGCTCTGTATTCCAGGACATTGTATTTGAAATTAAAACAATGAATATGAAGTTAAATTGCCAGATTATAATTTAATGGTATTTACATCCCTATCCAGTGATCCATGTAGGAATTACAGGCCATGTTATGCATAGTCCCCCCTTTTTAGGGGACCAAAAGTAATTGGACAAATTAACATAATCTTAAATGAAGTCGTCATATTTAGTACTTCAAATGACTGTCTCTGACTGAACTCTGTGACCCATAGACATCACTAAATGCTAGGTATCTTCCCTGGTGATGCTCTTTCAGGCCTGTACTGTAAACAAGTTCCTGTTTGTTTCAGGGCATTTTTTCCTTCAGTCTTGTCTTCAGCTAGTGAAACTCATATTCAGTTGAATTCAAGTTGGGTGAATGACAGATACCATTGCGCTCAACAGCTTAGTAAGAGAAGATTGGTACATTAAGCCAATGAATAATATCAAGTGCAAAAGAAATGGTTTGCACACATCAATAAGAATGCAAAAGGTTGATTATAAGCCTATTTTATTAACTTACAGCTGAAGAAGAACTGAACACACAGACGTTTTGGCAAATGCCTTCATCAGTGTGTGTAGCTGGCTATAAATGTGACATGAGTTCATCATTGAATTAATGATTGTTAAGGATTTCATTAATGATTGAATCTATGATCAAACCTTGTGTCACATTTATAGTCAGCTGCACCTAGATGGTCCTTCACACATTTAAGAAGGAAAATATCTTGGTGAGTGACTTGGCCAGTCAAGAACATTGCACTTTTTGGCCCTGAAAAACTCCTTGTTTGCTTTAGCAGTATGTTTTGGGTCATTGTCCAGCTGCAAGGTGAAGAGTTGTTCAATAGGTTTGGAGGCATTTGGTTTGATCTAAACAGATAAGATGTTTCTGTACACTTCTGAATTCATCCTGCTGCTGCTGTCAGTGGTTGCATCTTCATTTAAGACAAATAAGCCAGTTCAAGTGGCAACCATACATGACTAAGTCATAACACTACCTTCACCTTGTTTCAAAGATGGGGGGGGGGGGTGCATTGGATCATGAGCAGTTCCTTTCTTTCTCCACACTATCCTCTCTGCATCATTTTGATACAGGTTAATGCTCATCTCATCTGTCCATGAGAATTTGTTTTTTATTGTATTTTTTTATTTTTGCAAACAGTAACCTGGCCATTCTGTTCTCGAGGATTGCCAATTTTTCCTGGTGTGGCCTTCTCTTCATTTTAGTTTTTGACATATCTATACCTACATCCTGGAAAGTTCTTGATCTGTTCCACAGTTGAAAAGGGGTTTTTCTTCACAATTCTTCAGTCATCTATTACAGTGGTTTTCTGTAATCTATTAGGTTTTTAACTATTGCTGGGCTCACCAGTGCATTCTTCAGTTGCTACATGGTTCAACCAATTTGGATTTAAATACCCCCAAATTAAAGCTGACAGTCTAAACTTTAACCTTAACTTTAACATTCATATTGATTCATGTGTGTGTGTGTGTGTGTGTGTGTGTGAGAGAGAAAGAGAGAGAGAGAGAGAGACGACTTTTGATGTTTTGGTTCTGCACTCTAACATATTGTAATTCAAAGTTTCATTTCAAATTCAGTGTGCTGGGGTACAGAGCCAAAACAACAAATATTTTGTCACACACACACACGCACAGACACACACTCACACACAGACACACACTCACTCACACACACACACACATGTGTGTGCATGTATTACCGTACATATATATCAACAAGACAAATTCAAACATTAATAAAGAGTTATACTCCTGGCTAGATAATATTGCTTTTGAAAATGAATGCAATCACTATTCCACTATTCCTAACCGATGGAATATGAGTAAAATAATAACACAAGATTAGAAACTGAGCAAATCGCCATAATGAGTTCCTCTAACTCTCACAAATCGGACACATAGCTAAAATAAATTCCACTTGTCAGTATTTTAATCAACTGAACATCCTCTTAATAGCAGACAAAGTTAACAAATTATGCCCTGTACCAGGAACCTCCATCGAAGTGGATGATTCCATTTCCTGAAATAGCAGGCATGTATTGACTGCATACTTTCAGTGCATTTTTTAAATTATACTTGAGGAAGGGGTGGCACTGTCGCATAATGGTTAGACAAGTGGATTTGTAACTCAAAGGTTGTAAGTTTGATTTTCAGTTGGGGTGCTGCCATTGTACCCTTGAGCAAGGTACTTAGCCTGAATTGCTTCAGTATAAATGGATTGCATGAGGGGAACAAATTAAATATATGTAAGTCAAGTTTCTGTGAAACACTATTTAAAAGCATCTCACGTTAAATAGTGTTTCATTCTGGTGCCCTGCAGTCTAAAAAAAAAACTAGCAGCAATGTGTGTGCTGAAAATGTATTTTGGGCAGGGAAGACAAAATGAGCTAACCTGAGAAATCAAATTGATCGCAGAGAGATATAGACAGTTAAGAAATCATCCATTCTCAGAAACCCCTCTTTTCACAAAACTCTACAGAGAGCCTCTCCACTAGCAATGTGAACACTTTAGCATGTTCTGATTCAGACAACAAAAAAGACACAAGCCAGCTATTTTAAACCCAATAAACTTAATTCCAAATTAGGGAAAATAGCCTTTTTGAACTACAGTGCACCCAATTCAAGGAAGTCTTTTCCAGCATAATTACTACAGGTCCACAACAAGATAGCATGTTTAACATTTAATTAAGTATGTTGTTCCATACATTATTTTAAAGGAACCTATGTGGACAGGATGGAATATAATTGCATTATTATAGCCTAACATGGAGCATTTGAGGTACAAAAACATAAGCACAACAACAGTTTTCTACAAAAATCAATAATTTCTCCTGATTTGTCACAATGCACCCTTTGTACTTTCCATTGTTTCTGTAGTTAATTATTTTCAACATACATTGATTGTGTTCAGTTGCTCAAATAAAAGATTAGGTTTATCCCATCTTACTTAAAACATTTATGAAAGCAATACTGATTTACTTTTGTGTTGTTTTGCAATCACAATATATTTCCCAGTATATTGATTCAATTTTGTACAATAATAAAATACAATATCCTAATTTATCTCTATTCTCTCAAGAATTACAGGAACAATTTTGTTCTGAATTTTAAGCACCATAAAAACAAGTTTAGGTTAAACACATAACAAAGTCTGTGTTCATATTTCATTTTAACTTCTGATTATGTTTGTTTCTCCAGGTCGTTCTTCATATCCATTACCTTTTTCTTACCACCTAATAGTGTATCTGTTCTCTAGGTGGACACTGCCATCTACTGCACAATAGTGACTGGGTTTTCTAATGCATGAGCTGTGAATCATTCTGTGCTACCTATTGCCAAACTGTCTTTTGCCAAAGAGAGTCCCTTATTCTCATCAACTGCACCGCCCCACAAATGAATCCAATTCCAGAAAAATAAAATCCTAAATTTAGGCCTCAGTAGAGACATACATTCATTAAATAAGTGGCATGTCTATACCAGCTGGTATGAACCCATTTACCCATCAAAGTGCAGCATTTCACTTTATTTTGACTGCACTTTTTGGCTCTTTTGCTCCAGGTGGAATGCCTTTATAATGAGTGGAAGTCTTTAATATAACTATAAGATTTTTTTTAAGCGTTATTTTTTCAATGCAAGAAAGAAAGAAAAAAAAATCACAAGAAGTGTATAAATTGAATTACCTGCAAGCCAGTACAGGTGCCCAATAAGATCACTGCCTGAATATGAGCACGTAAAGGAGGCAAAAATAGGATCATTTTCTCAAAGAGGATTTGGTATCATATTCAACAAGATGAGCCGACATGGCTTCTGAAGATGTTCGGTAAAAAGAGAGTGTGAGAATCGGTTGTTTGTGCTCATGGATTGAGCTTATTGTTCTGTGAATAATTACTGCAGCTGTGCCTTTCCGTTCCAGCAGAACAATTACAATCATTATTCGGGATTACTGTATCTTTTTAATGTCATTTTGTTCTGTTATGCTGTACAATTATACAGAGACGTATAATGTAGGCATCAAAAGAAAACAGTATTGCATCTTTACTTTCTCTAGCAGCCTTTACAATAATACACAATATATTATCCCTGAAATAAAGCAGTGTTCAAGCAAACAAGATGCTAGAATATTTTGATAACGTATTTATAAATGAACCGTTTGTGAACATATCAGAGAAAATTTGACTCTATGAATATTTCATTATGCCTTGAAGCAACCCCAGCATATACTGTATATCCCAAAGAGCAGGGCATTTTGCCTACACTTGTTTTGAATCATGTATTAGTTTTCTTTATTTTCTTCTTTATTTGAAGAAATCCTTCAAATAAGTCTTTAAACACCGGGGAAGGCACTAAGATATCTATTAAACATCAGTGAAGCTTGATGAAATGCTGGCAGGTGTGCCCTGTTTATCATCTGAAGAGGCCCTGTGGCAATGAGCTCTGCTTCAGCCCCGCACACCACAGTCTCCGGGGGAGGGGCCATGCGGCATCCAGGCCACAGGCAGGATTTATTTGCCCCACTGCGTCTCACTGTGCTTCCACCTCAGTCCTGCATCAGACCTGGGTACTGTAACATGGGCTCTTCCACAAGCATACCCAGGGAACATTATTGTGATGAAAAGTCAGTCAATGGTTCATTAAATGCTACCTAGGCATTCAGGTCAGAATCCAGCTCCAACCCAGCAAAGTGAAAGTTTTCTAGTTGACTATAATGTAGCCAGGCAAATTCTGAGCTACAGTATATTCAAAACGTCTCTCAGCCTAGATTTCCATCACTCTAGATGTCTAGATTTTTTCTCACTGGGTACGGTGAAAAAGATGTCAGAGTGAAACAGGAGCACAGAGTAGAGCTCTGGACAGGATTTTATCCAGATTTTTATCATTCCAGTCCTGTTCACCAAAGCACAGTTCAAAAATGTTCTTGTTTTGTTTTTCTGTCTTTTTTGTTGTTGTTGTATGTCATTAGATTTCTTTTATTTTGTTCATGTGGTTAATCCTGTTCTTTAATTTTGCATGGGTTGTGAAATTTCAGTGTGCTCTTCTCTGTACATTGGTGTACGTGGTAACTGATTTTATTCTTGGTGATCCTTCTTTAGTTTTATCCTATTTGATGTTCTAAAATTGGATTGGTCTAAAAGCCTGATCCCTTTAACTTTCATGTAGTGTTGTCCAAAGGCTATGAGTCACACATATGATTCACTAGTTTGTATGTGCCCTCTTCCACAGCTTGGATGTATTGTGACCTGATATTGTGCACAAATACTGTGCTGGGAGCTTCCATAACCATTGGCCTTGCAGCATAATAAATGTCTTTCATCTCCTGCCCCTGGCTCAAAGGCTACATATTGATCATGATTGAGCAGCAATCCCAGAGTCATGTACTGTGTGCAGTAGAAAGGCATAGATAATGCATGTTACAGTATAAGTATGCAGCTCTGCTCTTCAAATTGAATTCTAATCATAGCACTGATTACACAATTTTAAATATTCTGCCCTGTTGTACTACTACTACTACTACTGCTAATAATAATAATAACAATAATAATAAAAATTAAAAAAATAAATAAAAATAATATGAAGAATCATCATCCTTGTTATCATCATCATCATAATTGTATTATTATTATTATTATTATTATTATTGTTATTATTATTATTATTATTATTATTATAAAAAGAAGAAGAATCTTCATTGTTAACATTATAATCATAATAACTGTATCTTTATTGCGCTTTTCAAGCAGTGGGTATTTCACAGGCAATTAAAGGAGAGGTAACACTATTTTTTAAATGCAAATAAAAACAGTTATAAGTATCAAGCATAAAAAACAAAAAAAAAATTGACACAGTAAAAGACTGATTAAAGTGACCAATTCCAAGAAACAGGAGTTAAAAAATATAATACCAAAAACAGAAACAATAAAACAAAACCCAATAAAAGCTAACAAATTGAGCCCTTCAGAAAAAGCAAGCCTATAAAAAATTATTGTATAATTCTATTTTTTTCAACTTCAACTGATCATATAAATACTGTGTGAGCTCAAAGGGATGAAGAGCCTATTTCTGGTAGTCCACTGCAGACAAACATATGGCATCATACACTGATGAGTCCACTGAAGTCAGTAGTTAGAAAATGGCCATTACATCAGCAGCTGTGATATATTCTGCTAAATTAGTGGCAGCTACTGCAGATCTGTTCTGCAAGCCAATCAGCTCTAGAAGAAGATTAAACAGGGAATGGAAAAGTTAAAATGTACGATAGCATTTTGAGATCATTATTATTTCTCAATACAAGGCTGGTTGATGGATAATTATTGCCACTAAACTACCATTTACTGTACCTGTTTTATTTTTCCAGAAAAAAACATGTAGACACCCTTACAAACATTGTTACAAATATTAGTACACTCATTGTTTGTTTAACCAAATGATAAGTGTTGTAATATGTTAAAAACTTTTGGGAATAAATGATTGATTTTGTGCATTGTAGCATTACTATTAATTTATATATATATTTAAATCTATTGCCCAATGTTTCCACTAGGTGGTGGACTTCTTCTTCAATTCTCCTTGATGCTATTAAAGTCTTTCTGTTAGTTTTTTTTTTTGTTTGTTTTTTTTTTTTTGTTCTTTTATTTAAAAAGTTCATCTAAAGGCCTAGCACATATAGGCTGAATGCATCGGTAGTACTTCCTCAAGAAAGCTTGACAGGGAAAATAAATGTAGATCTATGGCAAAATCGCAGCACATGTAGTACGTTTGCAGCTCTCTGGGCAAAATTAGATAATGCTTCTCTTGTTAGACTGTTTAGATCCCTGGTTCGATTATTTTTCAATGTAAGCAACATATATTAAAATCATTAACCTCAGTAGGGATTCATTGCGAATCCATTACTTATTTTCATATTGAACATCAGTGAATCAATATAATGGACTCAGTCAGAGATATATTGCCCTTTGAACACAGAACCATTAGAATATGGAAAATGAGACTTCTTCAGAAATGTTATATATGGTTGCAATGGTATGAGACCATTCTCAAGTATGAATTACAGCATACATGCCCATTTATAAAGGCAGTGGAAATATATCATGAATGCTGATCTGGGGCTGATCAAACAAACAAAAAGACTGCAGAAAAACATTGCCATTTCCTTGGTTGGGGGTGATGATGTAATCTACCTTGTGCCCTTGATGATGCATTTAAAACCGTGAATCACTGTGTTGCGCATCATTGGGCACTTTGTAATCAGATGTGCAGAGGTGAAATCATGCTCACTCGACTATGGGAGAAAGGAAGAATGGGAAGGTCAATACAACAGCAGATTCTGGGAGGAAAGACCAAGGCAGGGGTCGATACCAGGGCAATGACACAGTGAGGGAAGAAACAGAGAGGTCACTGTATGAAGACCAACCCAATGATGTTTGGATGGCCCCCATGTAGGAGTTAAAGAAGATAAGGAAGATAACTAAATTATAACTGTTTTGAGTTACATGTAGAAATTGACTGACAAATAATTGTTATAAGCTGCAAACTATGACATGTATGGATATTGACATCAAGTAAGTTATAACATATAAGATGTCCCTGACACTTAAGCAATGTGGGGCCCTTGGAAATAAATAAGTGTGTATGTGTATTTGTGTGAATGTGTTACTGTGCATATGTTTGTGTGTGTTTGATTGTGTGAGCATGTGTGTGTGTGTGTGTGTGAAAGAGAGAGAGAGAGATAGATAGAGAGCATCCACAGAAGCACAGGAACACAGGTGAAAAGAATGGAAAGGATTATTGGCTTCAGAGGTGAGGACATCCAACAACAGGCACAGACTAACCCATTGACACATTAATATTTCATTCCATGACCTACGGCCCACAGAACGGGCCCAATGTGACCTAGGCAGGATGAGAAGACCATCTATAATAAAGAAGGATCTCATGACAAATGGTGTTTATCTCTCTGTGGAGGCAGTCAATGAAAGATATCCTTTCACAGAACCCGCTGTCAATAGAAATCAGGCACAAGGCTGGGCGGCGGGGGGGGGGGGGGGGTTGGTTGGGGGGCAGGGTGGTATTCTTTCAGTTGTATAGCAGTGTTTCCTGTGCCTGCAGAAAAACTGAATTTACCTGCAAATGGAACCTTCTGTGTGTGGCTGTACCTAGAAACTGCATTTTGCTAGTTAATGACATTGCCACCCAGAGCTTTTCATCTCAACCTTTCCCGTGTTACGGACAAGGCCATGACCATGTGAAGTCATTGTGATGATGATATGTATGTAGTAGAAAGTAGAAATAATGATATTCGGTGTATAATTGCCCAAAGCTAATTATTGATTAAGCGATCTTGATAATTATTTCCCCTATTCGTTTGTTCCCGGTAGTTCATGGGGTATTCCTTGATTTCTTGAAATCCCATATGCGCACTTGCGTGACTGGGACGTTGTCACTCCCAGCATGACATCATCTAGTGCTGTTTCTGGAATGGCATACACGTAGAGTACTCATAATATTTAAAACAAATGTTTTCCGGGTTGAAACAGCAGCATTTCTATAAATGATTCATCAAACTACCACGTTACATGGCAATCGACAACAATTACGCATACCGTTAAATCGTACAGATATAGTGAAACAAGATTTCTTGATGAATGAACCGAGCTACTGAATCCCCTGTAGTGCCCGTCCGGGAAAAACGAACAGAACAGGGCGTGGTACAAGCCGACAACGCAGATTTAACCCAATCAATGGAGAAATTAAGCCGTCGTTTGCATACTGTGAGCCAATCATATACTAGAGAGGGGTGGAGTTTCTCAACGCATGGAAGCTGTGCTGTATTGCAACCTGACTGTAGTAAGGAAGGAAGTAAATGATTTGGGGGATTGGTGACTGTAACGGTACTGTATCCATGAAGAATAATATCTCTTTGTACTCATAAACACTAACTACATTGCTACGCCCATTAACATCGTGGCGGGCTCGGGACTGTTTGCGACACTGTATACACCAAAGTGGTGAGAGACTGCGAAGTGTAGGCTGCTGCTGCGGGGACGGGGTGGTGCGGGTTAAGGTGGGCCTCGCCCGGATATCTGTTTGACTAAAACCTCATTTCTGCGTATCAAGAAACGAAGAGCGGGGAAATAACGTACGATTGTGTTTTCACTGTGTACACCATTCTTCGGAAGCACCTTCTAACAAGACTAAGGACTGTCGCGCACTTCCTGAGCCTAAATGGGTAAGTTTGCAGCTAGCTAGCTTCCTAAATTGATGCACTTAGCTACTGTATCTAGCTAGCTATTGAATGAAATGGCACCGTTTATTGGGGAACTTGCTGACCATCCCGTTTACCGGCTAGCCACAGTATCTTACTTTATTTAGATTGTAGGGACGATTTACTCTGAAGCGTTTCGTTAACTGGCTGCTGTCATCGTGATTGGTTAACGTTAGCACGCGCTGTTGAGTTTTTTCCCGTGTTGGCTAACCGTCAAGAGCTGCCAGCTATCTAGCGAGGTGGGGTTAAACAGTAGTGCTAGGTTGCTGATCATGTTTTCCTTTCTGAGCATCTTTAGCACGAAAGCTAGGTAGCTACTGTGTTGATGACTAGTTAGCTAGTTAGCAGTTTTTCAATTCATGTTTTGTGACACAGCTTTATATTTTGTATTTTCCTCACGCCCTTAACCGTCATTACATTAACTGAACAACTAACGTTAGCTATCATGCTTTAGAATTCTTAGCACAACAGCTAGCTAAATTTCCATCTTCGCATTGCGTGGTGCAATTACAGAAGCTAACGCCCGATAGTTGCAGAAAAAAAAATTTTTTGTTTCTGGAATTGAGTGTGTTTGACGTTACCTGGCTACCTAAGTATTCAATCACAAAATATCGCTATTAAATGTTGATGCTATAAAACGATAGTTTAAGTTACCTATAGCTTTATACTGCTGTTATGCAATCCACGTGTACGTCAGTTTATTCTTTTGAACAGTCTGCAAGCGGCGGCGCATACTTTCCGATCATGGCATTTTATCACCATTCTTAATTAATGGTACTGCCTGTCAACTATATAACCCATTATACGAACGTGTGTTTGTTATCTGCAAACTAAACGTTTAAAGGTTTTTGCCTTCCGGAAGAGAGCGCAAGGACGGTTTATTTTGTGCTATAGTTGATCGGTGGGGCATCATTCGGATTCCAGTCATTTCAAAACCTTTCTGAGCCCTCATTAATACGAAAAGAGGTAGATGATGGAGTGCTTGAAACAAATTATCGAGAGAATTAATGCTTGTATGCATACGCGGTCATAAAATTTGACTGGCGCTGCATATATAGTAGTGACTCCAGTGTCAACTCAATATAAATGCTAAGGCATCGCCATGCGTAAAAACAATCTGCAGAATTTATTTATGTTGTAATGCCAAAGGTTATATATACCTATATGATGTGTATTAATTTAAAGCATTGCAATGAGGTTTTGTACTTTAGATAGATTGCATAGATAGACCCTTATGAACATTATGGGCGGAGGCAGTGTGAAGTTGCCACTTTCACAGGGAATAGGTAAAGCGATAGCCTACTTACAGGCAGATAAATGCGATTAATTAAATCAAAATGGGAGGGGAATGACCACGGATAATGAGGTTCAAAGAATGATCGAAGATCACAACTCATTTCTGTCGAGAGGGATTTTATAAATCTGCACAGGTGGTGTTAAATTCAACCACTGTCTGCTATTATATTAATCTTTAGAAAGCCAGGTTTGTGCTTACCTGAATGTAGGCCTATTGGAAGCAGTATAGCAGCAGGCTATTGTGTCTTTTCTGTGCTAAGAATAGAACATAATTCTGGAGAAATGGGGTTGAGGCACATTCGTTGTGTGTGTGTGTGTGTGTGTGTGCTGGGAGATATGACAGTAGTGGATGGAAGCCACAGCTGGAATTGTTTGATGTCTTAGTGAAGCGCAAAGGTCTTCTAGTGCAAAGTAAAAACAAACACCCACTCTCTGCCCACCACCCTGTTCAGGTTCTTCTCGTGTTATGAAGACTGTTCATTCCAAATAAAGACCTCACCTGAACCTTCAGGATATTATTTGGGATTAGAAGGAATCGACATGCTCAGGTGTGCTGCAGAAAACCTATACACACTGTTGGCTCAGGGGTAATTGAAAACCTTCTCTCGAGTCCTCCAGTGGTCAAGCAGGTGAAATGTGCTTTGTGAAAAGCACTGGGTGTGAGACAGACCAGGCAGCCAGTTGAAGTCCTTGTGGGAATTGGCAGGCTCTGTGGAGCAGACTTCAGTACCAACCCCCTTAGTTTATCGGGCATTGGAATGAAGTACTGAGCCCATGGCCTTTTGGAGACAGTAGCTGTCTGAGATCCATTTTTTCTGCGATGTTTATTAAAAGTGAGAGAGGGAGCCATTTCCATTTTTGGCATGTCTTTGATTTAATAAATTTAAGGAGCTGCTCTTATGCAGGATTTTAGTCACCTGACTTTTCATTTTTAAAGTAAAAAAAAGTCCCATCAAGTTTCTTTTGATAGTCTTAATACAAGAAAATATGTTCCCCAATAAATTTTCATACATTTCTTTTCTATTTTCACATTTGCATCAAATTTCTGTGTTGGAAAGGTAAGGCCGGGGGCTGTACTCATGTTAACATAAAAACACAGAATCTTTAGCTCTAGCTCCTGCTGTCTTGTGTTAACAGTGCTTAGACTTTCGACTGGCCTAAATGTACGCCATCGTGTAGTAGCGCAGCGAGGCTCGGAAATGGGCTGTTGCGGAGGTGGGGCGCTGCAGCAGGCGAAAGTTTGCTTTTCAAAACCCACCTTGACACAGGGTGTGTAGGAGAAGCTCAGTTTGAAAGTCATCTTCCAGCATGGCCCGTTAAGCCACATAATGTTTGCCGTTTGCGGTTTATCGTTTCTGCAGCCATTACCCGCCCGCCAGGCAGCTTTTAGCGCCATTAGCGGAGCTCTTGGGTCAGAACACCTTTGTTTCGAATGCTTCGTCAGCCTCCCTCTCCGATGTTTATTTATGTACTTTTCATTCCACTTGGTGGGCAGCCGTACTCGGTCTGCTAATGCTGGTGGCAGGCATGTCTTCGGGCTTGTCAGGTTGTCATGAGACGTGCGTGACTGTGCTGCGAGAGCGGGCATTTCTCTCAGCTGCAGCACAGAGGCGTATACTGGTGGTGTAAGGAGGAGGGGCTCCTGTAGTGTGTGTGGGTGTGAGTGTGAATGTGTGAGTGTGTGTTTGTGTGTGTGTGTGTGTGAGAGAGACCTCTATAGGCTGGGATGGCCACACCACCCTGTACCTCACGTGCAGAAGCACCTGCGTCCTCCCACCCAGGGAAGCCAGAGTGAAGGACTGGTGAAATTTTGAAATGTGTGGAATAAGAGGTTCTTCCAGTGGCTGGCGTTTGAAATGTTGATGCGTCATTAGCTGTTTCTATGCTGGGAGTTCTCAGGTGTCCTGCTTGGGCCATGTCATTTCCTGCGCCACAACGAAACCGATAATATTGAGTCCCACACGCCGTTGCGTCACACAGACCGCTCCCTTTGGCGTTGGCCATTTCGCGCCGCGTCGCGGTACGTGTTGGGCGGTGCGGTGTGCGGTGGGCGTCCGCCCCTACCCCCAGGCCCGCGCTCTGAGATGGAGCCGAGCGGCAGGCTGTGAGCGACAGCTCTCGTTAGCGGCGGGAACAAGCGGCTCCTCTCCCGGCCGCGCCAGCTGCTGTGGCTGTGAAATCCGTGGGATTTGTGCTCTAATAACAATGAATATTTCAGTGCCTCTTACTCACAGCGCTGGCTCCGCTCCACTTTAGATGCTCCCTGATTGCTCTGAAGCGCAGCGGTCCTGCTGGATTTGGCTTCCTCAGCTAAATCGGTTGGATTTTCATCGCTCCGCCTGCGCGTCCTCTCGCCGACGAGCGAACTGCTGGCCAGCAGAATTTTTTATTCTTTTTCCTTCTCCAGCCATTCAGCATGCCTCTTAAATTGTCTGAACTGTCACCTCTGAATTGTGAGTTTTGCGCTGCCCTGAAATCTTCCCGGCCTTCTCTAGCTCACTGCTAAATCAATACGCTGGAGTTTGACTGGAAGCCTTTTGTGTTTTCCACTGGCTTCTCAGGTAGAGAGAGGGTTTCATCCTCCAGAATCCATAACGGAGGCCTTAGAGCTCCACGAGTCGGATTCCCTCAGGCTTTGAGGGGATTGCAGAGCACTGGAAAAGCTCATGGTCACGACCGCAGTAATGATTACGGTTGCATACACCTGCTGTCATTCAAGCAGAATGCTATTGCATACTTCACATGAAAGCTTCCTGTTCCCCTGTCAGTGTGTTCGTAGTATCTGATCACCCTCGCTCAAAGCTCTTTGTGTTTGAGTTCCAGGCATGTGCTGCGTCTGCCGAACCCGGGCGTGAGGCAGGAAACGTGACCGCGACCGTGGATGTGGATGCAGTCGTCCTCCGCGGTGGCTGTGAACACCAGACCGCTTTAGGTGGGCTCACTGGATAAAGAGGCGTGGCCTAACAAACAAATAGGAGAGGAGTTCAGAGGCCTTTTAGCCCTGTTCCTGCCCGCTTAACGCCTCCCAGTAGTCTGGAATGGCCATGGGCCAGGAGGACCTTCTGAGGAATGTATCCTGAACTCCGTCATAAAGTGTAGGCCTGGCTCGGAAAGCATCTGAACTTTTCGATGAGGTAGTAGACATAGCTTTCTAAAATGCTTTGTTGGTGATTTAAAAAAAGAATTAGCTAAATTGTGGTCTGCTCCTAAAGTCCCGATACCATAAATCACTGTGTCCTGCTAGCTAGCCGCAGCCAAAGATCCATAGCTTTTTCCACACAGGATACTGAAGTGCAATCCAGATGCGCTGGTTTTCCTGCACTTGGAAGAATTACGGCTTCGGAATGCACTGGCATTCACAGGTGTACTCTGCAGAATGCACTGCAGAGTGTGTGGTTCACAGGTGTACTCTTCAGTATGCACTGCAGAGTGTGTGGTTCACAGGTGTACTCTTCAGTATGCATTGCAGAGCGTGTGGTTCACAGGTGTACTCTGCAGAATGCACTGCAGAGTGTGTGGTTCACAGGTGTACTCTTCAGTATGCACTGCAGAGTGTGTGGTTCACAGGTGTACTCTTCAGTATGCACTGCAGAGCGTGTGGTTCACAGGTGTACTCTGCGGCGTGCTAGCTCTCTGATGCGAATTTGAATTTGAAGGAATAGCACTCTCCACCAGCTTACTTCCCACCGGATTACTGCTAGGGAACCCCAGTCTTTATGCGAGAGGCTTTACTTGAGCACTGTGCTGCACTTGAGTTTGTGGTTCAGGCAGAAAGGAGAGAGAACATGTCGGTGTCCTGCTGAGAGATTACGCTGCTTTAAATCGTGATTGCAAGCCTGGTGCAGGTGTGTCCCCTTGATTAGCTGTTCTGTGGCCGCTGTAAATTCTCTGACCCGGTCCGTCCTGCCCTTTTTGAAGCTGGATTGCTGTGTGTCTGCAGAGAGCTAAATCCGCACAACGGCAAACGCTACGATCTGCCTGTGTCTGTCGCTCTCATTTGCCCTTTGGGCTGTTGGACAGTTTGAGGTATTGGATGGTCTTTTGCTCAGAGCGACTGGAGTTCCTGTATTTGGAGAAAAGATGTCTAGCTGTGGTAGGGGGAGTAAAGCAAACATCTGGATTTCTCCCTCTCCCTGACTCAGATTGAAGGGCCAAAAATGTGCCATTTTGATTCGCCATAATTAAGTGCTGCGTCACACATCTACCATGCATGCTTCTGCGCAATGTTCGTTCATTAAGGTGCTCGCGCTTACTGCAGTGTCTTGAATCGATAATAATCTCTGGCAGTGGATCTTCCGGTTAAAACGTGTCTGAAGCACAGGGATTTGCAAGATGCGTTTATCTGGCGAGCTCTAAGGTTTATGTTATCAGTGCCATCACAGAATTGTAGTTCCTGCTTACGGTCCTCTTTCATATTTATGCAGTGTCAACCAAGTGAAATCTCTGCTGTCTAAAACAGAAGCTCATTATTTTTCTCATGTTTGGGCCAGACCATCTACATACATTTCTTTTGAATATGTAACAGCAAACTGTTCAACAACACCATTCCTTTTTGCTTCAGGTGTCCTATGAAAACTATTCTAAGAAAGGAAGCCCAGTCATTATGCATTCGGATCTGATTTTACCATTTTGATGCTGTCTTGAGCAGGACAGGACATAGATTATCGAAAAAGCTATTCATGTTTGTAACTCTTTCACAGAGCTAATACTTAGCTTAGAAATGGGGCTGAATTGAGAAGTGTTGAATTACTGCTTCATATCCCAATCATATATTAGTTAGGCACATTCATCTTTCAACTGTTTAAACATTACATTTTTAGAAAATAAAATGTATAAAGATAAGATAATGCACAGGCTGTTTCATAAGCCTTGAGCAACCTCGCAGTACAGGGTGTGATCCTGAAGTGGAGTCAGTTGAGTTTTTATTGTAGAATCTGCTCTCTTAAGTGTACTGTACGTCTAAAAAGGCACTTTATTTCTTAATTTAAAGCACTGTTGCCTACCTCTCTGACTGTTGACTCATCACCGTAGGGGGTTATTTAACCAGCTAGCAGGGGAGCTTTGAAAATGCACAGCCTCTTTAATCATTGGTTACCTGCACCTGGCACTGAAGCCCTGGGAATGAGTCAGTCAGACTCTCCAGCGGATGGAGGCCTGTGGGACCCCGCCCAGTACTGGGCCCAGCTGCATGGGGCGCTCATTCAGCTAGTGTGGGGAGGGTGGGGTTTCACAAAGGCCGTGTTGGGCGGAGTTACAACGAGATGTCGATAGAAGTATCGTTTGAACCAATCAAAGCCTGTGCTCTGCACAGCAAAGCAAGACAAGAGCTGAGTCACTGATGTCATGTAGGAGCCCTGCTCATTAAATTTCAATCTGCCATCACTTCATGTGACTGAGGCTAACCTGGGATAGCTAGTCAAGTTGAGTTTCTTGCTCAGTGCTCAGCAGTACAGTGGACTGCCCAGTAGTCATTAGGGCGACCCACCCCACCCACTGCTTCAGCGAGACTGGTTCATTGATGACTGCCAAAGTGCCTCTCTGTGAAGAGAGCAGTGAAACGGGCGGCATTTTAAAATGCTAAATGAGTCACACCGAACGAGCCCATCAACACAACCTCCTACTTCCTATTGACACCACGCATCCACTGTACCTGTGTTTGCTAACAAGCCTTATCCCGCCCCCGCAACAAGTTTGTCTACAGCAGGTGCAGACTGTTGTCATGCCATTTAAAGGAAACCGATAGTGAGAAAACTGCAGTGCTGTTCAGTCTGTTGGAGATTCACGGTTTTGTCCCTGTTTGTTTTGCTTCGTTTGTGGATCCCGAATCAGTCTGGTGTGTGAAGGTGCACTCTGCAGTCATACACACCTGTGTCTGGAAGTCTGGTTCACTTGTGTAGAGGTTAGCCTCTGTGGATTCATATTATTTGGTTGAGATTTGACCTTTTGTAGAGCGCCCTTCAAAAGTGTGGGTACAGGAGGGTGAAATTTGTTTATTTTTGCTGTAGACTTAAGGTATTTGGATTTGAGATCCAAAGGTGAATATGAGAAAAAAGTACAGACAGCTTTTATTTCATTGTTTTTACTATAGTATGTGTTCTACCATTTTTCAGAAACAGCTGTTCTTGTGTGGGACTGAAAAAATCAATTGCATTTGGCTCTTCAAAAGGCAGGAGATGAGCTTTCATATCAGCTGTAGTATTAGACCACAAAGAAGTTTTTTTTTTCTTCTTTTTTTTTTCAATCCGTCGTGATCAATATTGTGTTGGTATTTGGCTGCTTGATGTTTGTCACGTTACATAACCACGAGAACTGGGTTAAAAGGGAAAAAAAGAGCAAAGCGGCGGTGGTTATTCGCATACGAATAAAGGTCAGCGTTATGTAACGGTGGTAATCTTCACGGAAGAGGTCTCGAGCCTTGCGGTCTGAATAAACAAGCCATCGGAATCGCTGGAGAAACCGCGGTCTTCGCCCGCCCCGCTGCTGTTTGAAACGGGGGAATCAGGTGGGCGGATGCGATACAGTCGATGGGCGAGAAGTCGATTCTCTGAAGAGCCCGGAGGCGTTGCTGTCTGAAGCCCAAGCGGCGTCAGCTTTTGTCAGGTTTTTCCCTCCCTACGAATGTTTGCTGTACTTAAAGCAGTAGCCGGAGATTAAATCCGTTGGTTCTGTTTTACCGGAAACTGTTCGCTAATCCCTCCGGCCGTTTTTGTCAATCTGGTTAGCAGCTTGCATTCACGTACTGTTCAATGGGACTGTTTATTTTTTTTTAAATAAAGATTTTTTAAAAGAAAATGGGTAAAGCTGTGAATGTGTAGGTCCAGAGCTGAAATTGATGGAATGATGGAGTGGTGTTTGACTGAAAATGAGCTGGCAGTAGCCTGCATGCTACACGGCCCCTGAAACGCATGGCCAGTCCAAGCCGGGGCCCTGTCTGCAGTTCCGCCTGCTTGTCCTGTACCCCTCCCCTCCCGTTTCGGTGCGCCCCTGCTCAGCGAGCTCAGCCATATATCCCTGCCCAGTGGACACGGTGAGTGTGGCTCACAGACATGCCGGGTTCTCTTCCACTTCCTCCTCCATTTGGCGAGATCACAGAACCCCTTATGTCAGCCCTGGTGCCTGATTGGCAGATTTGCATAAGTTTCCCTTTGGTGAAAGGCTAGCAGGGCCTTGGTAGGCCAGGTTTAGAATGCTTGGTGTTGTGTGAACAGTTTCTTTTCTTCAGCTTTTACACTTTTTAAGGTTAAGTGTCCCCAAGGTTAGGCCTACCCTTGGGTTACATTTTGTCTGATGAGATGGATGAAGGCTGTGATGAGCATATAAAAAGAGTGTGTGTCTGTTGGAGCTGCTCTTTTTAGAGTCTGAGAATCGCACTCTAAATAAGGAGGTAAGGAATGTGTGAATTACATTGTCATATGCAGTCAGCAACAGTCTTGTTTTTTTACTGTGGTATTTCTTATAATTAGGCCTTAATTACACATTTTAAAAATCAGGATTCATATGAGTTTGCTTTATCAAAGTTATTTGAGAAGATCAGGCTAAACATAACTCTAATAACACTTTAATCTGTGTCCAGTTTAACTGCAGCAGTCTCATCTCAGCTCCTGGTCTCCCTCTGCCTCCCTGTCGTCTCCTTGTGTTTTTTGTTGAGAGTCTAGAGGAAAACTCTAAAAGTCCAGAAAGATGTTGGGTGTCATTCGTTCTTGCGGTTTCCTCGTCCTCAGTACATTCAGACCTTTCCCCCGATTCCCTTGGTAGATTGCAGGGATGTGCAGTCACACTGTACTTCAGCTGTGTGTGTGTGTGTGTGTGCGCGCATGCATGCTTTTTCAGAACACCTCTGACGCTCTGGCCTTGGTGTTGTTGCGTGTGTCTGTGCGTACATGTGTGCATCTGCTCTTCCATTAACTAGTCACAGGGTGGGTATCGCTCACACTTGCTTCTCTTTCTTTCCCTGCAGACAACCTGTGCGAAGCCCTGAAGAAGCTGAAGCTGGCCTCGGCAGACAGCTCCTCTGACAGCGTGGAGGGAGGCCTGGACTGCGTACTCAAAGCCCTGGCCCACAACAGTGAGTCTCACCCAGAGCGTCTGGACTACAAAACCGTGACCCTTATCCCATACTCTAAAGGCCAAATGGCCTAAATCAAGTACTGTATTTGTAGTTCACTTTTAGCCTAGCTGTAAGGTGAGGTACTGTAACCGGGCCTTGAGCCGGCCTTCTCTTGGGGCTTTCACTTAATCCTGCAGCCAGCGCCCCCTACTGTTCTGAAAGCAATTGGGTCCTCCTACGCTAGCAAGCCTTTCACCGATTGGCTGAGCACTCTAACCTGCATAGCCCGTTTCATCAGTCTTGAGCAGTTCTGCTTATCCGCGATCACGCAACGACTCCCCTTGGCTATTTTAATGCTCCTCCATTGTTTTAATGTTTTATGAATTCATTAGCAGTTAAGAGCCGCCGAGCCTCAGAGTTGAGGGCGCATGGTGATTCTTTCATAATGAAATGACTCAGCCTCTCCTCTACTGCGGGTGTGAATTAATTGTAAGGAACGTTTTTGGAAATGAGATTCTCGGCACAGACAGTGCTGTCAGGTCCGTTTGCCGGTTCTAGGTGTTGCTTGCTGAGTGTTGCCATATCGGGCTGGATGGGTCCCCTCACCGGGGATAATGTTTAAATCGCTGCATTATTCAGTATCTTCTGAACACTTCCTCAAACACAAGACCTCGCGGTACTTGTTTTGAATCTACCGCATCGAGTTGTTCAGATGCATAGGTGGCCGTTCAATCGACTGGTGAGCTTTATTATTCGAAAGCTTTATTAAACAAACCCATCTTCCCACATTTTCCAGCTTCAAATGAGAGCTTGGGCCACTATCCAGTCCTCTGCCCAGTACTCCACACGGTTTACCTGCTTCGCCTCAGTTTACTACTGATTTTGCTGTTCAGAGCATCAGCAGTGATTTTCTTGGTTGCAGAATGGAAAATGTTGTTCTGCAACACAGGTTGAGCAGATCAAAAGTAAGCCCTTAATGGCTGTTGCTATTCTTGAGTGCCTATCAGATGCTACTCTAAGCCACACCTCCTAGTGATATATGCTTAATATTTGGAATCTATTATTATTTCAAGATCATGGCATTTGTACCATCTGGCATCCCGTAGTTGTTGACATCACATCAGTGTTTGTATTTCAGATCTGCCAGTCAACATATATACAATTTCTGGAATGTAGGAAATTCTCTTCCCTAGTGAAGCTCAGCACTATCCAGATTGATTTGTCTTTTAGTATGATAGTAGCTGTGGACATAGTGTGCATACTTTTCTTAGGGGGGGGGGGGGGGGCGGCAAATAAGAGATTTCCCAGCTGAAGGTCACATGATTGTGAATTATACAGCAGGCAGTCCCAGCAGTGAAGTCATTCACTTCCCGTTCTTAACTCTCACTGACCCTAGCCCAGACTCCGCCCCCCTCCTCCCCAAACATAACTGATCCAATAATCCACTTAATTTCACCTTGCGCTGACCCGCCGGGGGCCGTGCGCTGGTCTCTTGATTTACGCCGCGCGTCTCCTGCCGGTGTTTAATTTATGCGGGCCGTGCTCGCTGGGGCTGCTTCGCCCTGTCTGGGTGACGCCTGGATCATCATAAATAACCGGAGGGAGCGACGCCGAACAACGACCGGGCGACCCGCCCCGCCCCGCTCCCTGCCACGCCCACCGGCTCCGCCCCTGTCCCTCCCAGTAACTCGGAGAGGTCCTTAAGGAGGCGTCTGAGTACTAGCAGTTAGCCACAGGCTATGAGAGACTAGTCTCTGGCTATCTTACCAAGACCAGGGTGTGATGATACATGGGCCGAGTGCTGTATACAGGCTGTTGAACAGTCATCAGACTGCTAGCTTAGTTTTTCATGTGCCGCGTCATATTTCTGTAGTGTACCGCAGGATTTTTAAAGGATCGTTTCTTTTTAAAAGGTCCATTAGCGTTATTCGTTTTTAAATGATCAGGCCTCTTCAGTGATTGGCTTTGAACCTGTGAAATGAAATCTACTGAACAGTCTATCAAAATGGATGTGGGTGGGCGTATATTTGACAGTATCTTATGTAGCTGGAAAGCAGTCATCAATGTTCCTAAAGGTTCTGGAATAATTTTGTCCATAAGAATTCAAATTGAACAAAATGATAAATTCATATTTAATCAAAGTGGCGAAGATAAAACAGAAAACTGCAGATGCAAAATAAACTGAATCATGAAAGCAGAATGAACAGATGAATTCAGATGTTTATATTTTTCAAATGATTAAAACTTCTTGTTTTGCATTTCTAAAAAGATGCTCTTTCATCAAAGTGGAAATGAAGATGTTTGCCAACAGCTCAGCATAGTATAGCACAAAACTCGCAGCACAGAGCATTCCTTCAATAATTATACATTCGCATAATGTTTATTTTGTATGATGGTAAAGTGTATTTTAAAGAGTGGCACTTCTTTTAGGCTCTGAATGTTTGTGAGTGAAACTGCGCATGGGAAGGGACTGTCATTAATTGGAATCCTGGTGTATCTGACACGCGCTGGACCCCTGGCCCGAGTTGCCTGGAGACACGGTGTAGAACAGGAAGCCAGACACCCTCTCTGGCCTCTGTCATCTCTGCGAGCGCCGCCGTCTCGCCGGCCCGCCGCCGGTCTCCGCCCAGGCCCGCCGGCTCGCGTCTGACGGAGACCCCGCCGTGTTCTGCTGAGGCTACAGGCGTACGCCAGCGTGGCCCCCGCAAGAGCGTGCGGAGCCACTGTGAGGAGGGGCCCCGGCCCCCGTCCTCCTGTCACCACACGGTAACATAAGGCGGGTGCAGGAGCCTGCTGGGATACCGGAAGACTGGAAACTATGGGAGGGGGAGAGAGCTGCCAAGCTTATTTCCGTCGGTGTGATTTCACGCGCGCGGAGGGTGATGCGCTTTCGAAAAGGGGAGGCTGGGTAGGTGGCGGTGCTGCCGCAGACCGACAGCCTCGTAATTGTCTGACGGCTCGGGCGCGGATGATCTCCCTCCTGGGAAAGGTAGTCATTTTGAGCCTGGCATCAGGACTACATGTGCAGCTGAATGCCATGCGAAAGGAAAAAAAGAAATGAAACGTCTTCATTGATGGCGTTAGTAAAAGCTGCTGGCGTATGTGGAGCTTTCTGATCCGCACGCACACGTGACTGCGTGCAGGCTGCAGCATGTGGGAGGGGTTTATGCAATGCTCTGTGTGTTCTATGTGTTTGTGTGTGTGTGTTCTGCAGTCTTTGTGAGTGATGCGTCTCTCTCTCTCTCTCCCTCCCCCTCTCTGTGTCTCTCTCCCTCCTCCAGATGCGGAGGCCAGTGAAAAGATCCAGGAAATGGGAGTTCTCCCGCTGCTCCCCACCCTGTTGGCCCCACAGTCTTCCTGCACTCCCAAAGTAGCCAACATCATAGCTGAGGTTGCCAAAAACGGTGAGGTTTCCCCCCGCACCCCCGGTCTTCGGTTTTGCTCCTACCACTTGTCAGTGCATCATTTTCTGTTCTATTTTAAATGGTCTGCAAAAATGATGATTTTTACTTTCATTGTATGACCATGCATTTTGTCCTTCGCTCTGTCCTTCTGTGTGTTTAGCGTGTGCTGCATCTGCTGGACACTACGCAGCTGTTCTGACGCAGCTAGAGATAATTTATTTGTGGGCTGATGTAAAGATAATTACAGCAAAGCCTGTTTTACGGCCAGATAACTCATAACGGTCCGGCTGGTGAAAGGTCTCAGTGATCTTATCCACAGCAAGTGGAACACAGCCCTCCAGCTTCATCATTAGGTGTTTAAGTGAAGGCCTCTTCAGCCCCAGGTATTTCTGTCATTCGTCATTTGTCAGACTTCTTTCTTTCTTTCCTTTCTTTCCCCTTCTCGTCGCGTTTGTTAATTGGGCAGGAAATGACAATGTTAGCGCCCCCGGCGCGTCTGGCAGCAGATGGTGTTGAGCTCGCTGACAGAAGGCTCCGCGGGAAGCGCGGGTTCAGTCGGGCCCGCCCGCCCGCCCGACGCTGGCCCTTCCTCTGACACGAGTGCGGCCCTAGCCCGCGTCCACATAACAGCAGATGCGCCGCAGTGTAGCTGTTAGAAATATAAGGAACCCGTGTAGACCTGTGAATAAGGGGGAAAATATGCGTAGCGATGGCATGGCTGTATGTGATGATGTCATTTAGATGATGTCATGGCAGTCGCTCCATGACTGGATTCAGCGTGTTGTCTGCCCTCAGATCTATACCCAAATCGCCCCGGCAGCAGTGGCTGGAGCCACAGCAGTTATCGACTGTCTGTCTGAGAGTAATATTTAATATCAATATCAAAGCTTTAATAGTTCAGTCAAATTAAGTTGAAAAGCCCTTAGTTTTTATTGAGTCTTGCTGTCCCTAGTTTGGGCAGCATTTCTTTACAGCAGTTCTCAGTGAATTATTAAACGCGGAAATGTTTGTCTCTCTTCGGGAATAGAGTCGTCCTTGCTGGGCTTCAATTGCTTATTGTCATTGACATTTATGTACTGTCATTTTTCTGTTTATTATACATGTATTATGTAATCAGCCTTTTTCCAGTTAACCGGTGCCAGCCAGTGGCAGATGGGCTCCCCCCTCTGAGTCAGGTTCTGCTCAAGGTTTCTTCCTGTTACCAGCCAGGGAGTTTTTCCTTGCCACTGTCACCCTTGGCGTGCTGTTTCGGGGGGCGGGGGGGGGGGGTTTCAGGCCCAGATCCCTGTAAAGCTGCTTTGTGACAATGCCCTTCGCAAAAAGCGCTGTACAAATAAATTGAATTGTAAAAAAAAGGTGCACTTCAAATTAATTTGTAGCAAAAATGAATTAATGGATCAAGAATTTCCATGAGTATTATCTGTATGAAGTAACACATTTCAAGTGTTCCATTAGAAATACCAGTAAAGCCATTTCTGTACCGATTCTGGGTGGTTATAGGAAGCTGTTTCAAGGTATTGGGCGCTCTAATTTTGCGCGTTAAGTTATTGAGTTTAATCCTCGAGAGGCGCCAGGTGCGGCGGTGATTGTCCTGCTCTTCGGTGTTCCTCAGTCAGCGGGCGTCTGAACGAATCGCGGAGGCCCGCCGCCGTGTGAAGTGGGTATCGATCGCGCCGTTCCCGCGTGCTCAGACACGGGGAAACACTCGGCGCGAGGGTTGTTAACCGCGCAGCGGGAGCGTAATCCGCGACGGGCCGCAGCCGAGAAAACAACCTTTAAAACACGGGAACTGGTGCCTGACCGCTGGAACCGCCCCATAACCCTTTATTACCTGTGACCGTTAAAATGGTTTGCCGAAGAGGGCTCTAAGCTGTGTAGCGATGGAAACGGTTTGGTTACAAGTTCAGCAGAGGTGGTCTCATCACAGTGCCCATGAAACCACTACAGGGTGTTTTTCCCCTGCATAGTCAGTCAGAATGTTCCATTTGGTGTCTCTCTTTAATGGGGGGCTTGTAATGTTATCTGGCTATGAGGTGCTTTGCTTTCGGCCGAGTGCTGTGCCTCTGACATTGTCCTCTTGTTTATAATGTGAAGGGTCTTTATATGTCAGGGAGGCTATGAGCAGGCCGCTAAGGATAGTTAAAGGGGGACAATGGACAATAATGAATGTTTTGAGCTTCTTGGAAAGGGTAGATGCCAGCTGCTTAAGGCTGGCTGGTTTTGTTTGGCTGGAACCCTTGGCATTTATCTCCTAGACCAGGAACGTCTGGGCTTGGTCTGGGCAGGTGAAGGCGTCAGGGGTCACTGCCCTCTTCTTCACTTCTGAGCTGCAGTGTTTCATTAATGAGGATAGCTGCAGCCACACATGAGCATTTTAGTGAAAGAAGACCCAGAGCCGCAGTTACGCTTTTCAGTGACCTTTGCAGACTGTTCACTGGCTGGACCCTCAACTTCTTTCATTGGGGTCACTGTTTATTTCGTAATATGAACTGTATTGAGGGGCTCAGTAGAACACTTGATATATTCTCATGACTCAGTTCATGTTGGCCCCTCTGCTGTCTCTCAGCCACACACACACACACAAACACACTCGCTCTCTCACACACACACACACACACACACACACACAGTTGTGGGTAATGAGGGTGTGTTTGGGGCGTTGTGGTGACAGTGCATTTGCGCTCTCCGCAGAGTTCATGAGGAGCCCCTGCGTGGAGGCCGGCCTCATCCCGCCCCTGGTGCAGCTGCTCAACAGCAAGGACCAGGAGGTTCTGCTCCAGACGGGCCGCGCCCTGGGGAACATCTGCTACGACAGCCGTGAGTACCCCGCCTCCCCCGCCCCGCCACACTGACCCTCCTCGCCTCCTCCCCCACAGGTCTGGCGCTCCTGCCCGGGCTCCTCTGTCCGGGGGGAGGCATGTGTGGAATGTACAGCTCTGTAGCGCATCTCCGCCATTTTGGAATACTGCGTCATGAACAGAAGGGATGCAACATTCCTAAATGGCAAGTAGTACCAAATGGTATGAAGATGCCTACTTTTCTCCCCTGAAAGATTAATCAAGATATAGATGTTAAAAAACTACGTGAGTGGTTTATGGGTTCTTTTTTTTGGTATTTTAATATGTTTGAGAAGGGACAGGTGAATCCTGCCACTGAGGCCATGGGTTGTCATTGATCTGCTACTCAATGGTAACCATGGCAGCGGTTTCGGTTTGAGGGCAGGAACTGGTCATCTGCTAGCCTGCGGCACAGCCCGGGGCGCCTGTTCAGAAAACGGTGTGGAGGGTAGCTGTGATGTGTAGGGAGCCGTCAGTCAGCAGAATGTGCTGGAACTGTGGAGCTGCGTCAAGCTGGAGAGCTGTTGTGAGGAGCCGCTTGAACAGTGGTCACCAGGATCTCAACGGGAAAAGAAAAACAACCGCTCTCGCCCGCTCTTCCCTGTATCTGTAAGCTTGTAGCTGAGTTTGAGTAATTAGTGAGGAGGAAAAAGCTTGTATGAATAATTAGGCTGCTGCAACAGCTGCCCCCTACCTTGCATCTGAACCGAAGTAATGAGACAGCAAAGCATTTGAGTCATCTTTTCTTGTCCCAGCTACAGCCGCTCAAACTAAAAGTTCTGTAGTCACGCTTTCATTGAAGCTGATGTCTATGTTTCACAAAGGCAAGAATACATTGTGCTCAGATTCACTTTTGATTTGGGCTACTGTGGAGAAAGTATTGTTTTTTGAACATGAGTCTTATGACTAGAGTTTGTCTGATAGGGAAGGCCAGCTGAGAAGGATCCAGTAGCTTTCTGAATTTGTGGCCACAGGACATTGTAAAGTCACTTCCTGTAGTAAAAAAGTAATTTTTTTTGTCTGGAGATGCTATATGTTGGTCCATATGCAAAATATCACTTGAAGTGTTGCTGGTGCAGACTGAGATATAAACTACATAAGTTACTCTAATAAGGAAACGTTAGCCTAATACCGAAAGGTACTTTTGGGTTAAATACTGTGCAAGCTGGTGGAAAATTTTGTCTAGGAAAATAAGTATATGTATTGAACAGCTATTTTTCACTCCATAAAGTCTTTTTGGTCTAACTAAAGAACTTAAGACCAAAGATCAGTGCGGTGTGTTTTCCTTTGTCGGTCTCTCTCTCTGGCGGCCGCCCTGCCGGCGTCGAGTCACAGCCGAAGTCTCTCCGCGCAGATGGCTGACTGGAACCCTCCCGTGCGTTTGATCACCTCTGACCAGGCTGTCCGTCTTCGCCCTGCGTCTGGCACCAAAGGAGGCGACCGTGCCGGCGCCGGGGTCCCTGTGGCTCAGCCTACAGAGCTCTGTGAAATAAGGCTTCGGCACGGATCATTTGTTTGGTATGCGGAGGTCTGCCGAGCGACAGGGAACAAAGGGTACTGGAATCAGCCGGTGCCTGAGGAGTCGTATCTTATTAAACTTAGCTTTTGACATTTTGGGACTAAAGCAAGGAAGTGTTCCTTGATCTTTTTTGTCTATGATTTTGCTCCTCTGAAGGCTGAATTCCCTGGTTTTTCACAGCCTTTTTGTTGCCTGCGTGGTAAAGGGAGAGAGGAGCACGGTTTGTCACTTGCATTTCCATCCAGGCTGGTGGCTGTGGGTTAGCAGCATCGCGTCTCGGTGTTACCCTTCAGTGCACCTCTCGAGATCGCTCCTGAGCGCCAGGCTTTACTCGCTTCATAGCTGCCCTTTCGGGGTAAATCAAGCAGACGGAATCTGTGTTGACTGTCCCAGGCTGAGTAACGTGTCCGGTGAGGTGGCTGCCTGGTGCTGTTTGCTGTTCTGTCCCTTTAACCTGTGTCGATCTGCGGTGCTCCCCAGAAAAGCCACCCGGCTGGAAAAGGCCTGCAGGGTCGTGCTATCACCTTGTCCGGTCTAATTCACCAATAGCATAGCATGCTCAGGAGTCTGCATCCCCACAGAGCTCAGTGTGGTGTTCAGATTCCATATCTGCGCCCTCCCTAGTCCAGCAAAACCCACAGTGCGATTTTTAACTCTAAACAAGGCTGCCACAGAAACCACTGAACTTGTAGACTGTGAGATGTGAATTTGATTAGCCGTCCTTGGCGTGGTTCCAGACCTGCCTTACCAAATATGCAGTAGGAGGTAGTCTGCCGGAGCCAGAGTGTGAAAATGTGGGGGTGTCACCGCCAGAGAAAGATGGAGCCCTGGGGAGTTCACTGTGGAGGCCTGAATAAGAAAGAGCTCTGCAGTTTGGGGGAGACTGAGTTCTTTAAAAGCTAGAAGCCAGCACATATATTGTCATGCACAATATATGCAGACCACTCTGAATGTTTCTTGTCCTGATCATTGGCGGGTTGATAAGCGATTGTTTTTCCAGAGGGCTTGTTACTTTGCATTGCATTACGCTTATTTGGCAGGCGAACAAAAACGGAATTGCTGTGTAGGAGAGCATAAGTGGAATTGCAATCATCTAAACTTGAGAGTGTTTTTGGACCTTGAATAGGGGCTGAGTAGAATAGGTAGTGAGGAGGCTGTTGTGTGGCGTGTTGTATGAAAAGGATCTGCAAGGCTGATTCTCTACTGCTGCACAGGAGGAAAAGGAACGGTCATCTAGGCTTACTCTCTGGCTTCTGGTAGCAGGATCACTGAGGGAGAGGTCTTGCAGTGGGGAGGACATGTAGGCCATCTCAGTCAGGTTTAGCTAAATGCAATTGTTTTGTTTTTATGTATCGTTTATTTATTTGCAGTTTCATAGATCTCTTCTGAAGGTGAGCCATGAGCACAGATCTTAACAAAGAAAAAAGCTGGTGAAAAAATTGCAGGAATGGTTTGTCATCCAGCATGTGTCATCCTTGGGGAAGCATTATATCATCAGCTTGGAAGTAGTTTGAGAAGCCATAGGTGGAGATGATGGAACCAAGAGATTGCAAGTGAAGGGGAAAGAGGAGGGGGCCAAATACAGAGCCGTGCGGGACTACAGCAGGTAGGGCCAGGGGGTCTTTAAATGCCACCATCCCAGGAAACCCTTAAGTCGCATCCAAAGAGGTTGAACCCAGTTAAGGCCAGTGCAAAAGATCCTCGGTGTGGTCTGAGTGGAGGACCATGTGGACTGCCATGTCAGAAGCTTCACTGAGGCTCTGTGCTGTTTTCTGTTGGTGAAATCAATTTACCACAATGCCCTGCTTGTGTTCCTGCTCTATTCAGGGGGAAGAGGGCATCTTGGTACAAAGTGGGACTAGCTTTTGTCACTGTGATGAATACAGATACTATTTAATCTTTTCTGATCTTATGTTTTCCCATAAGTGTCTAATCTTACATTTCTCCTGAAATGTGTCGTATTATGATGGACCCCCCATAGCAAGCGTAATGGGAAGTCACCACCCAACATATTTTGTGCAGTTTATCTGAGAGAAGACTTCAGACTTGAGATGCAAAACAGCTGCATTGAAATGCTGGGACTCGCCGAGGCTGGAAGTGGCATGGAGAAGTTGCGTTTCCCTTCGCGCCGTCGACCCGGTTTACCCAAACCGCTTCCGTTGTCGTTTCTGACCGCGGCGCGCTCGTTCCTGTAACGGGTGGTGGGAGCGGAGATCAAGCGGATATCAAATCATTTACAGCCGCCGGAGCTGGTGGAGAGCTGTGAAGGGGGGGTGTGGGGATGCAGCACGCTCCTTTTTTCCTCAACCCTCCATATTGTTCCCTCCCTGCCTCCTCTGCCTGCCCTCCACATGCAGCTCTAGGGCGGAGGAAGCTGTCGTTCGGCCCGCGTCCGCAGACCGGGTTCCAGCTTTGTGACCGATGTCTCGCTCGCTGCTGGGAACGCGCGGCATAAAACAACTTAAATTCAATTTTTTTGCTCACTGAATTATTTCATATTTTTTGTGTTTTTTTGCTGATGCATATTTTCGTTGTGGAACCTCAGTTGTGCGCCAAGACCATCGAGACCTGCTAGACGAGTCGCATAAATCAGGCTCCAGTCAGTGTCTGTGTTCCTTGGCCCGTTCTGTAAAGGAGCTGAGGACAGTTGAGCGGGGTGGCTTGATTGGCTCCAGGCATTTATCAGCGGTGTGCCAGCCTCACAGTCGGGCTCTGGAGATGTTGGATGTGACACGCCGCTGACTCCAGAGGTATAATTGGCCTCCGGACCCAGCTTTGCCTGCGAATGTATTCGCCCATCAGGTCTTAATTGACAGCTGCCCAGTGCAGAGAACCCAGCGGGAGGTGGACACACACGCCCACGTCTCGGTCTGATCGGCGGCTGCAGCGATTACATGGTTTTCATTGCTAGTTGGGTTGGCCCATGATTGAGGTTCTGCCTTTACACACTCGCATTATGTTGCTATGATTTGACCCTGCTGCTTTTTTTTATTATTGTGACTTTTTATGATTACTGTCTGCATTCCTCTTATTATTATTATATTATTTACATTCATGTTATTGCTTAGGCTGTTAATTTGCTTGTTATTTTGTCTTTTGTTTTGTTTGGTTGTTATTAGCATGTTTGTTTGCGCTGTTTGATTTGACCTGAACTCTTTGTTTTGCAGATGAGGGCAGGAGGGCAGTTGACGAGGCGGGCGGCGCACAGATAGTAGCCGAGCACATAAAGTCAATGTCCCAAAATACCCAACCGGCCAATGGGAAGCTCTTGACTGTCTTTTGTGGCATGCTGATGAACTATAGCAATGATGATGGTAATAAAGAACCCCGACCCCCTCCGACCCACTCTAGCGAACAATCAACAGTCAAAGCTCTTACTGTAGCACCTCGAGGGACGCACGGTTTCCGGGCTACCGCTGCCTCTGGAATGGAGAAGAGCTTCGCCCCAAGCTTTAATGGGAGCTTTAGCTGACGAATGATTGGATGACTGCTCAGTATGAGTTAATCACAGAAAAGGATGCAGTTGACCCTCTCTCTTATGCAGTGTTTTTAATGCGGCTCGCCGACGTGTGAGCTCTGCTCTGTGTGTTGCACTGGGGATAGCAGCACACAGGTGGCGAGGACGACCTGAGCGCTTTTGTCAGTGTAATTAATGAACTAACACTCCTGCTTCCCATCCTCTCATTTCTGGTGCTGTGCTCTGGTCTGGAGGAGCAGCGGGAGCTCGCTTTGTCCCCTGGGGGTGGCGCTCTTTCTCGCTTTCGCTCGACTTTTTTGTCTCCTGTGCAGTTGTGAAGTTGAGCTTCCTCAACTCCAGCCTGGAGCCTGCTGTAGCTTTGCCTTCGTGTGTCTGAGTCCGCGGTCAGAGCTGTCTGAGACCCTGTTTGGAGGAGGTGACGTCTCAACCCTATCAACAGCTTCACTGTAGCGATGCGAGGAGGTGTTGAAGCCAACCGTGCAGTGGTGAGACGCCACGGTATGGAAGTACCTTGCTCCAATCAGTCATTTGTGCAGGTTTCAGTTAAAGAACTGGGTCCTAGATTTCTATGTGCAATATTAATATGGCACCATCAAGGACAGTCACCCTATAATGCAAATATCACTGGAAAGGAGACTGTTGAACATTTCCTGGCTGGCATAGTTTTGACACAGTCATTGATCCCATCATCTGTTGCACTATAAATATCTCTCCTTCCTGTGAACTCTTCTCAGATGCACTGTAGTGTCTATATTCTGTTCAGAAGGAGGTAGTGCATCAGTCTGAACTGTGAATAAAAATATAAATACACGGCCACCGCTAAACATTATTCCTTTCAGCAGTGCTTCTTTCCCACTGAGCGCTGGTCTAGCTGCATGGTTTTAAAGCACCCTACCTTTTTTATTTGATGTTTAAAAAGCCATCAGATGTTCATGTTTGCTGGCATTTAGATTTACCTTAAGTACAAGGGAAAAAAACAATCCGGTCCATGATTTTAAGAGCTGCACAGTGAAACTCTCATCTTCAGAAAGTTATGGTCCAGTCGTGGGCCTTCCCGAGCGTTTTCTCTGCAGCCTCTATGGGGTTGTTCATTGCAAGTCTCTGATTTAATAGTGCAAAGTGGTGCATGCGGAGTGTTTATGCTTTGTGTTCCTTATAAACCCAGAGGTCACAATACTGTAGTAATAACTGATGTCTGGAGGAGCTCCATTTTCCCAGCAGTTGGCGCGGCTCTGAAAAGTAATTACATTTCGAGTTATTACCATTTTAATTTGGCTGCCATTTTATAGCAAACCGGCTGAGGTTCAAACGTGAGTCCGCTTCCTCCCCTCCGCCCCCACTTGGGAAACGCTTTCCGAAACGCGGCTGTGATCGAAAGCCGCGTTTATGGCCCGTCCGTGTGCGGTGCCGTCGTGCGAAGTCTCAGCATTCGTTCGTCAGCTTCCTTCTCCCCTTAATTCAATAAAACATGGAGGACTCCTCTCGTAACGAAACGGCCTTTCAACGCAACGGTTCAGTGGCGTCGCTCTGCTGCTCCCTGAGCTCTGCCGCGCTGCCGCGGAAGCTTCCGGCAGCCAGACGCCCATAACGATCCGCGCGGTCCAGTTAAGCTGCGTGTGATGGGAGCACATGAGCGCAGATAGATCCAAGGAAACGCAGACGCCCGTCGCTCCGCCAACATCGATTTATCTTTCTAACCGAATCCTGCTTCGACGTTTTAAGCGGCCGTTGCGTTTAAAGGTGCGTGCTTAGCGATGCCTATTTCTTTTTTCTTTTTTTTTGGCCTTTTTTTTAGCTTTTATTAGACAGGATAGTGTAGAGAGACAGGAAGAACTAGGAGGAGAGAGAGGGAGAGACATCGTCGACGTCGCGGCTCGCAACAAACTTGTGGAAAGGGCTCTACGGGCTACCCCACTGGAGGCCCCCAGCGATGCCTATTTCCACGCAAAATAAAACGGGGCACGAGGGTTCTCGTGGCTGTAGGAAACGCATTTCCGATGTGCTCTCGCCCCGGGGGGTGCTGGGAAGGGTTTCGCGTCCGGCCGCGGAGTCGAGCGTGACGGAGTAATGGACTCCGTCTGCAAGCTGCTGGCTGTAGCTTGGCAATTACAGTGTGCAAATGAGCTGCTGTGGAACGCGCCAGCCCCCCGTCTCTGGGCCGGTGTTTGTAAACCGTCACTGCGTCTAATGTGACCTTCATTGATATTGATGGAGGCGGAGCGACCCGTCAACAGGCTGTAGGGAGAGTTTTGCACCGCAAGCATATGCCTCTCTCGAGAGATCGATGGCCCCTTGTTGTTTAATGCACCTGTTGGGGGGGGATATATTTTGCTGTTGATACCGTGTTGGTGGACTACGCAGGGGAAGCTCAACCGCTAACCGCTAGCTGTACCGTCAGCTACAGACATAATGGAATGAACTCTTTGTGTGCGTTCTGTGCTAGGCCCTGGAACAGTAGGAGCATTAATGGTGGTAATAGAAGCAATAAAAGTGGCCTGTTAGGTGGGTTTGTTTAGGGAACCGTCGTGAAGCCTATTGCGGAGAACGGGGCCCATTGGCGCTGACTGGTCGGTCCATCGCCGGCACCCTCAGTCCCCCCCCCCCCCCTTCCCCCCGCGATCTGCCTCCTCAACTGCTCTCTGCTGTCTCAAATGAATAATGGTTTTACTCTCTCCTTCTTCCTCCTTCCTAACACTCGGTATTTATCTTTCTCTCTCCATCCCTTTTTTTCTCCCTTCTCCTCACACAAACGTTCACGCTATTTTTAGACTTTTAGTCAGCCAAAGTCTTCTTTGCCCACGTGACTGGAGAATACCATTGGCTCTTCATCCCTTTGTTCTTCCTGCAGGATTAATCTGCTACTTCTGTCATGGAAGTACATCTGCACGCACTCACGAAACAGCTGTAAAAAGCTCAACCGTAATGGTTCTCCATGTGACATCATTCAGGAAATATGCCCTCTGTGTGCAGATTTGTTTCCAGGGCTTAACTGCTTGATCTTTCCCGTAATTCCCTTCAAAACCCCTGCCTGCTCAAGCACTTTTTGAAAAGTGGCACAGATGTTATTTTGACTGATCAGTTTTTTTTTCCCCCCCATTATGTACTGTGTTCTGTTTCCTGTAATAACACGATTTATCTCCTCGTTAGCCCAAGGAGCTGCGTGCTTTCTCTGCAGCGAGAGAAACGTGCGGCGTAAAATGTCCTCACCGTCAGCCCCGCCACATCCCACTTCCCACCTCACACTTCCACGCTGGCAGCCCAGCAACGCCCAGGCAGGCAGGGAGGAGAATAGAGTATGAGAACGTGCAGTCGAGCCGCTTCCTTACAGGAGCAATAAAGAGCTAATCTGATTGCAGCTTGATTTGCATTACGGGAAAAATGGCTAAACTAATTTAAGAGGGGGGTGAGAAAAGAGAGGAAATGATATCTTGTGTACGTGTGTGTGTGTCTGTGTGTGTACTGCACAAACACACACACACACATGTATAACATATGAGGCCGCTCCTGGGCTGCAGCAGAATTTTGATGAATTTGCTCTGTGATGGAACAGCTGTGCCCGCCCCCCCTCCCCATACCCCCCCTCTCCTCCCCTGCTCATCCATTCCCACTCGAGTCTCTCTCTCCCCAGCTGCGTGCGCGTGAGTCACAGGGAGCCGTCTAGACAGCGCCGGCTCTCCTGCGCGGCAGTAGCACCGCTGCCCCTGGCCCTGTCGTTTTCTTAAACCAATTATTGCGCCCGTTTTAATTGAATTTATCTTAATGAGATCTTCAGACCCGTCCCGTCGCCTTACCCTCCTGTGCTAAACGCGGGAGAGCGCTGACAGGCACGCGGTCTCTTCCTAAGCGCTCGCCGCCGCCCCGCTCCGCGGTCCGACGCGGTCGCCGTGCCGACGCAGGGCGCTTCACGCACAGATGGCGCGGGCAGGCTGCGGGCGGGCGATCGATCAGAGGAGCCGCGGTCGCGTGCGAGGTGACAGCGCAGCCGGCTCAAGCCCCCCCGCCCCCCCTCCCTGCTTGTCACGGGCCGGTGATGGGTTTGGCTGCAGCGGGCACCGACACAGTCAGGATTTAATATCAGGCCCTAGGGCACCTCACTGCATTGAGAACCAGAGCTTATGCTGGACCTGACCACCTCTTGCACTGGTTTTGGTATTTTCCCCCGGATGCATGTGTGGTGCTTTGTGTTAGTACTGTATCCAGTGCTGCGTTAAATCAGCCATCAAACTAGATTCACAGTTCTAAGGCTCGGGGGAGTGCATCGTTTCCCAGCCCTTGGGCAAAGTCGTGTATTTGGTATCTCTCCTTACTTAGACTTGTCATTTTGGCTCTTTCGCATGCATCCCATCCCATCTCATCTCGCACAAGGTAATTGTATCTTTAACCACTTTGGTATAACTTGACATTACCGAGTGCCGCAGACAGATGGATTTTTCCCATGAGCCTCCATTCTGCTTCATTAGCTTTGTTTTTCTTTCCTGCTCTTGCCCTCAGACTCTCTCGGGTGCGTCCCCTCCCCTGTTTAGGACTACTGGGACAGGGCTTATGGGACTGTGACTCACACACATACACACTCACACACAGACTCACAGACAAACATACATGCAGACACGCACATGCATGCACAATCACACATGCACACGCAAACACACATACACACTCACATACACGCTCGCATGCACACACACACGCACACAGGCACACCCACACACACACACACACACACACAGGCACACGCACACACCGCAGCTGCTCTGTTTATCTAGGCAGAACATCGATGCACAATAACACACCGGCTCTCCGCCGCTTTCCGCTACCCTGTGTGCAGCTTCCCCTGTTAACATGTAGAAGCGAACGCTGCCGTGACAACAGGGGCAGTGCGGCATCCAGATAACAATGATTTATGGCCATCTGCAGCATCAGTGCATTACACCGTGGCTTCCATTGGTAGGACACAAAGCGCCGGGCGATAACTCCTCGGAGACACTTCAAGATCTCTGTGCGCGTGTCAGATAAATATAGATTTGTTTTATCGTCGCTCGCCGCTTGCGCGCGGGTTGACCTTTGGGCCAGTAGGCGGCGCCACCCTTGACGGGCTCCTCTTCCTCCTCCTTTTTTCCAGATTCTTTGCAAGCGCAGCTGATCAACATGGGCGTGATTCCCACCCTGGTGAAGTTGCTGGGCATCCACTCCCAGAACACGGCCCTGACCGAGATGTGCCTGATCGCCTTCGGGAACCTGGCGGAGCTGGGTGAGCGCCGCCCCAGACGCGTCCGTCATCGTCTCCCGCCTTTTTTTTTCTCAGCGTTGGAACGCGCCTGACGTTCTGACCGACTCCAGCTGGAGCTTTGTTCCACCGCGCTCTCAGATTTAGCCGTGACTGCGTGCTGATATCTCGAAGGTGCCATCTTGCAAATTAAGCCCGTGTGTACTCGGTGGTGGTGTTTGCTTTCACAAGCATTCACAAGAGCTGTCAGAGTAGAGACCATTCCTTTTCAAAAGTAGCCTGATTTTACAGGAATTTGACAATGGTGGGAAAAAGCCATGAAATCTTTACATTAAAAAAAGACAGTTTGTGGTAAATATCAAAACTTGAGCATATTTGAACATGAGTTTGCTGCTGCTATGGTGTTTCAACGGTTTGGGTGTCGCCCTGCAGAGTCGAGCAAGGAGCAGTTTGCCTCCACAAATATCGCCGAGGAGCTGGTGAAGCTGTTCCGCAAGCAGGTGGAGAGAGAGAAGAAGGAGATGATCTTCGAGGTGCTGGCTCCACTGGCTGAGAACGGTGAGGGGCACATTTACATGAATTTTGTTTGGCAGACGTTTTAACCAGAGCAACATACAGTAAGCTCATACCAAAGGTCTTTGGACAACTACAAAACACAGGTCCGATGACAAGGGGAGGGGTGGAATGGGTTCATTCTGTGAAAATGTGATCCCTTTATAACATGTGCTTTTATCAACCCTAACCCTAACCCCAACCCTAACTGGCCCACATGCTGAGTCAAACGGTTGGGTCTCTGTGAAGGCTCCACTTTACATTTCACAACACGTGATCCGAGCCTGCTTTAGGAATGTGTTTAAAATACTCATATACAATATATTTCATCTTTTCCAATAGTATTTGGAGTTTTTCCAAATAGAAGTATTGATTTTATTTGAAAGTACTCAAATATAGACAGAGCAGCATTTTCAAATAAATATATGTAAATACTTCTGTATTTGATCCAGGTCTTAACAGTAGTAGTAGCAGTAGCAGTAACAGTAATAGCATTCTATCACTGGGAAGACACTCAAATCCGATGGTTGAGATTCCAGATGCACCCCATACACATTCCCAAATAAGATCATCTGAACAGCTTCACATGAACTTAGAGGCATAGCCTTGCACTGTGGAACTTTGCTGTCAGCCTTACCTGACCCAAAACATTAAGAAAATGAGATGACCAAACTGGTTTTAGATTAGTGGAAGTTTCCTGCTCTGTTTGGCCTGTGACTCTTGGGTTCAGACCAGTAAAACAGCACAGCATACATTCATTTAAGGAATGGAGTTTTTTTTAAATGGTTTGACTCTGTAAAATTTAAATGCAGGTTTACTTGATGAACTGAGTAGTCTCAACCTTAAAAAAATGAAGTCGTCATCGTAGAAATGGTTCAGTTGAGTTGGTTTACTCAAATTATTTTTCAATTACAGTGCAGGCTGCAAAAGCAAAAAACTTTTTGCACTTTTGGATTCATCCTCATTTACCCATTACAGCCACATTTCTCTGAAATGCATAAATAAAAAAATAAGCCCATCACAGAAACTAAGTCCACTCTGGATACATTCTGTACTGTGGACTGACACTGCTGCTCATTATGGACCTCCAAAATGATTTCCTCAGTCCTTTTCAGCTGTGAGGTCACTCGTTTATTCCCATAATAACGCTCTTCAATGCCAGTCAGGTGGGAGGCTAACCTACGCTCGGCTCCTTTTACTCAAACAGCGGCGACCGGTTTCCCAGGGCGGGGCCTGGTGTACTTTGTGAGTTCGGTGTATTGATTTGACAGGCGGTTGAGAGTCGATGGTCCTTTTTGTCAGCGGTGTGCTGTGTGTGGGCTTCCTTCCATGGCAGATCAGTGGACAGAGCTGGTGCAAAGGGTATGTCAGCAGTCCACACCCCAATGTCTCAGCAAACACTGTTCAAATGGTGCCAGCGGCCCCTTTGTCCGGCCTGCTGGATTGTATTTGATTAGTGTTAAATACAGTTGGTGGGTTGTTTGAGTGGAACAAGGTCATTAGTGTGTTGCTTTTTAAAGGGTGAAATGGGGACTGGGGCCTGGAGGATTCCTGACCCTGTCCCCCAGCCTGCCGCCTCCGCTCACTCTGACCCACTTCCTCGCTCAGCTCCCCCCCCAGCTGTCCTGCCAGCCGCCGTCGCCGGGATTCATCGGAGCTGAAAGCTCAAGCGATCGGGGGCTGCGGTTTCTCAGAGGCACCTGTTAGCGCGCTCGATACCGGACACCCTGGAGACGCCGGGGCTTTACGCTGCGGTCTCTGGACCACGGAGCAGCTGAGAGACTCCCCAAACTCCCCAAACATCCCGTCCCCGCAAGTCCTGCCTCCAGAGTGTACCGTAGTCATGAGGACCCTCGATCACATGACACTCTCCTGAAAGGGGCAGGTGTGGGAGACTGATACTCTGTGGGCAGGTCTCTAAACCAGGCCAGGACCACAGCTACCCATGGGTGATCATGGTTAACTCTTTTAAGGTATAAGATCACAAATACACTCTACATGGCCAAAAGTATGTGGACACCTGACATCCAACATCTCATCCAAAATTATGGGCATTAACATGGAGTTGGTCCACCCTTCGCTGCCCTAACGACCTCCACTCTTCTGGGAAGGCTTTATGCTTGATGTTGGAGCATTACTGCAGGGATTTGATTGTATGCTGTAGCATTAACTTTAGCCTTCACTGGATCTACCGTAACGGGCCTAGCCCAAACCATGAAAAACAGCTGCAGATCAAGGGGAGTCCAGATACTTTTTAGTAATATTGTGTATGTGATTAGAATGTTGTGAACTGAACATTCTAATGCCGATGTGGAAATCACTCCTGGTAATTTAAAGCAATGGAGTTCTAGAACACTAACTGAGAATTTTGAAAAAACATTCCAAAAAACCTCAATTTCAGAGGTTTAGGAGATAAATGGTAGGCAAAGGATGTGATCTAGCTCTGGCATGACAACTCAGGGCCAGTCAAGCTTTTGTTTTAAGGGCGGTGGGAGGTGAGGGTCTCAGTTTGCCATCCAGTGTTCAGAGCCAATCAGGCATCACCGATGGACGAGAGCCAAACAGCTGCTCTGATTATAAGCGGCAGTGTGCGTTCCGTACACATCCGGGCTCCTCACCATCTCTGAGCCTGATTAATGCTCCCCAGGCCTTTTATTCTCTGGACAGTTTTTTATGCAGCGCACTAACTATTGACCTCTTCGATTTCCATGCTGTATAGGTTAGACATCTGTAGTTCGACATCACTATTGGAGCTGTCCATTCTGACTCATAGTCTTGTTACTTCTTGACCATCCATTTCTTTAAACATGGCATGTTTAAGGGAGAGATGTACGGAGGTTCCGTCTCCTCGTTTGTTGGGTTGTGGACAGCAGGATTTAATCCTCTCCCACAGTAAGCTTCCCTCTGGCTTATTCTTGTCTTTTGCATCCTAACCGAAGGCTTCCAGATGACCAGTTTCTTCAGTAAAACCGTGTCTTGACTGGGTATTTAGGTCACACGGTTAAACACAGTTATGTGGAGAATAGCAGTGGATATCCCGTAGATACTGTCCTGCTTTTTCAGTGCTTCTCTTCTCGTCGTTTCTGATTTCTGTTGCAGTGTGTATTCATCTTGGCCTATAGAGCGCTCTGTATCCGACTACAGAACCTCCCTTTGCTGGTTGTACAGTATGCCTCCTTTCAGTCTCCAGATGTTTTATTCTCCTTGGTTTCCACTGATTTTAGTCCCATTTGGTTTTTCTTTTTCTTTCTTTTTTAAATCAGACTAGCACATAGCTGTTCAGTCCTGACAGTTCTTTTGTTCCTTCCTTTTGCTTACCGCCTCACCTGAGCCGCACTCCTCCCCGAAGCGAGATGGAAAAGCTTTGATGGAAGTAAAAAAAGGATTTCCTGCCGTTCTTTTAAGCCCTGTTTCTTCCCTGGCTTCGGTGTGAAATTGCGAGCCGCTGCGTGGCGGTTGCCGGATGAAAAGGAGGAAGGCGTGTTATTGTCATTCCGGGCACAGCCGTTTCTCCCGTACCAACCGGTCTCCAAGACAACGTCCTACTTTGGCTGCTGTGCGAGAGGGCCCCCGCTCGCTCGCCCGCCCGCCCGCCCGCCCGCCCTCACATGGGTCGCGAGCGCCCTGGGGGGGCCCTCCCCCTCCCCCCTCGGAAGCGGCCGGGTGCCGGCACGCGTACAACCCCAGACTCCAATCCCAGCTTCAGGAACAGGCTTTGTGTGAATCTCACAGCACAGAGCAGGGAACAGAGGGGTGCACTCAGGAGTCCATTACAACGGGCCATTTTGGGCAGCCGTAAAAGCCCCACTCACACCAACGCGTCCCCCTGTTTACTGTGTTCCGTATCAGTGCCCCGGAAAATGCTTTCCCTGGCCAGCACCCTCTGGGCTCACTGCTGGAAGCTGAAGAATGATGGGCTGAATGCTCTCTGATAACATTACATAACAGCACAGTCATTCTGCCGCCTAGCTCTTATCCACAGCAACTTGCATAAAAATGCTGTCATAGAGGATACAAAGTGTAGTTGTCTCTATAAGTACATAAGACACACACAGTGAACAGAGCCTCGGAGGTCTGGTCTGCAATTTTGTAGAGGAGCCTTGTGGACTGTAAAACGGATAGTACTGTGCCTGTGTCCATGTTGGTGACGGTCTCTTCCATGTGGTCAGTGATTCTGTGCGATCTGTATGGTCCTTTGTGGTCAGTGCGGTTCTGTTCAGTCAGTGTGGAGCCCTGCGGTCAGCATGGTTCCGTGCGGTCAGCATGATTTTGTGCGGTCAGCGTGGTTGTGTATGATCAGCGTGGTTCCGTGCGGTCAGTGTGGTTCCGGGGAGTCTGCATGGTTCCGTGCGGTCAGTGTGGTTCCGTGCGGTCAGTGTGGTTCCGTGCGATGAGCATGGTTCTGTGCGGTCAGCATGGTTCCGTGCGGTCAGCATGATTTTGTGCGTTTAGCGTGGTTGTGTACGGTCAGCGTGGTTGTGTACGGTCAGCGTGGTTCCGTGCGGTCAGCATGATTTTGTGCGGTCAGCATGGTTCCGTGCGGTCAGCATGGTTCCGTGCGGTCAGCGGTTTCCGTGCGGTGACCGCCGCTATCTGTTGCCATTCCAGACGTGATTAAGCTGCAGCTGGTGGAGGCCGGGCTGGTGGAGTGCCTCCTGGACGTGGTGGCCCAGACGGTGGACGGGGAGCGGGAGGAGGACATTTCTGAGCTCAAGACCGCCTCAGACCTCATGGTACTGCTGCTGCTTGGAGGTAAGCACATACACCATGCTGTGGAATAACTACACGACTCTATTCCTTTACAGCCAATGGGAAGCTGCCTGAAAAAGGCCACTCTTCGTCAAATGCTGTCACAACTCACAGAAGCAGAATGGGAATTCCTAGACGTCTTTGGTCATTCTTCGCCTTATGAGGTGTTATTCGTAAAGCCAGCTGTGTTGTGGGCTTGCACACTGAGCTGTGTCACATGCACCAGCCTGCACACTGAAAGATTGGCCCGATTCATTTTGATTAGAGTTAAAAGTGAACGGCTAACGGACACAAAAATTAGCTGGCTAACTTGTATTCATAATACATTTTATGTTGCACGCTTTTTTCTTTAAATGCCGTGTGCCAATCATGTGTGTATATTTTTAACCCAGCGACATTAGCGCTGGAAAGCTAGCCCCCCCCCCGGCAGCGGGATAGTGACTGAGCGTTGGCATGGCGTCTCTTAGAGCTGCACATGGGCGAGGAGGCAGGGATGAGTTTCTGTGTGTCAGTTCAGCCTCGCTCTGATATCTGTGTGTATATGGGCTTCGGGAGCCTAGCCTGGGAGAACGGCTCCATGAATTTTTCATAAACTATGAATATTTCACTGGGCTGAATCCGTAAGAGCGCGTTAATAGAATTCGGAGGCGATTTACAATGGACTGACCAGCGCTGCTTCTCCTTAGTTTTGTGTGAGTGACTTGCCTTGTGATGTGTGTGCACTATGGGACTATATCTCTCCTGAACAGCATTCATAACGGCTCTCTGTGTTTTAAATATACATGAAGGCGGTGGAATAAAGATTCCAGACATTTTGCCAATTTGTCATGTCAGTACTTGCAAATGGCGGCGTTAGGCAGTCTGAACATTACTGTGCCTGTACATGTATTAGACAGCCAGTCACGTCCTCTTTTTTTTAGTAATTTTCTTAATGAGCTGCTTAACCTGGCAAGAAAACTAAAAGGAACCAGAGATGTTGAATAGAAGTGTTTGTTCATGGTTGATTAGGGCATTGGAAATGTGTTCATTGCGTCAATGAAAATGGGGGCACTGGCTGGTGCTTCCCCTCCAGTGAATTTGTACCCCATTTGTTAGTTTTTTTTTTTGCTTACTGTGAGCTGTACTTTTGTGCCCGGTTTTAATATGTAGCTGTTTTCTTAGCTGCGTTTGTCTTTTTTGAGTTATCGGGTGTTAGCCTGCTCACTGTAGCTCTAGGTCTATGTTGATTGTGCACCTGGGATGCCGCGGTGTTGCCTAGGGAAGGGTTGTTTACCAGCGCAGAGATCCGCCACCTCTCTGGAGTTAGCGAAAAGAGCTGCAGGAGCGAGTTCTGAAGGGTGCACGCTCGTCTACACCCTCCTGAACCAATGAAGGGCAGTTCATTCACGGTCAAAATTAGTGCCCAACAGCGCAGCGCTTCACTGATGAGTTTACTCAGAAAGCCAGCGTGGTGCAATCTTTTCTGCCGCATCTTTATGAAATTTAGATTTTAAGAAATGTGGACTGTAATGCACTGTCTTTGTGAATTCAGTTGATCTGCAAAACGTTTGTGACATGCAGTGAAGTGGATTGAATAATCTAAGGCAATATGGGAGGGTAGTGTTTCTGTCCTTTCAGCGAGAGTCCTTGTGTTGTGTGTGGGGGTGGGGTGGGTGTGCTTGTGTGTGTGTGTAGTGGGGTTGCATGTGTGTGTGTGCGTGTGTGCGGGAGGGAGGCTGGCTGTGTGTGTGCATGCGTGTGTGTGTGTGTGTGTGTGTGTGTGTGTGTGTGTGTGTGTGTGTAGGGGGGTTGCATGTGTGTGTGTGTGGGAGGGAGGCTGGCTGTGTGTGTGCATGCGTGTATGTGTGTGTGTGTGCGTGTGTGTGTGTGTGCGCGCGGGGGGAGAGGCTGGCGGTGCGTGCGTGTGTGCATGTGTGTGTGTGTGTGTGCGTGGGGGGAGAGGCTGGCGGTGCGTGCGTGTGTGCATGTGTGTGTTCTTTATCTCTGGCTGATGTGATGGGATGTCAGTATGTATGAGCTGTGATGCTCACTGTCTCTCCCTGCTGTCCCAGATGAGTCCATGCAGAAGCTGTTTGAAGGGGGCAAGGGCAGCGTGTTCCAGAGGGTGCTCTCCTGGGTCCCGTCCCACAACCATCAGCTGCAGCTAGCAGGAGCGCTGGCTATCGCTAACTTCGCTCGCAATGGTAGGCCACCCCCCTCCCCCAGTGTTACGTTTCCTCATTGCAGCAGTGCCTCCGATTGGCCAGCTGCTTTACTCATTTATTTTTAACCAACAGACATGTTGCATGGTTAAGTGACTGTGTGAACCAATGAGGTGGGAGGCCTGTGGGGTTCATCCATTCATAAGGCATTATCCGCATTCCAGAAGTGTCTGCTTATCTTTTGGGCTCATTGGATCACAATGATTTTGGATGTAACATTGCAAGGAGTCAGGCTCACGGCCTTGCATGATAACTGTTATTGGAATGGAACAGTTGCTTCTACTGCTCTGCTTATTTACTTTTAAAACAGTAAATAAGCTTTGTAAAGCTTTTGACACACTAATATTATGGACTTGTTTTTCAGTATGTGGTGTTTGTATATCTGCAAGACCGATGTGGTGATTTTGTCAAGAAGGGTCGGAATGCACAGCATTGAAGTTGCTTCCCTCGGTGTGTGTATTCTGGAACAGACACAGATTTTATCACATAATGGTTGAATCTGGGTCGGGCTAAGCTGATGTACAGGTTGTAGAGGGCAGAATGTATTCTGGTCCTGCAGTACTGAAAAACATAACCGCAAGATTATGAGGTGGGCCCCCTGGTGGCCGCAGCACGTAATGCGCGTGCTCCGGACAGCCCTCAGAATCTGCTTCGGTGCTGCAAATCCTGGAGCCAAATTGAGATTGGAATACCGGAGAGCTGGCTTTTCCTCACGTCTTTTTACCCTGATTAAAGCGCATTACTGCTTTGGCTCCACGCCGCACGCGTTGCCGATCACTTCCTGCGGATGAAATTAGCTACGTCTCTGAGTACGCTGAATCTGGGAAATAGAGCAGCGTTGCGGCATCGTTAGTCACGTTCCCTGATGACTGTATTTTTCGTGCGGTGCCTTCAGCTTAATTGGTAGTCTGACCTTCGTAGTGTTCCGTCTTCTGAGCAGAGGAAAATTACAGGGTTTGTGGTCAGCGAAGAAGATGGGTCCTTATGGCAGGATGCATGTCTTTATGCAGAAGTGCAGTTAATATCATTATGTTAATGAGTGTGTGTGTGTGTGTGTGTGTGCGTGACGTGTGCGTCTCAGACGGGAACTGCATCCACATGGTGGACACGGGCATCGTGCAGAAGCTGCTGGACCTGCTGGACAGACACGTGGACGAGGGCAACGTCACCGTTCAGCACGCCGCCCTCAGCGCCCTGAGGAACCTGGCCATCCCCGGTAAACTCCTCCCCCCTGGCTCTGACACGCCCACGTCTGAAACAGAGGCCAAGCGCATGCTAATGATAAAGTACAATTAGAACTGGTGTAGTTCCAATGCATTTACCTTCATTTTCAGCCCCTGAAAGACCTTTACTTAACCTTTTGAGTTTGTAGAGTTGAGCACTTCAAATGAGCAAACAAAATCCAGTATAATGTCATGCTGGTTAATTTAGAAATCCAGCTACACGACTCACACAGGTAGTATGAATGTCAAGTGAGAGAAAATGGTTTTGAATCAGAACTTGCCAAGGCAGCAGTCCGTATTGTATTATACTGTGCAGAATGGCACGCTCAGGTATGACAGGAAGTGTTAGGCTGGAGGCTGCACCACGGTGAGGCCTTGCTGAACACGCTGCTCTCCCTGCCCTCCCGCCTCGCTGCGGCCGCTGAACTCTCCCCCCTCAGTGGTGAACAAGTCCAAGATGCTGGCTGCCGGCGTGTCGGACGTGGTGCTGAAGTTCCTCAAGTCGGAGATGCCGCCCGTGCAGTTCAAGCTGCTGGGGACGCTACGGATGCTGATCGACACGCAAGGTGGGCGCTGCTGTAGCCCGGCCATTTTGAGCTGCGGCTGTCCCAGACCTGGCTGCGGGTTAAAAAAGCCTTTGCATTCTTTTACAAACCTACATTATCTTATATATATGTATGTATACGCCACACAGCCTGAGTTTGGCTCGTAGTACTCCATTACTAATCATTTAATGACACAGGAAACAGGCTGCTGGTTTTTTGTTTTGATACTGCAGTTATTTACTATTAGCATTCAGAATGAGCGTGTTCGAATGAGCCGCCTGACTAAGCCCACAGACGGTTGATTGTTTGTGCCCACTTTTTTTTGGCTCTGTCAGTCTAAAAGTGGTTGTCAGCATCGAGTTATCAAATGTCATTTTGTTATAAAAGCTTTGCACCCAAACCAGGTTGAGAGCAGGTGCAAATTTAAACCAGTAGGAATGCTTGACTGTGGGAGGAAAAGACCTGCACTCGAGTCTATTATTTTATTTTTCTATTTTCTCCAGACTGTAGGGTGAAAAATTATGGACGGGAAACATTTTGTTTTTGTGGTGACTGCTTAAACGCTGTCTTGTCGGGGAAGCCATTAGCTTGTGTGGTATCTGTGCTGTTATTTAAGAGGCAGCGAGGCGCACTCATGCACCCAGGCATGCACACACACACACACACACAGCAGCACACACACACACACCAGGCAGCACACACACACACACACAGACCATGCACAACACACACACACACACAGGCAGACACACACATGCACTCACACACACACACATGCACACACACACACGCAGACACACACATGCACTCACACACACACACAGGCATGCACACACACACACACAGGCAGACACACACACACACACAGGCATGCACACACACACACACACACAGGCAGACACACACATGCACACACACACACACACACACACACACAAACACACGCACACACACATTACCATAACTGAATTAACTACACTTACTGTACCAGCCGCACACTGACAGCAGATGCCAGATGTCTTCTGAATGTGCCGGAGGCATAGACTGCTTCTCTGAGCACTGAGAGCGCGCTGCTGTACTTTCCAGAGACTGAATGTGCCTGGGCGTAACTGTCAGCTTGCTTATTCAGATAAATCAATCGCATTCAATCATGTCAATCCTATCGTATTCTGCCAAATGAAATCTAATGTATTCCAGTTTAGCTTTAATGAATATGGATCACAGCATGGCAATACAATGAGTACAGTAACGATGAATCTATTTTCTAGTCATTAGCATTACGTCTAGATTAGCTATTAGTGTTAATAAAGCTCTAGACTGTGTATGCACTTTGGCATTACCTCCATTAGTGGTGGCAAATAAGTTAATGCTCTGGCCTCTTAGCCACGGACATTTCACTGCCACAGCTCATTCACACGCTTTATAGCCATGGATGCCATTACCATAGAAGTGTTCGAACACCAGATAGAGCGTGTCTACATTAGGCACTTCCACTACATCATGTGCACACATACGCGGAGAAGCACTCGGACTCGGCCTCCATTTTAGGTGTTCAGTCGTCTGCAGCGTCGGTGCTGTGAGCTCTGCCTCCCCACCTCTTCTGTTTCCTCCTGAGCTCCTTTACAAACAGCAGTGCAGCGAGCTGCCTGTGACGAGTGCCTGAGCGTGCTTACTGTAGCATGGAGTTAGCATGCAGCTAGCGGACATTGTTTTGGTGGAGGGAGGGTGGGCTTCTCAGTCAGAACAGCCAGCTTCCTGCTATTATGCAGCGATGATACTCCCTGTACAGTCAATCCTGTGCACTTACAGAGAGAGAATATTTACTGTAGAAAAGACTAATGACTGTTTAAAGGCTGTGGCCTGTATTCAAACAACATTTGTCCTGAACTTTAACTTACAAGTAAATGCACGCGCTTCACGTTTCTCTTCACAAACTCAGTATGGTTTAATCAGGTTTAGTTTTGGTGATAGCTGAACTAATCAAGCTGTGTTTGTGAAGGAAAAAAATAATCATTGCTTTTAATTGTTAGTCAAAGTTAAGGAGAAATGTTGACTGACTCTGAGCCTGTGTCTGAGCAGAAGTTCCTGTCAGTCGGGTCCCGGTCTGTCTGTGTGTCACAGCCAGCAGGCTGTGTTTGGCACCCCATTCAGGAGCTCTGGTGATCTCCCACAACCCTCCTGCCCTTCTGCCTCCTCAGGCTTCGCTAACGCGGCTGTCGGAGCGTATCCGTTAGCAACCTCCTAGTACCCACCGCTGCCGTCCACCGTTAGGTCCCTCAGGCTTGTGCTAGATAGACACCGGCCTTCAAAGCCTGTACGCACTGTACCTGCGGTGAGCACAGCCTCCATGCTGAATATTTATGAAAATACAAGGGTCTTAAGGGGGGCAATTCGGTCAGATTTCTGCCTCCTGCTGTTTGGTTTCTGTCAGCACCCAGAGCAGCCGCGAGGTGGCTACTGCGACTGTGCCAAACGGTGAGCTCACGCGGTGCGGCCCCACCAGACCCCCCCCCCTCCCCCCTGGCTTTCCCATCACCCACGCCAGCCCCCTTTTTTACTGCTGATATTAGAGAAACACTTTTGCCGAGAAGAGCCTTGAATACTCCCTCTCTGGCCATAAACCTTTTTTTAATGACAAAAAAAAAAAGTGAGATTCTAGACTTCAGGCACTGTATGAATTCCCCGGGATGTGTCGGTGCTAACAAATAATGCAAACGCTGTTCTTTTCTCTTTGTGTTGTTCCTGGGACTCGGGTCAGCCTGGCATAATAAGAGCAGCTCCTCCTCGTCCCTCAGGGGGCCAGATGCAGGAAGGAGGCCTTCCCACAATGCCCCGCATCACCGCGCCACTGCAGGCATGGTATAGCGGGAATGCACAGAGGGCATGTATGTGTTAATTACCAGTGGAGGATTAAAATGGTGGCACCAGGAACAGCTGCCTTCGGAAGCCCGTAATGGCACCCACCTGCTTCACAGCCTCAGTCTTATGACATCCCGTCAGCTGGGTTGCCAGGTACCCAGTTTTATGACTGGAACGGTCCGGTTTTCTAATTATTTGTACAGGTCCGAGAGCGCCCCTTCCAGTCTGGCATCGGTTCTGACGGCTCCGCAGCTTGTTTGCGGTTAAGCTTCCAGCTCTGCACGTTACCCTGTTTAAAAAAATTCTAAATGTGGCAACCCTACCCGCCAGCCCCCAGCCAGCCACTGCCTCAGCTTCTAATTACAGTGCATGTCTTCACTGTGACTGATGACTGGAAACTGTCATGAGCAGAAGTGACCGCAACAGGGGAAAACCTGCCATCGTCGTGTCATTTATAAAGTGGCCTACAATATGATTGTGACCGCTGTGTCTGCTGACATCGTGTGTGGCCCACTGTACACTCCTCTTCTTCAAGGGTCACTAGGCCAGGCAGATCTGAGGGCTGCTGTGTTGCCAGGTCTGCTGTGCACTTGCTAGAAGATGTGTACAGTAGACCTTCGCATAACGGCTCAAGGAAGCTGTGGTGTTAGACTGGAAACTCGCTGGGATTAACTGACCTATTCAGAACTCTCTGAGGTTACCACAAACCTCTCATGTGAACGACTGCTTATTTAGCCAAATCTGAAGTGGTAAATTGGCCTGCCCCACCAGTATATTAATGCAAGAGTAAGCAGGATTAGTGGTTATTATTTGTTCATTAGTTTGTTTATTTTAGACAGACCCCCACCATGGTGGCAGTAATGTGCGATTGTCAAATTGCTGCCCGTAGTGTACGAGGGTGATGTTATATCTCACCCTGAGTTTTGGGTGGGAGGACCGGGTACACCAACACACACACATGCTCTCCCCCTCCCTCTCTCCCAGCTCCACCGTCCCACTCACAAAGGAGAGTGAACCTTGACTGTATTGCATATCAAGAAGTCACTTCTCAGTGCCTGATGACTCAACCCCCCCCCCTTCTCTGACCTCTGGCCTTTGTGTCGTTGAGTAGCCGATGCTGCTGACCAGCTGGGGACCAATCAGAAGCTGGTGGAGAGGCTGGTGGAGTGGTGCGAGGCCAAAGACCACGCTGGAGTGATGGGGGAGTCCAACAGACTGCTGTCCGCTCTCATCCGGCACAGCAAATCAAAGGTGGGTCCCCCACTCCTGCGTACTGACCACAGCGGACTGGACACTGCTCCCCGCATTGACTCGCGTCACATGATTTGTTGGCCTACCTTATTATCACCATGGATACACTTTCATCCTAGTCTGTTGTATTCTGTTCTGTTTTGTCCTATTCTACAATTCTTCACACTAACCAGTGCCTTATTATAACTTTTATGTATTCCTCCTGCAGTTCAACATCAATCTGTATCTCCTTTATACGGTCATCTCATTGCACAGGAGAGTAACTTTATGAAAAACCGCCCTTGCTCTACGCCTTAGCATCTTTCAGTTTATGAGAAATTGTTTTTGGTCACAGTCTGCCGACGTGTGTGAAACAACTTTCTTTTGGGGACACTCTCTTTAGATGTGATCATATATTAGTTATCTTGTATAATTTGTCACACAATGTAATGTAAAACACATCCATGCTGTGTATTTTTTAGAAGTCATCCTTCTGAAGTCTGTGCTACCCATAATGCTGAACCACCCCCATCTTTTAGTCAAGAATCAAACACTCCTCCTTACCCTGGGTCCCCCCTCCCGAAACCTCCTTCCACCCCCATCGTTGCATCGCTACCTGCTGTCTGTTAACATCTCAGTGTATCGTTTACCCCATTGTGTTCACCTGTACTTGCTGTCACGTGTGCTTCTGGGTAATGTAGTAAAGTGCCTGTGGGTTCTTGAAAAGTGCCATATAAAATAAATGTATAATTATGAACTCCAGACTGGTCCTCATAATTTGGCGTGCCCTTAAAAAAAGGCACGCCTGGCTCCGTTACTGCCGCTCGGAGCTGTCAGACTGCGGGGTTCTGGGCCCGGCTCCGCTGGGCCGTGATTAATGTGTTGCGGTCGAGACGCCGTCGTCCTGTTTTACGGTTTATTCTCAGCTGCCGCGGTCCTGCTTCTCTTTCAGAATGTACCCGAGATTCGCAAATACTTCGGGCCTAAATGCGAATTAGAACAGGACGCGTACATAAATCAGAAAGTTTCTTTCCTAAGAAAGTGCTTGTGTTTGTTTTGGGGGTTTTTTTTAAACATGGTGACGTTAGCAGCATTATCTGTTTCTTGGAAGTGCTGTTCACTGGAAAATAATTTGCAAGTTCTCTTGTAGGGCAGTGCAATGAACTTAAATCCAACCAAAGAATTTCCTATCAAAATGCACCGTCTTGCAGCAGTGTGAAATTGTCAGTGATGTCTGTCACGGATATAGAACATGACTCACGGTGTCGAAGATTGTAGGGTAATTTGTGAGAGGTTAAGTTTCCCTGGATACGGGCAGCTGCTAAGGAACAGTGTCGGACCCTGACATTAGCCGTCTCTTTTTTTTTGCTGTTTTGAAAAGCTTTGACATTTGACAGGGTTATTCACCGTTTAATTCAGTCCCTGATCAGAACCACTCTACCACATGACCCGCGTGAATGTCAGGTCGCCGTCTCTCTCTCCTCTCACTCCCTCTCTCTCTCTCTCTCTCTCTCTCTCTCTCTCTCTCTCTCTCTCTCTCTCTCTCTCTCTCTCTCACTCCTCTCTCTCTCTCTCTCCCTCTCTCTCTCTCTCTCTCTCACATCTGCTCCAGGATGTCGTCAGGACGGTCATCCAGTGCAGCGGAGTGAAGCACTTGGTAACCATGGCGACCAGCGAGCACATGATCATGCAGAACGAAGCCCTGGTGGCTCTGGGGCTGATCGCCGCGCTGAATCTGGGTGAGGCTCAGAGCTGGCCGCAGGCCGCTCCGTCGCGCAGAACCCGCTAAGCTAAAAGGAGGCAGGTAGGCTGACTCTGCGGCCGCTCCCCGCTGCTGTGGTTGTGGGGACGTGCGGTGTGCCGTGCGGGAGTCTCTGTGGCCCCGGCAGCCTGCTCTCACCCTGCCCGAGCGGGGCTTGCGTTAGCGAGCGTGTGACTTCGCTGGCAGGCTGATTAACAGCGAGGGCTCAGTGACTGCCGCAGTCAGTCCCCCTGGCTTCAGTCTCGCTGACTATAAATGTAGCCCTCTTACCTGGGGAAATGTGTGTACAAGGGGAACGCGGCGTCGGAAATCTGGTTCACACAGTGGGTTCAGTACACACCCCCACACACACGGTGTGCTGTTCGCCTTCATATCCTGATGATCTCACCCATCAGGGTGTGGCTGCATCGGCACTTTAATACAGCTAGTTGTGAGCTGGAAGTTACTATGTAGAAGCATATTGACTTCTTAGCCAAGCGGCAGGACACATGGTCTTCTAAGACCATCTAGGTGTACTGCATCTGAAATGTTTTGAGGAGTGAAGGTGCAGGGTCATTGTATGGGAAAATTCTGTCTAAATGTTGAAGCTGTGCGTGAGCTTGTATGGTTTACTGCGTATGTATGTATGTGTGCCACATATTATGCAGGCATGGCGGAAAAGGACTTTGTGAGCGCCAGCCTGGTGCAGGTCCTTCACAAGCTGCTGTCCGACGAGAGGAGCGCTCCTGAGATCAAATACAACTCCATGATCCTCATCTGCGCAGTCATGGGCTCGGGTAAGGGGCAGAGTCAAACGCAGAGAGCGAGGGGATTCGCTGTGCCGTAAAAAGAGCCTAGCACTGGCCAGTCAGGTTTATTTGTCTGTGATTACTCGTCACACCAGCGGTGGCTTGACGTCATCTGATGCTATGAATACACACTTGAATTTCATTATGGCATTTGACCCACTTCCCTTTTCTCCTGTGGAGAAGTGGAGATCTGTGAAACCCATCTGGGTTACATCTTACTTGGGCTGAAGTTGAAGAACATTGCTCTGAAACCTGTGTAGGGTTGGCCCACTCTGCCCTACAAAAAGTTTCCTCTGCTCCATAAATGTTCTGTTTATAGTTCCTAGAACATTTATGATGCATTCCCAAAGAATAGACAGCACAAACAACTGTGCCAGAGTGTGACAAATTTAGCCTGGGCTAAATGTGTTGAATCTGGGCTGTTCTCCAAGGGGACAAAGAAAGGTTAGAGTTTGGGGAATACTTTGACTTCCTGTCTGTCTCGTTGGTGTAAGGTTTTTTTTGGTTGGGCTCATTAAGCGAACCCGGTCCTCACGGCGGCTGTGTGTGTCTCGTCTCCGCAGAGCCTCTCCACAAGGAGGTCCAGGGCCTGGCGTTCCTGGACGTGGTGTCCAAGCTGCGTTCGCACGAGAACAAAACGGTGGCGCACCAGGCGTCGCTGACAGAGCAGAGGTTAACGGTGCAGAGCTAAAGGACTCAAACCCACGCCCCCTACCCCCTTCAAATCTCACTATGTGTGCCCCATTATCACACCCCCCTCTCCCCCAACCACCACCACCCCCGCCCCTCTCAGAGTCTCCTGCCGCGCCCAGCCGGCTGCCCCGGCTAGCCGCCCGCCCCCCCCCCACCACCCCCTTCCGCTACCCACGCCTGCATGCGCAGCCCCTGCTCAGCTCCTCGTCCGGGCGCCCTCACGCAACCCTCCGCAATACGCAACAGCAACACAACCACTTTCGAAAAGACCATAGCTGTGATACAAGTCCTCTAATAATCAATAAGAAAAAAGGGAAGAGATAAAAAAAAATAATAATGTAAAAAGCCGCCACATATCCACCAAGCGTCCGACGTGTCCCTTTGTAGCTTGAATTCCAGCGTAGTTTGAAACGTGCATGTTCTAGTCCAGTTGATGGTGTAACAGTGTTCAGCCCTCACCTGTCCACGGGTGACCCCCCCCTCCCCTCCCACCCACCCCCCATGGCCCGACCCAGGCTGTCCGTGTAGAGGTATAGCGTGTTGTATCTGGGAGTAAAGGGCCAGAGAGGGGGGGGTCTGTACAGTAAACTGGGAGAATACGATCCAGGGCAATGCCCCCCCCCTTCCCCCCACCACCACCAAAACTCCCTCTCCTGCTCCCAGCCTGTAGCAGAGATACAGAGTGCCAATACGCCCCTGTCTTTGGCCTCAAGCAGTTAAAAAATAAAAGCCAAAAAAAAAGAAACAATAAAATCCTAAATAAAATCTTTAAAAAAAAAAAAATAATGGTTCATACGATTATATAATAAAGACTGAAGTGGTCCAGCGTGCAGTGTGAAACTGTATTTTGTGTACTGTGCCAGGGGGGTGGTCTGCGTAGCTCAGGAAGGGCTATGGGTGGGGGTGGGGTTCGGAGGCGGAGCCCCGCTCAGCACGGGTGGCAGGTGATTGACAGGCAGGAGGTGGTTCTGGCTAGCTGAAGGGCTAGAGCAAAACTGGCCAGAACTCAGCAAGACTCGGGAAATTAGTCTGGTAATGCCTGCCTTTGATACGTCACCTCCGCGTAGACACGTGACTGTGCAGAGATAATAAAATAAAAATAACCTCCCTAGCGGGATGGCACCTACGGTGTGGTTGTGGGTGCAGTCCTGAGAGGAACGTCAAGATGTACATATTTGCCAGTGGTACAGTACTGTTTTTACCCTGCCGGACTGGCAGTTTACAGATCTCCTGTTATCCCTGATTTGCGCCAATCATGAAAATGCTGCCGTGCCATCTGGGTGGCTGTGTTCCAGTCCATAGCCATTATTTGTCGGTTTATTTAATGTAATTTATTAAAGATTTGTTGTACCCTGAGAAACAAATCTATTGGAAACAACCACCATAACCGCATATTTAACTTTGTCTGTTGTAAATGTCTGCTGCTGTCTTGTACATTCGAGGATTAAAACGGAGAAAATTAAAAACTGTTGCTGGATATGAGCTCTGATTTTTGTTGTGTTGTGTCAGCTGTATGTTGATGCTCGCAAACGGGTGCAATGTGAGACTGCAGAACCCTGAAAAACGCAAAAGGCTCATTGACATGATTTCCATTTATTTTCAACGTAGGCCCAAAAGGCTCCCAGACACACCCAAAAGATACAGTAATTTCCTGATAACAGCGAACAAACACTGATAACCATAATTCACACTAGCCGTGAACAGATGACCCATAGTATATGAAATGGCTGTACCCTAACTTTTTTGAGTTCATGACCCAATTGGTAAGCAAATACAATTTCTGGGTTTCATCCCTAATTCCCTTATAAAAAGCAGGCTAACATATTTTAACATATGTCAAATAAGAATTTAGTCTTTCCCATGTGAAAAAAACTGCATGTGCAATGAATAACAGTGCAGTGTTTAGACTGGTGTGTATGTCAGTGAAAAGCATTTTTTGTTACATTACAGGCATTTGGCACACGCTCTTATCCAGAGCGACTTGCACACCTTCTCATCTATCTCTTGACTCACCCTAACCCCTCTCAGGTCCCATCAGTTTGGGCCCAGACACACAGTGAATGCACTCGGGCATCTGAGCCTTTGAGGCGCGTCCCTCAGACCGCGCTCCGCCTGTCCCCCTCTGCGGTATTGGGGCGTGCTGAAGGGTAGGAGACGCGCTGCTCTCTGAGGCTCTGGCGCAGACGTGTCGTTTACAGAGAGGGGGCGAGGTCGCGGGGTTTGACCCGAGCGCGCACCCCCCCCCCCACCGGGGACGGGCGCTGCCAGGAAAGCCAGCGCGCCGGGGCGGGCGTGGGGGGGGGGGACGAGCACCGGGGCAGAGCAGTCACAAACCGGCCTTTGTCTGCACCGCGGAGCATGTAACCGGATGAGACGGCTCCATGCACCCTCACCACCCCCGGGCCTACTGCACAGTCCTTCGGCGGTCTGCAGTCAGAACACCCCAGTCCAAGCACATCACCGGGGAAATAACATGACAAAGCCACACACATTCAAATTTGGTTCTCTCTTTTTATTATCATCCTAGTCAATGTCACTGGGTACAGGAATAAGGCTGGGTTTAGTTCACAGGGGAATCAGCACAGACAGTGAAAGTAAAATGGCGGACGCCCTGCGTGTGCACAGAGCCGAAGCTGCAGAGGCTGGCTGGATTGGCGATTGATCCTCTCGCACTGCGGGCAAGAAGGCGCAGTTTGGGGGAGCCGGCGTGAGGGAAACGCCTCGCCCGTCCTGCTTTGGGTGTGAAGGGCTTCTCTTTCGCACAGGTGTGGATGTGCTGCTCTTCAGTAGTGCTTGCCTTTGTTCCTGGCACACCGGCAGGCAGAGATGAGAAATCCTGGATATGTTGGCTCAGATAGGCTGCTTGCCTTAGAGCTTAACCACTACTCAAAATGGTAGGGGATATAACCTGAACATTTTATCAGCTATAAAGAAACTACATTTCTCAAGACACCACAAGACTTAAAACACTATTTAGAACCTGTTTGTTTGGCAAGAAATTAGCCTCAGCCGTATGGTCTATTTATGTCATACCCAAATTAGTTAACTGGGAATCAACTCATATGTATTCTACAAAGAAAAAGGTACTTCACTTGTCTTTTTTCAAGACAAAATGTCTAGAAGGGTACCGTTACTGGACACTACCAAATGAAGACAAACTGCCATCCTCCTACCTATTTTGGGCATAGGCTCAAATACTTCAGCTGAAAATACACAGAATTCTGGGAAGATTTAACTCTGGGTATTTTACATCAATTCTTTTTGTAATATTCCAACCCCTGTGTGCTGAAATGTGGAATATGACAGCAACCTTTACACTGGTCATTAGAGTGAACAAAATACTTTTTACATCATGGAATGCACAAGACCCAATGCCATTCTGTTAGGCATGCAGTGTATTTACACAACCACCCATGCCTTTTTAGTTTTTTTGTTTTTTTTTTACATTTCTTACACAAGGGTGTTTGACACCACCACAGATATTGGAAAAAAAGACTCATGGAACCCCTACAAAATTATTATTATGTACAGATCATAAAACAAACGGTACAGGTAATCTTTGTACAGTTTTCAGACAAGGTGAACTTGGCCTTCCCTGCTCCATCCCTTGCTGGTGTCAGCATGCTTAAGCAGACCTGCGGAGAGGAACCAGGCATGGTCAGTGCCTCCAAATGCCTTACAATGAGCATCCACCTTCAAAATGCAGACTTAGGTTCTTAAAGGTTTTATGGAGAATTCTCAACTACAGCAGAGTATGCTCTTTCATATTTCTTAGCTCAGGAGATCCCACATTTTTACCATTTCAACTTATAGCTGAGAAACAGCACCTGCTGACACCTTTCGGTTTCAAGGCAGTGGCTATTTATGTACATGGAAGCTCATCTAAAGCACAGAGTATGTACTAGAATAGCAAATACAGTATATTAACCTGCTGAACACAGCCGTAAACTTGCCTCGACCCTCAGACTTATCGTTTTCATAACCCTAACCCTAAGTTGAGCCCTAAAACGTAATTGAAGCCATAGGAACTGTTGAAAACATGTGATTACTCATTTAAAATTGTGGAAAAACTAAGTCAAGACTGTGAATTCCATAGTACAAATGCTAAAAAATATATTTGAGACATTAAAAAAAAATTGGTTTCCCTGAAAAAATATGTATATATTCCAGATCCTTTTATGGTCATAGGTACCTATACTAGTATATACAAAATTTTTGGATTGTCCAAAATCAAAAAAGAACCAATGTCCCAACCTTTCTTTAACCTGCTGAACACAGCCGTAAACTTGCCTCGACCCTCAGACTTATCGTTTTCATAACCCTAACCCTAATTTGAGCCCTAAAACGTAATTGAAGGCATAGGAACTGTTGAAAACATGTGATTACTGATTTAAAATTGTGGAAAAACTAAGTCAAGACTGTGAATTCCATAGTACAAATGCTAAAAAATATATTTGAGGCCTTAAAAAAAAAATGTTTTCCCTGAAAAGATATGTATATATTCCATATCCTTTTATGGTCATAGGTACCTATACTAGTATATACAAAATTTTTGGATTGTCCAAAATCAAAAAAGAACCAATGTCCCAACCTTTCTTTAACCTGCTGAACACAGCCGTAAACTTGCCTCGACCCTCAGACTTATCGTTTTCATAACCCTAACCCTAATTTGAGCCCTAAAACGTAATTGAAGCCATAGGAACTGTTGAAAACATGTGATTACTCATTTAAAATTGTGGAATAACTAAGTCAAGACTGTGAATTCCATAGTACAAATGCTAAAAAATATATTTGAGGCCTTAAAAAAAAAATGGTTTCCCTAAAAAAATATGTATATATTCATATCCTTTTAGGTCATAGGTACCTATACTAGTATATACAAATTTTTGGATTGTCCAAAATCAAAAAAGAACCAATGTCCCAACCTTTCTTTAACCTGCTGAACACAGCCGTTAACTTGCCTCGACCCTCAGACTTATCGTTTTCATAACCCTAACCCTAATTTGAGCCCTAAAACGTAATTGAAGCCATAGGAACTGTTGAAAACATGTGATTACTGATTTAAAATTGTGGAAAAACTAAGTCAAGACTGTGAATTCCATAGTACAAATGCTAAAAAATATATTTGAGGCCTTAAAAAAAATGGTTTCCCTGAAGAAATATGTATATATTGCATATCTTTTAGGGTCATAGGTACCTATACTAGTATATACAAAATTTTTGGATTGTCCAAAATAAAAAAAAACCAATGTCCCAACCTTTCTTTAACCTGCTGAACACAGCCGTAAACTTGCCTCGACCCTCAGACTTATCGTTTTCATAACCCTAACCCTAATTTGAGCCCTAAAACGTAATTGAAGGCATAGGAACTGTTGAAAACATGTGATTACTCATTTAAAATTGTGGAAAAACTAAGTCAAGACTGTGAATTCCATAGTACAAATGCTAAAAAATATATTTGAGGCCTTAAAAAAAAAATGGTTTCCCTGAAAAAATATGTATATATTGCATATCCTTTTAGGGTCATAGGTACCTATACTAGTATATACAAAATTTTTGGATTGTCCAAAATAAAAATAAAAACCAATGTCCCAACCTTTCTTTAACCTGCTGAACACAGCCGTAAACTTGCCTCGACCCTCAGACTTATCGTTTTCATAACCCTAACCCTAATTTGAGCCCTAAAACGTAATTGAAGCCATAGGAACTGTTGAAAACATGTGATTACTGATTTAAAATTGTGGAAAAACTAAGTCAAGACTGTGAATTCCATAGTACAAATGCTAAAAAATATATTTGAGGCCTTAAAAAAAAAATGGTTTCCCTGGAAAAATATGTATATATTCCATATCATTTTATGGTCATAGGTACCTATACTAGTATAAACAAAATTTTTGGATTGTCCAAAATCAAAAAAGAACCAATGTCCCAACCTTCCTTTAACCTGCTGAACACAGCCGTGAACTTGCCTCGACCCTCAGACTTATCGTTTTCATAACCCTAACCCTAAGTTGAGCCCTAAAACGTAATTGAAGCCATAGGAACTGTTGAAAACATGTGATTACTGATTTAAAATTGTGGAAAAACTAAGTCAAGACTGTGAATTCCATAGTACAAATGCTAAAAAAATATATTTGAGGCCTTAAAAAAAAATGGATTCCCTGAAAAAATATGTATATATTGCATATCCTAATAGGGTCATAGGTACCTATACTAGTAAATACAAAATTTTTGGATTGTCCAAACATCAAAAAGAACCAATGTCCCACCTTCTTTAACCTGCTGAACACAGCCGTGAACTTGCTCGACCCTCAGACTTATCGTTTTCATAACCCTAACCCTAATTGAGCCCTAAAACGTATTGAAGCCATAGGAACTGTTGAAAACATGTGATTACTATTAAAATTGTGGAAAACTAAGTCAAGACTGTGAATTCCATAGTACAAATGCTAAAAAATATATTGAGCTAAAAAAAAATGTTTCCTAAAATATGTTAATCATATCCTTTAGTCATAGGACCTATACTAGTAAACAAAATTTGATGTCCAATAAAAAACCAATGTCCAACCTTTCTTTAACCTGCTGACACGCGTACTGCCTCGACCTCACTTCGTTCATAACCCTAACCTATGAGCCCAAAACGATGAAGCTAGGAACTGTGAAACATGTGATTACTATTAAATTGTGGAAAAAGTCAGACTGTGAATCCATATAAAGCTAAAAATATATTTAGGCCTTAAAAAAAAGGTTTCCCGAAAATATGTTTTTCATATCCTTTTATGTCATAGGACTATCTATATACAATTTTGATGTCCAAATCAAAGAACCAATGTCCCAACCTTTCTTTACCTCTGAACGTGAACTTGCCTCGACCCTCAGACTTATCGTTTTCCTAACCCTAACCCTAATTTGAGCCCTAAAACGTAATTGAAGCCATAGGAACTGTTGAAAACATGTGATTACTCATTTAAAATTGTGGAAAAACTAAGTCAAGACTGTGAATTCTATAGTACAAAAGCTAAAAAATATATTTGAGGCCTTAAAAAAAAATGGTTTCCCTGAAAAAATATGTATATATTCCATATCCTTTTATGGTCATAGGTACCTATACTAGTATATACAAAATTTTTGGATTGTCCAAAATCAAAAAAGAACCAATGTCCCAACCTTTCTTTAACCTGCTGAACACAGCCGTGAACTTGCCTCGACCCTCAGACTTATCGTTTTCATAACCCTAACCCTAAGTTGAGCCCTAAAACGTAATTGAAGCCATAGGAACTGTTGAAAACATGTGATTACTGATTTAAAATTGTGGAAAACTAAGTCAAGACTGTGAATTCCATAGTACAAATGCTAAAAAATATATTTGAGGCCTTAAAAAAAAAATTGTTTTCCCTGAAAAAATATGTATATATTCCATATCCTTTTGTGGTCATAGGTACCTATACTAGTATATACAAAATTTTTGGATTGTCCAAAATCACGAAAGAACCAATGTCCCAACCTTTCTTTAACCTGCTGAACACAGCCGTGAACTTGCCTCGACCCTCAGACTTATCGTTTTCATAACCCTAACCCTAAGTTGAGCCCTAAAACGTAATTGAAGCCATAGGAACTGTTGAAAACATGTGATTACTGATTTAAAATTGTGGAAAAACTAAGTCAAGACTGTGAATTCCATAGTACAAATGCTAAAAAATATATTTGAGGCCTTAAAAAAAAAATGGTTTCCCTGAAAAAATATGTATATATTCCATATCCTTTTATGGTCATAGGTACCTATACTAGTATATACAAAATTTTTGGATTGTCCAAAATCAAAAAAGAACCAATGTCCCAACCTTTCTTTAACCTGCTGAACACAGCCGTGAACTTGCCTCGACCCTCAGACTTATCGTTTTCATAACCCTAACCCTAAGTTGAGCCCTAAAACGTAATTGAAGCCATAGGAACTGTTGAAAACATGTGATTACTGATTTAAAATTGTGGAAAAACTAAGTCAAGACTGTGAATTCCATAGTACAAATGCTAAAAAATATATTTGAGGCCTTAAAAAAAAATGGTTTCCCTGAAAAAATATGTATATATTCCATATCCTTTTATGGTCATAGGTACCTATACTAGTATATACAAAATTTTTGGATTGTCCAAAATCAAAAAAGAACCAATGTCCCAACCTTTCTTTAACCTGCTGAACACAGCCGTGAACTTGCCTCGACCCTCAGACTTATCGTTTTCATAACCCTAACCCTAAGTTGAGCCCTAAAACGTAATTGAAGCCATAGGAACTGTTGGAAACATGTGATTACTGATTTAAAATTGTGGAAAAACTAAGTCAAGACTGTGAATTCCATAGTACAAATGCTAAAAAATATATTTGAGGCCTTAAAAAAATGTTTTCCCTATTAAAATATGTATAAATTCCATATCCTTTTATGGTCATAGGTACCTATACTAGTATATACAAAATTTTTGGATTGTCCAAAATCAAAAAAGAACCAATGTCCCAACCTTTCTTTAACCTGCTGAACACAGCCGTGAACTTGCCTCGACCCTCAGACTTATCGTTTTCATAACCCTAACCCTAAGTTGAGCCCTAAAACGTAATTGAAGCCATAGGAACTGTTGAAAACATGTGATTACTGATTTTAAATTGTGGAAAAACTAAGTCAAGACTGTGAATTCCATAGTACAAATGCTAAAAAACATATTTGAGGCCTTAAAAAAAAAATGTTTTCCCTGAAAAAATATGTATATATTCCATATCCTTTTATGGTCATAGGTACCTATACTAGTATATACAAAATTTTTGGATTGTCCAAAATAAAAAAAAAACCAATGTCCCAACCTTTCTTTAACCTGCTGAACACAGCCGTAAACTTGCCTCGACCCTCAGACTTATCGTTTTCATAACCCTAACCCTAAGTTGAGCCCTAAAACGTAATTGAAGCCATAGGAACTGTTGAAAACATGAGATAACTCATTTTAAATTGTGGAATAACTAAGTCAAGACTGTGAATTCCATAGTACAAATGCTAAAAAATATATTTGAGGCCTTAAAAAAAAAATGGTTTCCCTAAAAAAATATGTATATATTCCATATCCTTTTATGGTCATAGGTACCTATACTAGTATATACAAAATTTTTGGATTGTCCAAAATCAAAAAAGAACCAATGTCCCAACCTTTCTTTAACCTGCTGAACACAGCCGTAAACTTGCCTCGCCCCTCAGACTTATCGTTTTCATAACCCTAACCCTAAGTTGAGCCCTAAAACGTAATTGAAGCCATAGGAACTGTTGAAAACATGTGATTACTCATTTAAAATTGTGGAATAACTAAGTCAAGACTGTGAATTCCATAGTACAAATGCTAAAAAATATATTTGAGACCTTAAAAAAAAAATGGTTTCCCTGAAAAAATATGTATATATTCCATATCCTTTTATGGTCATAGGTACCCATACTACTATATACAAAATTTTTGGATTGTCCAAAATCAAAAAAAGAACCAATGTCCCAACCTTTCTTTAACCTGCTGAACACAGCCGTGAACTTGCCTCGACCCTCAGACTTATCGTTTTCATAACCCTAACCCTAAGTTGAGCCCTAAAACGTAATTGAAGCCATAGGAACTGTTGAAAACATGTGATTACTCATTTTAAATTGTGGAAAAACTAAGTCAAGACTGTGAATTCCATAGTACAAATGCTAAAAAATATATTTGAGGCCTTAAAAAAAAATGTTTTCCCTGATAAAATATGTATAAATTCCATATCCTTTTATGGTCATAGGTACCTATACTAGTATATACAAAATTTTTGGATTGTCCAAAATCAAAAAAGAACCAATGTCCCAACCTTTCTTTAACCTGCTGAACACAGCCGTGAACTTGCCTCGACCCTCAGACTTATCGTTTTCATAACCCTAACCCTAAGTTGAGCCCTAAAACGTAATTGAAGCCATAGGAACTGTTGAAAACATGTGATTACTGATTTAAAATTGTGGAAAAACTAAGTCAAGACTGTGAATTCCATAGTACAAATGCTAAAAAATATATTTGAGGCCTTAAAAAAAATGGTTTCCCTGAAAAAATATGTATATATTCCATATCCTTTTATGGTCATAGGTACCTATACTAGTATATACAAAATTTTTGGATTGTCCAAAATCAAAAAAGAACCAATGTCCCAACCTTTCTTTAACCTGCTGAACACAGCCGTGAACTTGCCTCGACCCTCAGACTTATCGTTTTCATAACCCTAACCCTAAGTTGAGCCCTAAAACGTAATTGAAGCCATAGGAACTGTTGAAAACATGTGATTACTGATTTAAAATTGTGGAAAAACTAAGTCAAGACTGTGAATTCCATAGTACAAATGCTAAAAAATATATTTGAGGCCTTAAAAAAAAAATGGTTTCCCTGAAAAAATATGTATATATTCCATATCCTTTTATGGTCATAGGTACCTATACTAGTATATACAAAATTTTTGGATTGTCCAAAATCAAAAAAGAACCAATGTCCCAACCTTTCTTTAACCAAATCTAACTGAAGTTCTAAAATGTCATACAGCACTGTGTGAGTCAGACCAGCCTTTCTTTTACTTGCTGTCCAGTGAAAACAGCCATTAAGTGCTAATTATTCAGTCAGAAAATGTCTTCCAATTCAATTCAATTCAAAATGCTATATTTTCAGAAAATGTCTTCCACTCTTTTGGGAGACTTGCTTTGAGTTTTTCGAAGACATCTGCAGGGATATTTATTCATGCTTCTTGTAAACGCCTCCAAAGTTCAGTCGGTTGCATTTTCTGCTTCTCTCGATCCACGTAATCCCAGGCACATGTGCAGTTTATTTTTGGGGAAACAATCATTTGCACCGAATGGCTGTTTTGATGGGAAATTGAATAAACGAAAGGATGGGCTGTATATGACATTGTTCTTAAAAAGGAAAATGGTTTCTTTTTTCATTTTGTGGACTTCTTTAAGGGAGTTTTGGACTTTGCAAGAAGGTTCCGGAGTGGCATTACCTGTGTCTTCGAAGGTGAGAATGGGCAGCAGCCTCAGGTGAACAGGCTGTTGTAAGAGAGAGGGGAGGAGCCGGTTAGCGCACTCTGGAGCCGAGAGGGGAAGCAGTGATATGTGTGATTCCTGTCTACAGTGCACTGGGGCAGGCGGGGGAGTAGAGGCAGGTGATAGACAGTCAGGTGACAGGCTGGAGCAGAGAGAAGTGGCGGTAGCATAGCAGAGGAGTGGTGTTGATTGGATGCTGGGAATTCAAATCCGGGGATGGGACAAACCAATATGACTTGATGTGGAGGGGAGGGGCAAAGGGAACAAGCCAGGGATCCCAGTGTAATAAGCATAAAAATGTGTACGAGATGCATATGATGTAATGTGGAATTACAGTGAAATCAATGTAAAAGGCTATGGGGATCACGTGTGTATCCATGCTCTTCCAGTCTTTTGATTAGTTATTCACGCGTGGAACTTTCCACCACAAGCAAAACCTTGTCATTCCAAGTAAAATAAAAACATCAGTGGTTCATCATAGATACTGGGTCCGCTCCATTTCTGATGTATGTCAATATATAGAACCAAGATAGAAAACGTACGCATTCATATGCTGGAGCCTGTCCTAATGAGCACAACAGAGGTGCAGTAACACCAGTGGAGCACAAGCCCTCAGGAGAGAAACCTTGGCACTCACGGTTATGAATGCTAATTTAATTATTATTATTATTTTTTTTTTTTAACTACCACAAAAGAAGCCGTATGAAAACATGAAGAAAGACGTCCTTCGCACCCACCAGGTAAACACACACACATCCTCATGAGTATGCGCTGGGTTTCTTGCCAGAGTGCGGCGGGGGAGGCCGGCGTGCGGAGATAGAGGGGGGCACCCTGACGAGGCACGGGGAGGAAGAATGACCGGTGAGGTGAGAGGCATGAGAAGATGGGGTGACGCGGGGGCCCCCCCGCTTTTCCGCTGCAGTAAGAGCACGTCCAGTGAAATGACCCTGAATGTTGGGCCCCCTGCCGAGGTCATGACCGATGCTTGAAAAGGGGACTGTGATTGGGCTGTAGCTGATCCCACTGCCCCTGCTATGTGTGCCAAAGAAATGTCACCAGTGTAATCTGAGGTTAGTAGACTGGCTTTCGGTTATATAAAATCGCTCTGTAATAAAAATAATGGGTAACATTGGCTAAATGTGTAACCAAACTAACTGGGTTGTTGATTTCCAGCTATTAAAGTACATATTACAGCTCTTCCACTGCAGCACAATAATCAGTATCTCCCTTGTGTAATGCACATGATGTGCCAACAGGTGGCATGCTTCTCTCAAAACAAAACTGCAGCACTTGACATGTATTTTACAGACTTCCATGGTAGAATATATAAAGACAGGAAAAACAGAGTGACAAGACCACAATTTCAGATTTACACAATTTAAAGAGTATGTGTGTGTGTGTGTGTGTGTGTGTGTGTTGTGTTGCGTTTGCTATTCTTAAAAAGGATGATATAGGCAATACTATAGAGTTAGGCTTTGAAGACAGCTAGCTAAGCAGGTGTTAGCAGATTTCTTTAGCACTGAAATAGGTCTTAGTTTAATCAAGAACATCTCACCAGCTTGCCCTCACAGCTTCAATGTCGCTCACTAGGTTTTGTGCCAGGCATATCCCGAAAATCTGAAACATCCAAAACAAAGACACTAGACATTGTGTTTCCCCAACTTATTAATGATGTCTTCAGGAGGAAAAAAAAGGCTCAAGCCCACAGCGATATGGTTTCATCAGTACAGTGTTTCTAACTGTCAAAGGGTCAACGGTCATTTTCCTGACTGCAACAGGGGCTGTCATAAGGTTAATAAAGAGCAACTGACCAGGATACTTTGCACTGCTGGCCTGTCTCATTGTCTCATTAACTAAACAACATCAACCTTGCTGTGATAAGTCATTTAACCAGTTCCATTAAAACACATAATATCACACCCACGCAAATGAAACAACAAACCAGAAAAAGTGAAATACAACAGGTCATAATTTCCTTTATATATGATGAGGAAGATACAATATGTATAACACAGTATACAGTAGTGGTCCAGTATAGCAGATGCACTCCCACCTGTAATAGTGCAATTCCTATAAATATCCCTGCCACCACCGTCAGGTTGTCTTGGAGCCACTTCTCAAACTGCGGCACGCACCCTTTCACATAAATATATGTCTTCTGTTCTGAATCCTGCAGACAGACAACGAGTACAAATCAGCACATTACATTACACGTGTTCAGTCCAGATAGATATATTTTAATATCCCTGGCCTGTAATACTGTCAGACAGAAAAAAATTAACTACTTGAGTATCTACAATGTAAACAGTATCAGTTAAAATATATATTCATATTTCAGATCATTAGGCTTTTCGTTTCTATTAATTTTCCACATGAAAAATAAACCCATAATTCTAATTCTATGGTTCTTTCAGGATAGATGTAAAGAAGTGTGACATACAGATTTTTTAAAGATTTTTTCAAACAGTTAAATTTAACAGTATAGGAAGCACATTCTTGTCATATTCAATAAGTGAATCCAGACCCCCCACCCGTCAAAGCATGCTGCGAGCTGAATATTAGTTCCTAGGCCACTGTTGATGTTGGTAGGATTGGTATGCTAATAACGTTAATATATAAACTCATTAATTCGCCATCAGCCCACTGAGTCATATCACACAGGAAGCTGGGTGAGGTAGACGGGGGGTTCAGCAAAAACAAAACTTTCAGCCGAGAGAGAAAGAAGAAGCACTGGCAGTTGCGTTCTCATCACATCTTCCTCAACACCTGCCAGCTCATCAACGCAGCGACCAAGTGTCTATCCATAAACGACAAGGTTTTAATACATCGAGCCACAGCTTTAGGGAGTCAATAAACTATAAATCGCGCTGCACAATGAAAGCATTCATTTCCACACTCTAGACATACCAAAGCGAAAAATCCACAATCCTTTGGTCACATGAGGACTGAAAAAAGGGGGGGGGGGGAGGTAGCTGGTAAGGAGAAACCATAGAAAAAAAAATAAACAAGAATCTCCTTGTGCTGTTTTTCCTGTGTAGTGCGCCAAAGAAAAGTATTAAAAAATGCTTCGTTAGAAAGTTCATCCAGAGGGGTGATGTTTTGCCACTATGAGTGATTCCAGACAGTTGCCTCCAGTAGTTAGGAAATAGAGCTAGTCGATTAACAAAGCGTCTCCATAACACACAGGTTCTGCAGCCGTCTGTGCCCCACTCCCACAGTAATGCACAGGCTGGAGCACTGGTATGGGAGGGGGTGTGGCCATTCAACATAGTCTAATGACCAGGGAGCTGCATGGCCAGCACCAACCACCCAGGCTCTGACAGGGAGCGCCTAGTAACAGTCACCAAGTAACTGGCATGAGAGATTCTACAGGTGCCATTCTTCCGTTTTTACCAAAAAGAGGTTTCGTGTGATGGAGGTTCATTGAGAGGCCTTGGGAAATGAATTTCTCCTCAGTATCATTTAAGGCTGACTGCAGTGGCATTTGTGGCTGAAACTCATCTTTATTAGCAACACGCATGAAATGTGCAGAGCAAGTTTGGTCAGAAAACTCTTGTTGTAGGCCACCGTTGGTCGGCCTCAGTGACCACATGTTCTCATACTCCAATCACATACACACATCACTAACAGCCTTTTTTAAACCAGCAGTCAGGCCTTTCGGGTTCTGCTGATTGACTGCACTGCTGTTTGCATGCTTCGCTTGCGGCAGCTCACAGATTTGCGCTCAAGGAAGTATTGCTCTAACAAACGCTACTCAAAGAATTGCTGCTCTGCGAATCAGTATGGTCTTCCTGATCTTTCAGGAAACAGTAGGAGCTCTGCTCTGCTCATGTCTAGTAGGGGATATGTATTGTGATCCCTGTTCGATAGGCTAGTGCACATTAGTGCATGCACAGGCACACCTAAAGTCGATCCATTCACCAACTGAAAATGATTACTTTGCATATTCAATAATATATTTAATCTAAATGTGCATGTTTTGCTGACTGAAATAAATGCATCATTAGGCGTTAAGGCAGCATTTAAACTCCAGCTTCAGAGCCACCTGCTAACCACAGGTTGAAACAAGCCAAATAAATATTGACTCTTGAATATACTTCATAACTAAAGTGTTAGCACCTGACAAAATAAATCTGTTCTAAAGATTAATTCCTGGGCACAAGCTTTCTTAAAAAAAAAAACCTTCTCTTCCAGATCAAACCAACCAGCTGACTGAAAACCAATTATGCCAACAATAACATCCCTCTTGTGCAAGATTCTCTGTTGCTAAGGCAGGAAGGTATGAATGTACAAATCACAGGCAGGAAAAGCCTAAGGAGGGTAAAGCTTGAAGCTGATGACTCAAACCAGCCAATGTAACAGCAAACAAATGAAAATCTCTCCCTCTCTCTCTCTCTCTCTCTCTCTTTCTCTCTGCAAAAAACTCAATACAGTTCAGTAAAGCAGTCACGCTGGACACATATTTGACGCCCATGTTATTACACGTCTGAGCCTTGTGTGCGTAAGCCAAAGGAGAAAAGGTTTGTCTGACTCACTGCTTTTGCGCGCACATCATAGCCACACTGTGTGTTGATGACATCCTCCTGAAAACAAACGAAAAAAAAGTTATCGTTAGACAGTAATCAAACATTAAGCCTCCGTGGCGTAAATTCCATTTAAACACATCAGCAACACTGGACTGCTGAGGGCTCGGCCGGACGCTCATGAAGAGGAATCCAGGTCTCCGCAGCACGTCTGCAAGAGCTGAGCTGAACTGCTCCAGTCTAAGATAAACTGGAGTGTTTGAACAGCCACAAAGGCCAGGACAATCGCTCTACGTTCAGTCCCAGCTCTGCTCTCTGTAAACACCGCATATCAAGAGGGCAGTTACGAGGGCCGTGCATTCCTGCAGACGGCCGTTTGTGCCAGCGCATTCTCAACGGCAGCGCGTATCTTTTAACCCCAGACGGTAAAGCCGTTAATGAACTGACGACTTCAATGAGACGAGAGGTCAAAGGCCACCCCGGTTGATGTGCTGACTCATCAGAAAGTGTAAAGTTGAGCCAAAAGCGAAACCGCGTTGGGCACAGTCGAGGAATTACACTGCGGCAACCACAAACCAAACCGCACCTCAGGGAGATAACTTCAGGGAGGGGGAAATGAGGGAGGAACCGTGTGTGGAGGCAGCTGCTGTATGCTGGAGCTTACCAGCAGAAGGACACAAGTCCTGGAGAAAAGCACGCCATGATTAGAGATCTGAACAATTTCCTGTCTGTGCTTCTGAAGCTGCTGCAGGGACTAAACAATCCTGTCCGGTAGATTACAATGTCACAGTTTTCCCTGTTTTCTGTCAGGCTGTGTGTCACCCAGCAACCAGTCTGTTCTAGTTGTGTTGTTTTGTTTTTTTTCCAAAGCAAAACATTTTTTCATGCATGTGGCGCTGCACACATAGGCCTTGGAAATTAATCTGCAGCAGAAATCACACAAAGAAGAATATCTCGTGCATGAAACATGCAAAGCCTCAGTTTTCACCGAGAATGAACCTTTTGGCTTGTTAAACCTACCAACTGGATAGAGTCGTTCCTGTAAAACAAATATTCCATGACTGGGTTCATCTCCCCCAGGTAGCGCATTAGCCTGTCGCGTCACACAACTGGCTACCTGGAGTCCCATAGACTGGGGCGGTACTTCGGTGATGAAGGAGACCGAACGGGGTGGTGGGTGTAGAGAAAAGGGGTGGAGACGGAGTTACCGCGGGATCCTTCGTGCAGCAGGAGAAGGGCACTCCGCACTTCTCCCTGCTGGGGTTGCCATCGGTGCAGTTGAAATAGATGTTCAGGTTCCAGTCATCAGCCCCAAAGGCTCCACAGCACTCCCACTGTGAGAGACATAAAGAGCAGACATCAGTCGCACCAGTCACACGTGTGACCAGGCTCAGTGGAAAAGTACTCTTCCAAATGGTGCCCTTCTCCTTGCCCATTTTCTTTCCCTGATTTTTCCAAGAATTCCACTACACAGAGAATACAGTACAACGAGGTATTGTTTGTGAAAAGAGCGTCATTGTGTGGGTTCTGCCCTGGCCTGTCACGGAATCAAAGTAGCTACTGTATGAAGGCCCCTGTTGGTCACTGACAGCCAATTAAATTCATCCTTAGCGTCATATGCTCCATGCCCTCCTGGCAGCAGGGTGCTCATCCAAACAAAGGCCCCAACAGAAAGGAGAAACTGAAACCAGAGACCAGAGTCCAAACGCAGACACAAAATCTCTCCCTTAAAGGGAACTTTTGATGTCTTCTCTGAGACGGATCTGCTACGGAACAGAATGTCCCACTCAAAGCCGTTGACCCATCTGAACTCAACTGGTGATGAAACAGGACATCCGTATTTACACTGAAACCTAAAGTGGTCGGGAACAGAGTTCTCTGTCATACTCTAAAGCCACACGTACATTAAAATTGTTAGGGCACATATTTAGCCTATTTCACTCTTGAACAAAACACTTAGCCAATGCAGAATAATTATTCAGGTTTGTAGCTTATTAGCTACATTGATTTCTATTATCTAGTTTTTCTTTTACATAGTGCTTATTATAAAGCGCCTTGAACCACAGTCTACGTAAAAAGGTGCAGTAATTACAGTCCATATTAACAGCTGGATATTGTACTAAAGCAATTCAGGTTAAGTACTTTGTTCAAAGCTACAATGGCAGTGCTCCAACCAGGAATCAAACCCACAACCCTTGAGTTACGAGCACCGGTCCCGTACAATATTACGCTACCACTTCAAATTATTCGACAATTATTCAACAGTACTCCTAAATATATGTTTATTTATGTGCTTTGTTATCTGAGTGAAAGACACCTGTATAATAAAGTGTAATGCTTCTGCTTCAGTGGTGCAGAATGAAGCTGTTATCTGCTTTATCTGTAAGAGTTTCAGTCACACTGACATGCCTATGTACACAGGGGATTCACAATGGATATCTTTCAATCCATAACAGGGGGGAGGGATTGGGGGTTTGGACTCGCTGTGGGCCCACAGTGCCACACAGGCGCATGGCCCAGGGGTTGCTATGGAAACAAGGTCTGCGCAGCACCATGGCAACGGGAAAGCAGGAACGGCACGCTCACGTATTCCTGGGTGAAGTCGATGAGGTTCTGCAGGTCGATGTCGTCGCGGTACGCCCTGATGTTGTTGTTGATGAAGAGGTTCAGCTGGTCTTTAATCCAGTCCTTGAACACAAAGGCCAGCACCCCTGCAGTCAGCTCCAAGAAGAAGATGATCCCAAGAAACACAGAGAACTGGAACAGAAGGAGAGTGACGTCATAATGGACAGAGATACATGCCAAAATTAAAATTCCAAAACAGCATTCATTTCCAAACAGGAATAAAATGATGTTCTACTTAGTTTTAGACAATTCAATCTCCGGTCCTGATCCCTTAGAACACCATCCAGGTCACTGGTATAGCTAGGATGTTTTCATGTTATGTTCCTGCATTTGTGAATGATGAGAGTTTATATTCCATCATTCGAATGTATAAGCCTAAAAATCCCAATTGATTATTTGATGTGTTCGTAGTAATGTACTGATGAAATGTCATCTCAGTTACAGGATGATCGTGGTATGGTTTCCTTGACTCCCCTGCCAGCCTCAAATGCCGGGGTCAAAGGTTTAAAATGAAAAAAAAAAGTAGCAATAGATGTCAAATTACTTCTTCAGATCTTCCATTACCAGTCTGCTTCAACGGTGCATGTGAGCTTTTGATACTGTAACTTGTGTTGTGTTCATCTCTTGTAACACTACCGCAATTTTTTTACAGATAAAGGAACAATTAAGTTAAGTGTGTATTTCAGTCCTCAGCAGGGTGCTACGCTGAAATTGAGAACACGACAATAAAAGTAAGTTATCTCTGTAGTGAGCAATGCAATTTTAAAACAAAATGATTAAAATGATAGTTGACAGCAGTGAAAGGAAATTAAGGTGGTAAATTAGGGGAAAATAATTATTTTTTGTCTTTTCATATTTTTTTACCATTCCCTCTGGTAGTGTCTTTTTGCCATACAGTCTCTAGGAGCTGAAGAGATAAACAGAAGAAATGTAACCAACAAGGCTCAGTTATAAAAAAGGTGCTTCTTGTAAATTACTGAAATACACATTGATTCCTTACCAAACACAAGTGAGATATTATTGGTGTATTAGTTTGATCCGAGAGAAACTAGTCATTTAAAGAATGACAGGGGTTCTTTGTCAGGGAAAATGGTTCTGGGAGTTTTCACATTTTTCACACCTACTAAAGAGGGTCCCATAAAGATCTAATGGGTTCCTCAACAGAGACAAACCAAAGAACCCTTTTTTCTGACAGCACATGATGCTATGGGTTACACTGTTTCCCCTGTAAATGAAGTTGTAGTTATATTAGCAGCCACTCCAGTGTAGCATTACTTTTTAGCCCTCATAACTCTCCCGAGAATGTTGTCACAAGGGTTCTCTCAACTGTGTCAACCACTACTGTCCCATTACCATGACAACAGCGCCAAAAGCCCTCTGCAGCAGACCCCCAGAAATGCATCCAAGTGCAGTTTCTATTGGTTGATTACACAAATTCAGCTCCTAGCGGCCAGGCCTTCATCTTGCTTAGTCGTTGAGGTTGAGAAAGTGACCAGATGCTGCATCACGGGTCACTCAGATAGGGACTGAAATGTAGATTAAGGAGCAGGAAAGGGATAGTGATGGGAAGGGGATGGCTATGGGAGGGGGGGAAGAGGGGGGGCAGAGATGGGGACTCACAAATTTGAGCAGGAAGGTGTTCTCCCTCAGAGCTCCGATGCAGCCGGCGAAGCCCAAGATGAACATCACCCCCCCGACCACCAAGAAGAGCCAGACGGGATCGAAGCCCCCCAGGTCCGTAATGGATGAGATGTTGGAGAGCACACCCTAAAGAGAGCACAGAGAGGTCAGAGAATATGGGGGGTTGTGAATTATATCACTACCCAATAAGGTCAGTGCAAGAGTCCTTTGAATTTTCAGGGTCACAGGGTATAACAACAACCAAGGGCTGCAACACACACACATACATAGACACACACACACGCGTGCGCGCGCACACACACACACACACACAGAATCACTGCACAGATGAGCACTCACTATGCACCTGCCTCTCTCCTCTGAGGAAAACAGCACAAAAGGTCGTACATTTTGACAGATGGATCGTGCAGGATTGTGTGAAAAGCAGCACAAAAAGGCTGCAAAGTGGACCCAGCAGGATGCCGAGAACAGGGTCCCCTTGAGTGTCTGCTGTTACATGTGGTCTCACAAAGCCAGATAAATTGAAGAAGGCGTTAAAGCCAGCAGGGGGAGAGTGGTGGAACAGTGCCTACATACAAAATCATTGAGGTCAATCAATTATCAACCAGCCATCAGCAATGTTAGACCCATGTAGTGCACTTGTACTATTATTCTGCCAATGGCTGACCGCATTTTCAGTACAGTAACCTGTATTTAACCAGGAAGGTCAAATTCTTATTTGCAAGGACAGTCTGACAAGAGCTCAACCTCTTGGGGGTGTGGGGGGTCAACACAGTGTTAGCTATTGTGTGATATTCTTCTACTGCATTTTTTTAATAACTTAATTTTTATCACAGTTTTGACACTCCTAGTAATCCACAGATTGCATCAACGTCTTCAGTGTGATTTGATTTGCAAAGTGGAAGTCATCGTATGAGAGATAGCACTTTACAAGGAAAGCACAGTAATACAATATTGTATTTCTGAGACTGCATGGAGAGAAGTAATCCACTGCCAGCGCCAACTAGGATGTTACACTTACATTTAAAGTAAAACCTCTTCTTCCCATAAAACTTAGCAACTATGTACAGTACACATACATTTTACAGTTAAAATATAACTTGGGTGAACATTTATAGATGTATGCGTAAAACACATACAATATACGTACACTCTTTTCCCACAAAAGTGCTCAGATGATAAATTGACAGCATCCATCTCTTCAGAATGTTATGCTAATAGAGGTAACATTCCCTGAGGTACCGCTAATTCCGTCAGCCTTAGTCAAAGTCAAAGCACCAGCGTGAGGCCCACACAGTCACTCCCCTTAATGTGGTCAGGTAAGACAATATTTGCACTGCCTCGGTTTCTCTGGCTCGTGTGTTTCCCTGGAGACGCGCTAACTTTCCCCTGCGGTCCTGTGAAAACCCCGCGTTTATACGAGCTAATTGATCATCCCTGCTTCTTCAAGGGGAGGAAGTTATGCTATACGCTGGCTTCCCTGCCCCTGTTCGCACCGCCGTTGGACTGTATCCAAGAGAGAAACCTAGGTCACGGTCTCGCAGTCAGGAGCAAATGGCGCGGAACGAAGAGAGAGGGTAAGTTAGCGTGTCACGAGCGCACTATTAAATGTTGAAACAGCACCTGGAAACACATCATATTTCACCCTGAGTTTGTCTAAAAATACCTTATATTATAACTTCGCAAATATTTCCAGGAATAATGGTGAGGAGTCGGGCGTGGGTCCTACAGCGTTCGTCTTAATCAAGCTTTAAGCCGACAAAAGACGGCTTATTGTTTTTCAATTCACCGTATACATCACAGGGCAATGTCCCTTTTCACTTTCCACGTTAAGTGAGCAATGTAGGCTAATGCGCATGCCTTTTCCCAAAAAATACATAGCAATAAGTGAACATCAATCTTTATACAGAGTACTGACTATAAGCCACTCCGTAATTAGCAGTGTATTGCATTACAAATTCAGCAGAGCAATCTGAGTACTCGATTACTTGCAGAACCTGCTTTCCTTCCATGTCTATCCAGCTGTTTAAACACATAATATGTGAAATGTACGGTATGGCTAAGGCACAGAGAACAGTTTGTGCTCATGCCTCCATTTTCGTCCTGCCTTTTCCATAGGTACTCTTCTTGGTATCTGAAAGGTTCCAGGACCACATACTGACTGAACTTTCAAACTAACATAAATAAAGACAGTACCCAGGAAAATATTCAAGCCACTAACCAAGAGAAGTCCTGAATCATTGTTCCTTATCACAAGCTAATATAATGTGGACAGAAATGTATATATATATACACTTATTTTTACACGAAAAAACATAACATTAATAAGCATACAGCCACTAAAAATTAAGTGATTTTTTTATACCACTGAGAATTAAATGATAAAAAAAAGATTTGCTACAGTAATGAGAGCAATTGTACATGATGATACTTGGAGTCACATGCATAGCACTGAAGTACATTCATTTAGCAGATGCTCTTATCTGGAGTCACTAACAAGGGCATTCACTGGATTCATATGCTGGACCTAGCTAACAATTCCCAGACCAGCAAGTTAAGACGCAACATCACTAAAGCATTAATGCAAGCTCACAAAACCAACCAGTACAAATTCTAAATACATACTGACTACATGAGTACAAGCCCTAAGCAGAGAAGCATAAAACCATAAAATACAGCGGCTATAAATAGCACATGTTTTCAATATTTGATTAGTGCTGTGGTCTCTCCTGTGAGCTGTGTGCTATAGGACCAAGTCACAATGCCAGGGCATCAACTTCAGAGCCAGCTCAGCCTGCAAGAGTATTTTAAATTACTGACTTCCGGAGGATGTTTATGTGTCGAGGAGGTATGTATACACATACACCACCCCACTTCCACCACAACCCCACCAACCCAACACAGACACACACACACACACACACACACACACACACTAGTCTTGGGCTGTCTAGGAGTACCATCATGTTTTTGAAGACTAAAATACACTTAAAAACCTCACTAGTTATAATTTCAAGACACTTAAGTCATGATAGCATGTAATTGGCCAATTTCACCAGCAGGATTGGTAAGAAATCTTATAAAGGTCTTATAGTGGCCTTACCACCTAAGCCATTTTAAAATCCAGGTATGACTTAGCATGTCCTAAAGGGGGACTGTTGCAGAGGCAGCAAAGTGTCCAGGAATTACAAGGTTGTGATGCAAAAAAAATACAAAAAAAACAACGCCCCTTTAAAATGTACATTCAAATATATTAATTTCTGTGTTGCATTGGCATGACCTTAGGAATGAAAACCCTTATAAAAAATAGGTGATGTTGCCTTTAAATTTTTGTGTAGCACCACATTTCCTGCCCTGTGCTGGGAATATGGGAAATAGTTGCTCATGAGTGCATTGCTCCATTCACTGTGCGTGCTGGACACATCCCCACTCACTGGCGAATGTACAAATTCATGTAGGGCACGCTGCTTTTTCAGCTCTTTTCATATTCAGTGTTTGTGATGTTTCTTGGTAGCACTGGCAAGGAATGATGTTATTTTTGTGACTCAGAGTGCTTGGAAATACAACACAATCGAAACCACAGCACAGACCCAGTCTGATCTTTCACATTCCCCCTCAACACGCTACCTGCCCCCCCCCCCCCCCTCGTATCAGTTAGCACCTCTGCCAAAGTACTGTAACTGGACTTCTCCCTGAACAGCCACTCTCCAAAGACTTTTGCTTTCATTTGTTTTCATTGGGAGGAGAGGCGTTGAGAGGCAGCTAACAGCACCAGAAAGACTATCACTAGCCTCAGAAAACACAGTGCGGCATGTTCAGGACAACACTGTGACCTGGGAGAGCACAATTCTCTCACAACAGAGTCTACAGATGTGGCCCCACTTTTACAAAACCTACGTTTATGACAACCTCGGTATGTGATGACAGATTTAGTCACACTGTATTTTGTAAGTGCTCCACAAAAAAAAGCATCTGCTTCTCATTAGAAATTCATTTAGTATATTCTTGTTAGTAGTAGTAGCAGCAGTGGTATCAGTGGAATTCACTGTAGCATCATATACTCTTCAGAAACAAAGATAATAGGTTGTTATGGCCCAAATCTGATAGCTTCTTCATTTTGAAAGAAGGAGGCTGTTTAAAATGGTATGAAGTGGCACTACGCTGCATGCTGATTCGCTGTTACTTAAAAAGAGATCATTACGGACCTCCGGGGCGCTGAGCGGGTTGAGGGAGCGTAGACCACGGTCATTATTCTGATTCTTATCAAGCAGCATAAATGCAGGAGTGCCTTCGTTTGAGATACCGCCAACCATCAGAGATGTTTTTCACATTGTATTTTATTTTTAGCTTTATTACAGTACTTCCCACTGCTATATGCTTCGCAGTCTGTCAGCAGGACGCGCGTTTCTGTTCTGGATTCATATTTCTCTTTATGACGGAGGGATCATATGCAGGAAAGACACGCACACAAACAACGGGAGACTCACCTTCTCGCTCCATGCCCACAGTCCGATCCCCAAAAAGGCAACTCCTAGCAACTGGAAAAAATGAGACACAGACTTTTAAAATCCTGTCTTATATCACACAGACTTGTATGTCACCATAAGCATTACATCACACAGACCAGAATATTACCATCCTGCATTACATTACACAGCCCACCATGTTACAGTCCTGCAACACATCACATAGACCAGCATGTTAGCATCAAGCATTATATCACAGCATCTTGTCTCCTCTATTACATCACATACAGCAACAATATTAGCACATCACAGAATATGTCACAAACCTGAACGTTTCCACAGTGCATTTACAACTTACAAAACATCTATGATAACACAAAGAGACTTGATGATAGATGCCAGAGAATTGTGATTGTGTACTTCTCACACACAGGAAACAGGACTCCACTTTAGGAAGGGTCTCAGACTTAGATAGCACACACAAACACACAAACCCTGAATTACAGAATTCAAGTCCCTACAGTAGACAGAGGGTAAGGAAGCCACACCTTTAAAACTTCATTATGTAAGTGTTAAATGTTCAATGGCTTAAATGCAGCGTAAAGTCTCCATTGATTCTCCCCTTGTAGGAGATGGTATAGAAAACCTTTATTTAATGTGATTCTCATCTGTTGAAACAGCCATCTTCAGTTCTCAGATTACAGGCTACGTATGTATAAAACAGTGACTGTGTGAATCTGACTCTTTTTCTCTCATTCCCTATTCACTCTAAGCACCACAGACCTCTGATCAAGACCTGAACACTGAACACACCACGAGAACCAAAGTGCACACTAAATTAGAACTGATCTGAGATCTGTATTGTTCAGGGTCATACAGGGTTTTAAAAAATAAGTTTTTCTTGTTTGGCATGACATATGAAGGCTTCCCATACTAAATCTTATTGATGTTGATTGATGCTTCAGGTAGAGTTGTCACTTTAGTCATACCATCACTGGAAAAAGTGTACAATCTTAATCAACATGATACAATTTCTGCCAGTTGGCATAACTGCCCCTAATGCTCTCTTAAAGGCATTCATTATGTCATATGTTTCCTGTTTGAGTAACACTGTGATTATGATGATTCTTTAAGGATCTTGGTATAATGCAGCACACATCTGCACAGCACAGATCGTTCATAGCATGTGACACCACACATGTTTTGATTTGACTAAAATCAGGACCTGGTGTGTTTGACCGAGGCATTCACCCCTACAGTAGTTTGATGCTTTTATTTAGGGCAGCATTTCATAACCCATTTCCTTCTGTGGCACACTTCACAAATTTACAGATTTACAGCGAACGACGTACTGACGTGTCAACAGTGGACCTTCAATGTTCTTTCGAGGTTTTAATTAAGTGATATGCATTTTAATGACGTTTATTTTGACTTTTGTGAATGGGATTTGTTCATTGAAGTTTTTTTATTTAATTTAAACTTTCACATTTTTTAAAAAGCAGATCTGACCTCACCGGACGGCACTCCAGAGTGCCGCGGCACACCGGTTGGGGAACGCTGGTTTAGGGAACAGTTACCCGCCACACTGCATTACGAAATCAGAAAACCCGAGCAGATATAATTGCAGTCATTTGATGTCCAGGTATCTCCCCCAGCATAAGTGAAAATCCATGTTGGGAAATCAGATCAGTCTCACCACAAGCACTTCAGAGATCGATTATTCAAATTCTGCTGAGTGGGCTGTCCTTCATAAGAATGGGCTCAGTAAAGGGCTCCTCCAGACCAGAACTGACGTCGTCGCATTTGTCACTCCTCGTTTGTGACTCTGGCCCTGACGATACAGAGGCAGATATTGAGCCCGTCTCTGATTCACATAAAAATAAGCTTTCCTGGGATTCACGAGTGGTTTTTTTTCATGGCAAATACTGAAGCTTGCCGAGATGTAATCCTGCCAAAACACATTTCCTCCTCCACTTGTAATGACTTCAGCAGAGGTAGAACACTTGAAGACACATTCATACTTGAGGCAGCTACAGCACTGTAAATACTTAAATTCATGGTGCTTATTCATTCCACTAAACACTAAATTGGGTCTTATATAGCATCCCAAGAGTCCATCTCAAAACCATTGCCTTGGAGCTATTAACCCAGACATCCTCATCGTCCTGAACCAAAAAACGGAAACCACACAGCATTACCCAATAATTACAGCCAACCAAATGCTGAAATGCCCGCCTGTTCTGCAAACAGGAAGCAGGAGCTTGGAGCACCACCAGGGAAGCTAGCTGTAGCACCTCAGCTTGAAGGCTCCAAATGGAGGTTGATCCAAATGGCTTTATTTGGTTTGGTCATGTGTGCCATTTTCACGGCAGCAAAGCCTCTAGGCAGGGGGGGGGGGGGGTCTCCAGTGATGTCATCACTATCCTAATGTTCTCAAATTCTATTTGTTCTACTTCTATTTGTTCTACAGGTCAATTCGCTTTAATCTGAGGCTGTATTTCTGAGTTATTCACTTCTCCCCAGGGCTTCAGCCATGCACAGTTCAAAGAGGGTATCGGGTTTAGAAACCGTTTGTGATAACAGCATCAGAAAAAGCATGAACACGGCACGGATCAGGTTGATTCTGTACCCCACTGAAATGGCCGCTGCATTGGGGCTGCCATAGAGAGTGAGTGTAGAGTGAGAGTGGCAGGCTGGCAACACAATATGGAATCCTTTTATAAAGCTGTGTTCATGACAAACAGGGCACACAGTGGAATAATAATGAATGGTGATGGTTAGTGATCTGAAACAAAGGAACTGTTGAGAGAACGTCAGTTATCATTACGATTGTTTTAATCCAAGGACGGTGCTTGTCATCAGTTATGTTGCCTGTCAGATGCTTACAAGTACATATTGTGCCTCTATTATTCCATAACACAAACACACAGTCTAAAATCATCACTGTCTGTGTTTTATCATTAATTTCTGAAGTCACCGGTATGTGTATGTTTTTCCTGTGCGACACACCATTATAAATCCTCCAAAAATATGTGCATGATAGTTGTACTGTAGGATGTTATTACTCACATTGTTCTTCTAATTAAGGAAAAAAATTTGGCAAAGCTAAATCTGAGGAAACACAACAACCCACACAGTGAATCCTACCAAAATGGCCCTTTGTACAACAGAACAAATAGCGAAACATTTGCCGGCACGACAATCTACAGTACAGGGGCTTTAATAAGTAAAAATCCAAACATGAGGGGAAGTATGCATTTTGAAATAAGGTATAGAACATACAAATGAAAACGAATAGGGTGCTGGGCAATGGGGTACTCACTGCGTGAACAGGACAGGCCTGTGTCAATCACTGGGCTGACAAAAGAAATAGTGAATAAACATAGGCCCCATATCCATAGGGCTTGAGGTTAACAAGTACAACACAGCAGACCGACAAATTAGCCGAACAGTGTAGCATCGCGACAACCTGTAAGGCTAACACATGTACCCCACAAGGGTAACAAGGGCAAAACCTTTTTTATGAGTTAGTTATTTCAAATTGTTTCAATAAATGTCCTTGCTGACTGGAAAATGTCTAAGCAAGTGATGAGTACGTTGCATTTGAGAAGTAGTTCATCGGGATAGGGAACTGACGCAATATTGGAAGGCACTGCATATCACACACACACACACAGACTGTGAGTCACTGTGTTACAGGTACACCGCACACCCACACACACATTATATCAGCGATCCCTGTACCAAGAGATGCCGACAGTGGGAGTGATTTTCTATCGTGGAGAAAGGAAGAGAATTCTGTTCTTATAACAATGAGACGTTTTTTCCGTAGCAACAGTGTTGCAACAGATACACTGATGCTAGAAGACAACAAGGATATAGTCATTTATTTATTTCATTGTAACGTTTAAATCAATTATTTTACCAGGTGGTTTCATGTTTTCAAAAGAGACTTATGTAAGCCAGTGTCACACGCACCGTTTCATACATTAAACAGAAGCAGGTTGCAAGACAACAGCAATATATACAATTTTTATATTAATTTAAAAAATGAAGAAAGAATAAAGAGATGGGAGGTGTAGAGCAGTCCGTGGAGCCGTGTGTGAATTCCCCCGCGCTTGCAGGGCTTCGATTCCACCACAGTGCTTTCTCAGCTATGGATCCCCCTCTCTACTGTATGCTGCCCTGTAAAACCCACCAAAATGCAAATGGCGGATGGACTGTCCTGCTCTCCTGTTTCTGATTATTACTATTCATGAAGGACAGCCAAGAAACACAACATGAAACAGTCCATCAAAATTATTGATTTTCCTGCCCAAAAATATTATAGAATACAAAATTCTTAGCAGTGAGTCATTATTTAATGTACAAAGAAACATTTCACACAGGAAAAACAGAACTTGAGTATTCAAATATTAAATCTCGGGAGCCTCAGAATATTCATATACCAGAAGATGGAAGGGATTATTTCCCCCAAAGGGCTGTGACTGCGGCTGCCTATGACATGAGTGCTATGACATCTGGAGGGTTTGGATCAATACCAATCCCACAATGCATCTCTGAGACACAGCTCTGACACACCATCTGACTGCCTCTCACAGCTCTCCCTTTCATATGTGCATGCACACCTACCCACACACACACACACATGCACACACAGTCACACTCACACACACACACGCAAGTCCACACACTAACACACACACATACACAGACACACACGCATATATACACTCAAGCCCACAAACACACACACACACACACACAACAGCCTCAAAGGCTACAGCAAACTGTTTAATGTGTCCCCTCTTGTGTTTGATGTCTCATACATCATACACTTCTAATGGCAGCGTATAGCCTGGTTGTGCGTAGGAGAACCCTACTCTAGTGATTTGCATTCCTTATTTAACGCCAGGTTTTCTCTGAGCTCTTTCACGGAGTCGTTCCAATATCTCCGGAACGAATGTGAGAGATGTGGCTGTGACATCAACACCCACCTCCTCACATTCGCCTCGGGGTCTTTGTCATGACAACGGAGTGGATTTGTCCCCATCCCTCAGCTTAAAGTGACTGCCCCATGTAGCATAGTGACACACACACACACACACACAGGCACAACACACCTTATACGATTTATAACTTTGGCACTACACCCTGTCTCTTTGGTGGAGGGATGTGTGCCATGGATGTCATCTTAACCATGATAGCCTCAAATAATTTTTGGTTTGGCTTCGTTTTCTTAGATGACGCACATTCATCAACCCTTATGTGACCAATATTGATCAGCCAACTATTTCTCACACAGCGTAGTGTAACGACTAGAGAGTACAGAAAATGTGTGAATTCGTCAGACAGTATTCAAATTTGCCATCTCTTATATTCAGTTGTTATTTTACAAATGAAAAGAGGGAAATTAGTAGAAGATAGCTTGTTAAAGGTAAATCAAAAAATTGGTGTAACTGATAGAAATGTGCAAGCAGATTACATTTTACATTTACAGATAGGAATTTAGCAGTCACTAGCCAAGTAGCTTACACAACTTACATTCTGTTTTTACATACAATAAAGCAGGATATTTCATTGAAGATATTCAGGTTAAAGACTTTGCTCAAGGGTACAATGGCAGTGCCCCATCCGCCTAGTTTCTTAAGGATGGTACTACACTGACGCATTTCTATATAAAATACTGAAAAATATATTTCTGCATTATTTAACCCTTTACGGTGTGATATCACAAATACGTGATTAGAACTGAACATTCTAATGCTGATGTAACAATCTTGACTGGCAACTGAAAGCAATAGAACAATAGAGCAATAGAGTTCTAGAACACTGACTTGGAATTTTGAAGAAAAAAAAAACATTCCAAAAACCCACCCTTCAAAGGGTTAGAAGAATAAATGCTGTCTACAGTACATTCGAAGTAGGTCTATGAAGAAGGAGCCCAGGCCACTGTGTCATCAAACTGAGAAAGCTGAGTAGCCCAACAGTGTGTGAATCAGTGTGCATTTCACACTGGATGCCAGATCCCCCGCTGTGACACAAGCTGCACAAGGCCCATTACAGCCCAGTCAAAGTCAGAGCGAAATGCCCCCACTTCCTGATGAAAACACTGGGCCCTTATCCGATTCCAAAAAGGAGGCGATACGGTGACCCACTTCTGCACCGAACCCCCATAATCAGATCCAGTGACCCTGCATTCCGGCCTGTCTGACACCCCATTTTTCCAGGCTCAGGTTTCACAGCACCACTGCTTCCAGGGAATATGTATGTATGCGCTCATTAAAATAACAAGGCTGAACATAAAATAATGGGAATTATTCTCTGTATCCAAATAGTCATTAATATACATTCATAAACACACCTTTCCGCTCACCAATAACATGCTGCATTGCATGTTCACAATATCAATATTTCACATACTGTAGATTGTGAATATGATACCAACTCATTGACATTCGCTTTTTGATGCAACTAAAGAACTAAAATAGATTGAAAAACGTGAAAGATTTCTGAAAATACAGTTCTAAGAGTTATTCAAGAGGCTCAAGCAGAATCAAGAGGAATACGCTGGGGCCAAATCTTTAGATCCTCATATTCCATTCATTCTTTTTATTCCATGACATTCCTGTAACAGTGACAGTAACCATTCTCTGTTGGAGTGTCAAATACATGCTTTCCAAAGCAATAACTCTTCACCATCCAATAACATGTGCTGACTGACAGTGACACCATTCAGTTACCATCTCATCCAAAGCTGTTTGGGCACCTCTCATGTTGCATAACAACCGAGTCGAGAGGATGACGTTAAGCGTTGATTGGCCTCCCTGTAATCTGTAATGAGAACAGTAGATACTGTTGATGAAGGCCTTTCCTGGGGTCGCTGTTCTGCCAGGGAAAACCACAGAGGAAGAGGAGCGCTCGGCTTTACCCGCTGCTCTTCCCGTTTCACGGACATGTTGGGGTACGTGAAGCGAGGCGTCCGCACGAACCAGCCTGCTGACAAAGAGCGCACTCCACACGTGGCCGCCCTCTCACCACACAGCCTGCCAAACACGGCTCACACACACCAAACACAAGGTCACCAGCACATCTATGCGTCCGTCAACCTCCACTTTTCATTCAAGGCTGGGTCACTGCCTCCCTCGCAGGTGTGGGTAGTAGGCCCATAACTCAGGTAACACCCACCCTCCCGTTCTCTCAAATCTAATCACATCAAATATCAAATGTGAGGGCTTCCCTAGGAGGAGGCAGTCAGTGCTTCCTTGACCCCAATGCAGTCTGTTCGTCCTACAGGAGTGGGGCAGGTACTGCACATCTCCTCCCATCTCCTCGTCTGCCACTTTGTCTCGAGGGACATCGTGTTGAAACACTCCATAAACAGCCCAATATCAGTTAGCACCACCTGGGGAGAAAAGGAGGGGGGGGGGGGTGTTTCAGGAGCAGAGCCACAGTTGGGGGTGAAATCCAGGTCTAAATGAAGCGGCAGCTGCAGCAATGGTGAGGCGACACATACACTCCACAGTCCCTCTTCAGCTCAAGATGTGTTTGCCGAGCGTGACGCTATCTGGCCTCTCGGCACGTCTCCTGGGCCTCGCAGACAACTGCAAAACTGAACCCGTTTGACAATGTGAAATGCTGCTAACAGCACACAATACTCCTGCAAGACCCACCAATGCCCTACGAACCTGTGTGTATTACTTTGCTGAATAGTGGATTGTGAGACTCCCTGAATGCAAGAATTTGATCAATTTTGTTGAGCCCAGCAAAATTATCAATGGGCATGAATCAAACTCATTTCTGCTAGTAAAACTCCACTTCAATCCTTCTGGATCATGGCAACCAGGGATAACTTCCAAAATGAACAGCTTATGAAAAACCCAAAATAAACGCAGGCCACTCACATTCAGCCTACATTCAGGCAAAATAAACAAGCGATCGTTATGGGAACAAATGAGGTGAGTCTGAATGGCTGCTGGATGTAGCCAGTGAAACACAGAGCACGAAGAGGCTCTGTGGAGGAATGCTGTGAAGAGAGAAGGGGGGGGGGGGCAGAGGCCCAGTCTAACGCGTGCCGGGGACCTGCTCCTTGTGACCTACACTGACCGCTCTGCTGAGTGAGGAAAGGTCAAATCCCTGTTAGAACCGAAAAAAAGCATGTGTGGCCACGATATGAGCCTTTAATCTCAACCTCCATTACCCTCTAGTACCAGAGAAGGGAACAGAATCGTATAACTGCAATAACCATATAACAGCTGACCGCTCTCAACACTGAGGGGGTGCTCCTTTTGTTCAACAAAATGTTTGGGAATGTCCATAATATCATAACAAAATGAGGTCTCAGGCTGTCTCTGCGACCGCTCTGGGGGCCTTTGCTGTGGATGACTTCCCCTATAAATATTTCAGGGCGACAGAACATGGGAGAATGGGTTAATTTGTTTCCATGGCGACTCCCCCAGACTGTTCAAAAGACCCTGGAGAGAGTGCAGCTGGGGGCCCATGTTGAATAAGCAACAATGGCAGACGTTCAACAAACAGACGGTCTGACGCACCACACAGGGACAAAAAGCACGAGGGACGGCTATTCCCACTAGTGCATGTGCGGAATTCACAGGGGGTTCACACCCATCTGACCCAGATGCCCCCCCCCCCCTTTCATGGCACCGTTCCAAGAGAAGCATAAAGGGAACATGCCTGAATTCAGCAGTGCACTTCACAAACATGCAACAAAACTGTACTATACAGCTCAAGGGAGGAAGTTGAGCTTTTCCTCAATGGGGAAAAAGGCCAGTCAAAAACATCTTGTCATAAACAACAAAAACTTTTAGCTACTGTGATTACATTTGTAAGCTATCAACAAGAGGAATGAAGCAACAGGAATTAGCCACAGTGATGCACTGTTTGACGTAATGGTTAAATAGCTTCCAGTTCAAATAATCTTATAACGTATCGCTAATGTTGAGAGCCACACATTTATTCCAAATAGTAGGAGAACCTGACCGCCTAAATACTATCCTGGCAGTTCGAATAACTCCATCCATTCAAGTAGGCCAGAGAAACGGAACAGCGGTTCAGGAGTTAATCTAATTTCTCCTGAGAGAAAAAAGAAACAATATTGAATTTAGTCTTCGCTCCCTGCACCGCAGGGCCAAGGGCGGCTGCCTCTCAGAGAGCAGCAACATCCGTCTCCTTCAGATAAAAACCAGTTATCTTTGCGCGGGCCCCTTGAAGATATTTTTTTGTTTCTAGGCTTTTCCTGGGGAGGACGTGAGTCAGTCTGTCCTGACCCACTCCTGCCCTCTGCGCAGCTTTATCTGTTCAGGCCTGAGCGCTCTGGAATCCAGCACCACCCTGCACTCCGAGCTAGCAGAGCCAGACCTAAAATGCCTGCCGCAAAAAGATAAAGTGACCCTTTCAGAGGGGCTTTGTAAAAAAACAAGCACATGCCACTACTATCTTGATGGCTACTGCCTGACTGCCTGACTCACTGAACCGGGCTGAGCACGGTAGGGAGGGCGTACAGTAATTAAAATACAAGAAAACTAGCAGTACTCTGGGGATTTTCTTTTTTTTAATGGCAAGAATAGTTTAAACCAGATGCAGTCATTTTGAATGTTCTAGTGTTCCACCTCCCTCCCCTACCCCAAAAAGAATGATCTGAATATAACAGCCTCCCTTTAAGAGGATCTGAGAAACTGTGCTGCGTGGATTCTTTTTGAAGGACATGAGGGAGCTCATTAAGGGAAGGCTCCCTTAAAGTAGGCTAACGCACACAGAGCTAGTGGAATGTGTCCTAGTCAGGCAGGTACTGAGGTACATTTTAATTTGAAGAACATCGTGAAGGTCCTGATAGGACGATTCGGAATTCAACATTCGGCCCACATGCACACATCGGAGGCGTTCAATAGGACATAAAAACACTATTCATCCCCAAGCAGTAGCATCAGCAACTAAGTTGTGTAATGTAGCCTAACCTTTGTTTCTCTGTGGTGTCTTAAACTGCCGTGCCGACTGCAATGGAGTCGACTGAAAAGAGCTGAAAAGAAACGCACAGTAATCTGGGATAGGTAAATAGTGCTGACAGCAGGAGATGGTGGGAGGCTCGAGCGAATACGAATCATTGCAACAGCCGTATAACTGCCGACAGCCCCACTGTGTTTAACATCACGACACCGAGGAGGGCTTTTCAGAGACCCAAACCAGCCCCGATCTAAGAGAAGTACACACATAACAATGATAAATGTGGTTTGTTCAGCAGTTAAGACTTATTAAAGTGTGTGAAATAACCCCTCGTAGCTTTGACAGGCAGGATAAATCTGTGCCTTAGCTGCACTGGCTACGGTTTACCGCAGTGTTTTGTAAGATTCAGAATGTGACCCAAGTTTCCCCCCATTCCGCGAGGACCCCAGACTGAACCTTGGCCAGGAAAACACAGGAATATGGCTTTCTTTTTTTCCTTTTCAACCCCCGTCTCTCAGTTGCTGGGAGAACCAACTTCTGCACTGAACCAATTCCGCACTGACCCATATTTTTTGGTATGGAAACACATGTGCCTGCTAAAATAGCTGGCTTCTGATTGCTACCCTTTGTGGTTTTCTGCAGTGAATAAAAGACTGTGAATAACAATGAGTCAGAAGCGCAGTCGGCCCTCGTATTCTCAAAAAGACACACAGCTCAAAGACAGAAACCCCTGTGAAACAGCGCGCGTTCGGTTTCGTGTTTCTCCACTGACAGTCTGAACTTGATTTGCTCTGCATCAGGAAGAGAGCGGTGGTGAAATCCTCACCAGAAGCACTGTGACACATACAACGTTCTGCGTCTCTGAGGTACAGGCCTACTGCTACTGCAGCATCTCGAAAACTGTGATAAATTATTCAGGCTAACTTTTCTCAGTTATATTTATACATATAACAGGCTCACGACTTCTGTACTTTTACATGAGAAGTGCTACTAAAATTTTACCCTTGTGAGTGAACTGCCGACTAACGTTTTTGATGTGAAAAAAGAAAAACCATTCTATTAAGAATTCAGATGTTCTTTTCATTATTTAAAATGTTCTGTTTTCATATAGTAAAATTTACATTAAAACTTAAATTTAATACTGGCACAATCAGGCCACTGAATCTAAAAAACGAATGGGGAGTTAACACATTCCAGCCTAGCTGTGACTGTCTCTTCATACAAGAGTGAAGATGTCGTAACTGCGTTGCTGTCAAGTCACACCACATAGTTTTGGTCCTTTGAGCATTTCAGCTATTGGATATCATCCTTCATTTGAAACATTTTTTGTATGAAGCCACATGAGACACACAATCAAAGCCAGCCTGATGTATGAGAAGATATTCATTCTCATTAACAACGCCTTTCATAAATGCACCGTGATAAAATGCAGATTATCACATAAATGAGCAATTAGCACACTCAGAATTGGTTGAGTCCAAGCCCGAAGCTTGATTTGAGAATTTGCATGCAAATGAAGCCGGTTAAGGTTTCTCCCGGCAATTTGCCTGGTTCCCTTTTCTCAGCAGTTTGCCAATGCATAAGCACTATTCCGAGCTCTGCTCGGAGGCTGTCTGCAGACACAGGTGAAAAAAAAGAGTAGTGTTTCCCCAGCTTAAAAATATCTCTGCTCAGGGTGTTTATTTCAGGATAAACTGGCAATGGCATAGTGTGCGTATCCTCTTTGGCGAGCCATCTTCAGACACCCAGGCTGTGGCCTTCTCTCTCCCCATCATCCTGTTAGAAGGGACTGACAGAAGGCCCTCCACACAACACTGAAAGGGACATTCACAGGGCCAGTTTCACACAGTCACGAGTCTGAAAGCAGAACAGACAGGCCCGCAACCCACAATAGCATTATTTATAGTCCATGATGTACCTTACTTAGAAAGTACCGGTATTTCCTTGATCAGGTCAGTTCCTGTGCTACAATGCTATGGGTCTGATTACATCCAAAGCAACTAAAACAAAGACAATTATTCAGTGTTCCCTTCTGTGCATTGCATCTCTGATGTGACCCTAATTTATCACCAGTTCTATAAGAATACAATCTTATTTCAGTCCACTGTTGCACTTGGAACTTTTCAGCTTGGTCGATTACATCTGAAAACAAAGTTTTTTGGTTCTCACCAACATAATATAGCTCTTGTCTGAGGCCCAAGTGTATAACAAAGGTCAGCCCCCCCACAGTGATGTACCCATGACAACAAGCACTAGATACAATCTGTTGGTGCCCATGAACAAGCATTTTCTACAGCTGACAGTGACAGAGCAGGAGTCACGCACACCATGTGTGTCCTCCACACTCGCAGTCGGTGCACAGCGATTGGACACATGAACAGACTGCACACGAGCACCTACTATGTGAACGATCGCATCATTGTTTCAGCAACAGTCAAGAGTCAAGGGGGGGGGGGGGGTGGACAGGGGGAGGAGCTTAAAACGAGGCCTCTGACCTCCCACACTCCATCTAACGAAGCTTGTATTTGGCTGTCACTCACAGCTGTCAGCCTCCCCCTCAAAGTCGTGCCCCTCTTCCAGGACAGAGGCGAAAGGAGTGGAGGAGGGAACCGCCCCAGGAGATGAGAGGAAAGGGAGGAGCGAGGGAGGAACAAAGGAAGGAGGAGAAGGGGATTAGGTTTTCAGAGAATTGCTGGCTTGATTGGGGAACAGAAGAAGAGCCGTTTATCCCTGTCAATATAAATTCTGCCAAACCTTAGTGAGAACAACCCCCACCCCCAGACTTTTATCCTTCTCCTGCCCTCCCTCCCCACTTCCCTGTGGACAATTTTCATATGCAACCCAAATACCAGAAACCAGACCTCTGACCTCTTCACATGTTCCAAATATTTACTATTTGTTTACAGCAAGGAGGGTAAAACTAAACAAATGCTTAATTGAACGCTCAGGACGCATGATACTGTTACCTTCATCTGTGATCAGAATGGTTTTTCCAACATGCTGTCAAAAAGAAAACTATACACGTAATCTTTTTCCTGCATATAGAGGCTATCTATTTGTAAAACTGGGAGTCTTGTCATGTGTCAGACATCAGGCTAATGACTACAGCAGAGAAATCAAACGTACGCTGAAACCTTTCTCTTTACTGCCATTTGTATGACTGCATCTTCATTCATGTTATTCACAATAAAAATCCGCATAAATAGAAAGAGAGATTCATCATCTCTGTTGCACTCTAAATACGTGTGTGTATGTGTGTGTGTATAGAATAAAACTTTTTCTAACAATGGACACAAAGTGAAAATAAAGCATACCGAAAACCAAATGAATTATAGTTATATTTACTCGTATTAAGGTGCAAGCGTGCATAAAATTAACCTTTCCATTGTTTGACTGGTTAAAATAATGAAATAATGTGACACCACTCTCGATACTTTTTGTTCTAAATGAACGTCTGTGTTAATGAACGTGATTTGACACTTCTGCATGTTCAGTATAACTATTAATTAACTGATACAGTAACAACACGGTCACACGCACTTATTCAAAGAGACAGGACAATAAAGCGTTCAGAGATAATGAAACTGACAATGAGAGGACGAGAGAGAAATCGGATTATCAGAGCTTCGAACGCGCACTTGCTATGGCCGCCGGTCACTAATGCACATAAACCGTTTTCTGTGACATGGGAGGAGAAGACCGTAACAAATTAAAATAGCCTCGCAGAAATATGTCAAGCCTTTGACAGTACCAGTAACTAACTGCCTTCGATCTAGAACAACAAAAAGTCTTTGAAATCCACGTCATATAATCTCAAGGCCATAGCCTATGAATGCATCGCGCGCGCGAGTACCAATGTAGCCTACATTTAAGGACATAAAGAAAACGCACGTTTTAATTAAACAGTCCGTGTGATAAGGCCTAAAAATTATCATGTAATAAAACACCAAGTAAATGTATATTTGAGAAAATACACTTACCCAAAATATTATATTGAATCCAAATATAAAATATTTGATGCAACAACTGACTTCATGACCCTTGTAATGTTTTCCTGACATGCTCGATTTTCATCAACATACGTTGGCCCCAAAATAAAAACAAGGCGACGGAATCATATAAAATAAGTAAGGCAGCCGGCTCAGTGATCCGGCGACTACACACAGGACGCGGTTCCAAGGAATTGTTCAAATGTTCCAACTGTTTACTCGTCTTCTAATAAGAGAAACATAATTTCTCCCGTCTTGACACAAACACGGTGTCAATCTGGCAGCCGAAAATACAAAATATGTTAATGATTTCTCTTTAAAATGAATAGCTCGGTTGTTCTTGACACGATCCCGTTTAGATTAGCGGAGCTAAATCCTAGAGATGTCACAGATGAGTTCGGTTCATTTCTTCCCAGACATGGCTGTTCTGTGACGGACTGGGTGAGCAACCAATCGGATGCTTTGTTGTTGTGCAATGGGAAGAATCTCTTTCACCGTTATTTTGCTTGGGATCCGGAGGTTGAAGTTGGACCCCAGCGCGTCGAAAGAATAGTCGGTGTATTTGACATTTCCTTCCAAAGAAATTAACTGTGGCTACAATTTGATGAATAGAGCTTTAAGTGCTCGCCAGACTGTGACAGATGATAATGTGGTTTATCAAAGTGAGAGAGGAGTAGCGAGCTCAACAAACCGCTCCGGTCCCCCAAACAAGTCGGCATTTTCTCTCACTGCCTGAAAGTTTCTATTAAGTCCTCTTTGCGCCGATGAGATACAGAAATACTCGTTCTCCTTTGTCATGGCTTTTGAATTTTAAGGCACTTCTAAAGTGAGTTCATTCAAATAATAAACTTTGTCTTGACACCGCATAATTTAAGTGTCAGGAGGTCTTGATTATTAGCCTACCAATCTAATATGAAGGGATATAGTATTGCACAGTATTCACACAACATGTCAAAGACAAAAGACTTGACAGGGTTTGGACCTGCAAATTGTAAAGACTCCATCTGAGCATGTCACACAAGCAAAATAAGTGGAAATTGTTGCCTGTCATTGCACGACATTTATCATAGTCTGATAGAAGAATGACTATACACTACAATATATGTACAGTCAATTAATTTTCATATTGAAATTAAGATAAATGAAATTTAATTATTAATGTTTCTCTTTATTTTTTCATGAACACAAGCAATATATACATTATTTGTATTTATTTCATCTTATGAAGTTAGGGGATTTTAGCGTAGGCCTACTCTGCAGATATCAAAAGGCTTAAAATACCCATACAGATACCGTGCACCACATTCTTAGCTGCAATATTATTCAATCATTTAACTTTTTTTAAACTTACATAAAAGAATCAAGGTAAAACGTTCAACCTGGTCGAATATATTCTATGCGCACAAGCGACTAATTCCTTTTAATTTTTATCAGCAATGTCACTTTCTTTTCCTTAAATGATATAGTACCCGTTGTGCTGTTATACCTCCGTTTGGAATGCTGCTTGTGGAGATTTGAATACTGTGATACTTACGTAAGGTTTCCTATTCCGTCTGAAATGCCACTGGCCTGGATTTTTGTCATTCAGTGGATATTCCAAAATACTGCTCTCTCATGCCACCTTGTGGCTAAACATAGATAGTTAAACATATTTTATTTGTGTAAAGCACTGAATTTATGCTTCATTTGAACACACGCGTGCACGCACATTTATTTTGGAATTTTCTGACTTATAAACCTTTTAACCTTTTTGTATGACATCATATCTTAACCACTCAGATTTTCCCTGCCTTCTAATTGTGCACTACTGTATATGTTCATGTCTGTGCACTCATGCGTGTATAGAGCTATTATCGTGGATCACTGGGTCGGCACACACAGCTCTCTGCCCTCATGTTCCTGAGTGTCTTGATGACAATGTTGCCCGTGTCAGTCCTGTACATAACTGTCAGAGATGATAGTTCCTGTGGGAAACAGCCAGGCCTGAAAGAAAAAGAAACAAGTGTCTTAAATACAGGGCCAATTTGTAAATTACAATGTTACTGCTCTGTGTATTTCATGTTTTGTTATTTTTCTAGAGCTGGAGTGAGGGTTCCCATTCTTGGGGGTACATATCTGCTTCCAGATTTTATATTTGATATTTTAGCTACATTTATTACTTAGCTAATTAAGCCAGGGTAATTGGTAGAAACAGAGCCTGCATATGCACTGGCCTTTCAGAGATGGGGTTCCCCACCCATGCTCTATCAGATCTTTTTCTGGTTTTCATGCTACCTTCTGGCCATAATTACACAATTAGCCCTAACATTTATGCTATCTGACATTGTAGCTACATTTCTTGATAAGCGCACAAATGACAGGCGAAGACTGTTCTTGTGTTCCTATATGAAACTTTACTGTGATCTAATCCACAGGTGAACCAGTTGGTATATACAGCCAGTTTGCTCATTGGACCAAGGTATTTGGTGGAAACAAAAGTCTGAATACACACTGGCCACCCAGGACTGGAATTGCCCACCGCTGCTTGAGATTATTGTAGATTTACAGTGTGTTTGCTAGCATGGGACTGCCACACTCACCCATCTCCTGAGTGCCTTGCATTGTGCCTGTCTTCTGTGGTGGATTCAGTTGTGTTTCCAATGTCACAGGTTCCTCTAGGACAAATTATATATAACTTTGATTAACACATGATGGCAATAACAGTCAACAACATGCTGATTATTATGAATCAAATACAGATGTCTATGGTTCTAGCCAGGAGAAGTACAGGATCGGCTATCTTTTGTTTTCATCCCAAAATAAGCAACCAATAGACATAAGAAACCAGGTGGGGTGGGTTAACCAAACTGCTTTAATTGATAAATAAGGTAATGAGTAATCACAAAAACCAGCACACTTGTAGCTCTCCAGGGACATGGCTGGCCTCCCCAGCACTATGGTGTTTCTGGAGTCAAAGCTCATCCCCAGCGAAATCCACAAAGTAAAACTGTCAGTGTTAAATTGACTGATAAAGTACATTTGATCCCCAATAAACCGTTCGTGTTAAATTTGACACAGAAGATTTTTCTGTGGCAATGAAAAGATGTTGGATTCCAGTGTGCTACCTGCAGAAGCTGCTGCTGAACCCCACGGGCTCTAGTATCCAGTTGGCCAGGCGGCCAGCGTGGAAGTCGACGTAGCGATGGTGGAGCCGGCACCGAGTGGGCTGGTGAGCCGGAGGCGGCGACGGCAACGGCAACGGCGGCAGGTGCCTTTTGCGGCTGGCGCTGAAGTGCTGCCGCTGCCAGCATTCAGCACCGCCAGTGGCGGCCCGGTGGAGGCCCCGCCGCGCCTGGTACGCCACCAGCAGCGGCTCGCTCTGGGAACTGGCGTCCAGGCAGTACAGGCTCTGCGTCAGAGCCTCGTGCAGCACCAGGCTCCCGCTCTCGTCCGTGTAGCGCAGCTGGAAGCCCACCGCCCCGCCGTCGGCTCGACGCGCTAGCGCCGCCGTCACGTTGAAGACGTCGTAGCCGGACGGGGGCAGCCGGTCCAGGGTGAGCAGCTTCTCTTCCAGGGGCTCGCTGACCGTCAGGTTCCCCACGCGCAGGGAGACGCTGTGTACCGTCACGCTCACGCTGAGAGGCTCCGGGTGCAGCGTCTTCCGAAGCAGGACCAGCTCTGCCAGGACCACGGAGGGCTTCAGATGCGAAACATTGAACCAGATCCAGCCCGGCGTTCCGTGCTTCCAGCCTGCTTTTGCACAAAGGAAGGACTCAATTGTGGTTTGTGTTCCTTGGTTATTTGCCCATACATACTACGTGTAAAAAGCTGTTACACTGAAAATGCCTTTTAAAATCGTTTTCTTGATATTGCTTGCATTGTAAAGCACGTTAGTAGTCATAATGAAGGGCTTTCATGAAGGACTTTTCCTGCTGCATGAAGGACTGTCTGACTCACATGTTTTTTCTGCACATGACACAGTTTTTCCATTACTTTCCATCTTAGCCACAGTATTGGTTTCCATTGAAAATGAGTTTTCCACATTAGAGGTGCACCAGCCCCCCCAGTAAAATGAAACACTTGAGCTAGTAATTTCTCTTTCCCAAGTGCTCTTCACACATTTTTTTCTGAAATAGATAAATTGGCTACACATAACACTAAATATGCAGTGCATTTGTTGTAGTGTGGTATAAAATCAGAATAAGGTATATCTTAATCAAGTGCATGTGCAATACCAGTGAGAGATCTGTCTTCTCATCATTCATTTCAGTGAAAACTGTCCGAACATTTACATCTGATGTGCAAATCAATAACACATGCCTGGGTTCAATCAATATCTGCCCTGATGGGCTTACAAATAAAAAAAAACTGCTAGTTTTCTTTTTAACTCACCAAACTGTACAAATGAAAAAAATCTTACAGATGAATCTATTTGTACGTCAAAGCTAAAGACAAATGTTGTTTGACAAATTTTGAACCCAGTTTCTGAAAAAAATATTCAAAGGAAGTGCTTGTAAAAAAATATATATATATGTGTCCGGCATTTACTTCAACAGAAGTAAATGTGCATCAACAAAACAGACGTTTTCAGAATGATGTAATCACAGAGCCAGCAAAGCACGATTACAGAAGAGGGGGTACAGATCTCCTACCCTTAATGCTCCGGAAGCTTTGCACCATTGTCCCGTCAGAGCTGGCCTGGTCCTGGGCCTCCTGTGACCCCAGGAAGAGGTAGACCTGCTTCATGTAGGGGTGTGGCCTGGCGCGATGGGGCGTCGACAGTTTGTTGATGTGCAGCATCTCCAGGATGGCCTTGCCCACGTCCCTGTTCTCCGCGGGGGCACCCGGGTCCTCCTCCGGCTGGCCTCGGAGTGGGACGGGGAGCAGCAGTGCGGACAGGAGCAGGAGCAGCGCGGGAGTGCACCCCATACCCATGTCCTCGTGCCGCCGGTCTGAGAGCCTATGGAGGAACAGCACCCCGTTTGTGCCCCAGGACCGGGAGAGAGCGAGGAGGGGGGGGGCACTAATAGGGTGGTAAACACCCAGGCCCCCCTGGCACAGCTTTAGGAAAGCAATTACCAGTCACACAGAAAACCCCTGGAATGTCACACTCCATTTGACATGCATTGTGCCCGCTTCGTTAGCAGCGGATGAGAGGACAAGTTGTGCTTTCTTTGGTTTGGCGGCAGTTAGCTTGTAAAATGTACAATTACGGGTACTTTTGGACCTCTAACATGTCAGCAGTGTAGCTTTTGCATAGGCGGCTCAACTGAAAGTTGGGCTGCTCTTTTCTCTTTCTCATTGAAACTGCATAAAAGAGTGTACAAGTAAAAGAGTGCAGGCATGCTCAGATTAACACCTTGAAATGGTCTTTTACATGTAGTGCTGGATGAAACCAATTAAATTTCTCAAATACCCTTTGCAGATTCTGCTTTTTCACTAGTACAGTCCTTGAGGTGAAGACTTCAACTTATTTGGCCTGAAAAGAATTTTCAATGTCAGTCCACAGTAATATTTTATTCCACTTAGAATCAACAGGGGTCACTGTTGGATCATACAGAATGAAAACTAGGTAAATTACACTCGTAAGAAAAAATATTTAATTTTCCTTGTAAATATATGCTCTAACTGATATATAATGTTAAGATTCATTTTTTGTTGGTACATCCCATTCTATTGTTAGACAATGATTACAACATAGACTCCAACCAGATCTCTTCATTCTGCATCCTCTCCACAACTGGCTGATCTGGCAGTCATTGGTTGCAATGTATTAATTCTCCACACAAAGATCTTGAATTGCTGATCACTCCATTAGGTTATCCATATGATTTTTTATCCAGTAATTTTACAGAGCATACAACAACTCAACATAATCCCCATAGCTGGCATCTGCTAAGCTTGCAAAAACAAGCTATTGTGGGAATCAGTGCTTTCAACGCAGAAATCAATAAAGCCGTCCTTTCCTTTCTTTGGCATGTCAGCTCTGATAAATTCAAATAAATTATAATGTGCATGAAATGTCAGACATGCAGAGCTACAAACCTGAAACCCTGATATGCTGTTCTCATTCGGCAGGTCATATCTTTACATATACTGGCTGAAAGCACAGGCCTAATGTTGTTTTCTGAGTGCAAAATCCTTTCACCTACTTTTACTGCCATTCAGGGTCAACAGTGAAACAAAGGTTACATGAGCAGAGTACACACCTCACACACACGTGTTTCATTACAAATGTTCTTATTCTGCACATTTTTCTTGCAGAGTATTTTTATTGAGTTACCTTAAGTGTGTAACTTATGTCTGAAGATAACATCTTGATCAATACATACTACATCTAGCTTTTGTATTATTTTAGCATGTCATAGAACATTAAATTGTGTATTTTCTATCAAATGGCCTACATGAGTGCTGTGCTTCTGTAGTAAGCAAAGAACAGTCTTTGTCTTTTTTAAAGGCCAAGGAAACAATGAGCTGTCACCCTGCAAACAGGGTGTCATTTTTAAGAAAAAATCACTGTCAAAGCTTTCAGCCACTTCTTTCAGGTATGCCACAGTATGTATTTGTTGAAACTAATGGCCTTTAATAATATGTCATTTTTAAAAAGCCAGAAATCAGCATTCCAGGATGCAAGGAAGCTCAGCATGGCTTGTTCTAAATGTTCCTTGTGATTACCCAGTAAAATCAGCCATGCTGCAGCCATTACGTGTGAGGCATGACAGAAAGGCCGAGAGCAGACAGCTAATAGGCGAGATCAGGTGCCCACGGGACCAAGTGCCCCCCTAACCCTGCCTGAGCCTCACTGCAGATGGTGGGCAAATATTTTCCTCACACACGAGCGCACTAATAAAAGGCCCTCTAACAGTGGTGCGGTAACTGCCTGAGGACAGAAGAGAAGAGGGTTATGTGGTCCCACCGAGGTAATATTCAATTTCTCAGAAGGGAGGACCTGAGCTGTGGGTTAAAAATAAAATTATCGTGTGTGTGTGTGTGTGAGAGAGAGAGAGAGGGAGAGGGGGAGAGAGAGAGAGAGAGAGAGTTTAGGCTTGGGTTTTGTGGAAATTCACACTTCATTTGATTGATTTACATCAATTTTGCGTAAACTAAATTCATCAGCAGTTCAACTGCAGAATGTTTTGTCTCCCTCTTAATTTCAGAGGCATTCAAAATATCGCTACAGCAAGTTAGTCAGAACAGCAATTCATTCTGTTTTTGTATAACGGTGGTATTGAATATCATTAAAAGGTTAATAGACGATCTGAACCATGCAATTGAGCATGATTGTTATTATAACTCTCTCATGTCTCTCTCATACCTCATTACCTCCACCTCTGGCTTTGAAAGCATTTCTGGATATTATTTTCCTAAAGATTGTGCGGTTCATGAACGCACACCCATTGGGGTCTATTCAGGTGAAACTGAAATACATGATCTTGCTGATTTGTTCTGTGAAGAATGTGAACTACTTCCCTGAACAAATGAGCATGCTGGAAATCATTGCATGTTTGAGGTTTATGCTTACAGGAAGGACCTTACTATATTATTAATATACTTGTTTTGGCTTGTGGGGAAAAGCACTTTAAACATATTATCAATCTGTTGGTTTTGCTGCTGTAGACTTTTAATGAATTCAAAGATAGTCATTATTGGATGCTCTAAGACAGCATAATAACAACTTCAGTGTACTGTTTTTCGCACCCAGATTTAGTATTGTCATGTGGAATATTTTAAAAATCTCAGTGGTAAACTTCACTTTTACAATGTGAAGAGGTACTCTTAGTCATGAGACCACTGGCTACATTGACCAATAATCACTCATTTTATTCTACACATCTCGGACCAGATGTCAGCGATGGGATGGATCTCATTTATTTCATTAAGGTGGGATGATAGGTGACCGACTTTCTGTGCTTCGCAACTTCATACAAGGCCTCCAACAGGAAGAGAGGCATCAGTCTAGAAATAATCTTTGTTGAAATACTGACAGAAAGATATTGCAATATTTTAGGATTACCTGCAACATACAGTACATACAGAACAAAGACAGCCACAAACCAAAAGTACAATTGTTGTGCCAGCTCTCACACAATATATATGGTGGCTACCTGAAGTCGCAATGTCACCATATCATTTCACTGTCTTTTCTTCTTAGAGGGTCCAGGCGTACAGTGAAAGAAATGAAGGCTGAGATTCAGCCAAACTCCTTTAACTTTGACAAATAAAGCAAGTTTGAATTTTTTTCCTTTAGAAGTGTGGTTTTGAGGGGCCTCTAGTGGCGCAGCCCGTAGAGTGCCATCCACATGCTCAAATCCGACCGCCAACCTTTGTCGCACGTCTCTCCCTCTCTCTCCTCCTAGTATTTCCTGTCTCTCTACACTGTTCTATCCAAATAAAGCTGAAAAAAGAGCCCAAAAAAGAAGTGTGGTTCTGAGAGTTGAGTAATGTCCAAAAATCAGTTTGTTTGAGAAGAAAAAAGTTGCACTTTCCTTTATTTGTATGTCAAATGCAAGGAGAATTGTGGATTGAATCCAGGCCTCAAAACCACACTTCTTCCCTTGCAGCGAGACCAGAAAGTGCCTCTTCATCTCTCTCCCCACTGGTACTTATCTCTGCACTAATCAGCCTGGGTGGGACATGATCAATGGGCTGCCTATCTGCTCCAATCTGCGGACAGGCCTAATGGGCCAGCCCCTGTCTCTGTCTCTGTCGCTGTCTCTGGGCGAAGGTGATGAAAAGGGCCCTTTTTTTTAGTTTCAGCTGTCTGCCAGGGCTGAGCAGGGACAGAGGAGAACTCCCAGCATGTTTCACTTCAGTGCTGATCAGATAAAATTATGACCCGGCTTCCAAAGGAGTGTTTACCCTCAGAAACGGCTCCAAGACAGCAACGCTGCGTGAAACGGACTCTGCCACAGACCAGTCCGGATTTATTGTTTTCACATTGAATTTGAGCAGGGGGATCTCAGTATTGGTAAAAGAATAAGGGACGCATGCACATGTGAAGGGTTTTAAACAATGACATATGGTTGCTTGGTTGAGCACCACAGCTATATGGGTAATTTGCTAATTTGCCCATTAAAACATTGTCACCTGTGTATTGAATACGTTCCAGCCAACTATGGTTTAATGCTGCTTCTAAAAAAGACAAATAATCATTTATGTCTGATTATTCATACATAAATGTGATAATCACTGTTGGCTTGTTTGTGATTGTGAATTTGTTTTTCCCGAAACAGACCACAATGTGCTTCTTTAATGGAAAAGCTAACTGGTTATGTACATAATTACCATCTTTCCAAGTCATTGTTTGAGGTCTGATGTATTTAGTTCTTTATACTATTACCCTTGAGCACGACTGAAAAACAAGTTTATATGGAAGGCTTTGCTTTCTTGTCTGTCGCCTCATAAACAACAGCTCTGCTAAAGCTCTTAAACTTCCACGCTTAAATTACAAACCTTTCAATTACTGACTCCTCAAAAAGGCCAGAGTGCTTATTAATCATTAATCTGTTTTATATTAACAGACAGTTGAAGGATTAATTATTTGCCTCAGTGCACAGAGCTGGATGTGGGCAAGCGTTGTTAGGGAATCAAGCATAGAACAGAGGACAAAATCCCAGAACGTGAGCCTTAAAATTAAGAGAATAGTAATTACAATAGATTAGTGATCAAGGGGACACAAGCAGGATGAAATGAGCTTGTGAAAAGGAGAACAGAAAAATAAGAAAATATCTTTGGAGGGACAGTAGAGTGCAGTACAGATCTGAGAGAATAGGCGATTTATGAACATAAACAGTCAAAATTAAGATGAAAAATCTGGATCTATTGAACACTTCGGCTGGTAGAAACCAGCATTATGTGCAAGTGGGCCTCAGGAAGAGCTATAAACAGTGGGTGCTGTCTGTCCAGATCCATGGCTGAAGGAGGGCTACAGCCTCTTTAATGAGCCCCAGTGCAGCAAATTCCTCTTACGAGCAAATTCCTCTCCAAAGATCATGAGGTGCTGTTTGTCCAACGTATGTGAAAAATACGTCACCAAATGATGTGAAAAAAGGCTTTACCTTGTAACTTCATGTAAAGAAAAATTGTCATTATGCAGATATAAGATTTTTCGCAATACTTGTTTACCAATGAGAGAGATTCCATATTCATGTAGAAGAATAAAGAGAAAATGTGGGGTAAATGCTCTAATTGTGTTCAGACCTTGCCAATTGCTCTTTGTCGAGTGAATGATTGGCAATAATAAGGGGCTAAAGTTTCCAAGGAGTAGAAGGTCTCTGAGCTGGCGACCTCTGATGGATTGTGACCTTTGATTGGTCCATAATTTACTTAAATCCACAACATATTGGCCATAGTCAACTAAATCACTCGGATATTATTGGAACCCATTTTTCATCGGTACAAACTCTCTTTGGTATAATATATTGCTCTTAAAAAAATATATTCAGTGTGGAACACTTTTCAGGCGGTCGCTTCACTGATGATAAATGAGTTAGAAAATTGACCAGGTGCAAAACTGTTAATATTTAATTTCCAATGAGTTGTCAGCATTGCAAAATCACTACACTAAAGGCTTCAGCAAGGACATTCAGTCTTTTTTGTAAATCAAAAACAAAAATGGAAGATGGATGCACTTACACACACGCATACACACATGCACGCACACACACACACACACACACATTGCAGATTTGTTCTTTGTGTTCCTTTGTGCCTGACCTACAGCATTATCAGATAAAAGATGACACCATCACCACACATAGCCCTGTAATTATGTAATGGAGGATGTGTCAAAAAGTACAGCATTAAGTACTGCAGGAGAATGGGCCTTTTATCTCAGACCTCAGTGTTTACCTTCACTTGCCTCCACTCCAATTGCTTACCCCCCCCCCCCCACCCCCCCAAAAAAAAGCCCTGAATGTGGGAAGGGCTCTGGCCTCCCAAACACAGAGTGGTTCCTTTCTCCTCCCCCCTTTGGGTGTGGATAGCCGTTTGGGAGGAAGCGGGCCGCTCTGTCAATTAGACAGTAGCTGGGGGAAGCAGAGGAGCGTTTGGTAGCCGTGGGTACTCCTCGCTACAGAGAAACAGCTGTGAGTGTGAGCGGATCAGGTAAGAGCTCGTTCATCCACTTATAGCAGTGCGGGGAGCTAGCCAGGGGATCAAGCCAGGGGAGCTGCCTTTCTCTGTGTGGGGCCATTGAGTTGCAAGGAGAAACTCAGGACCAAGAGGATCTGGACTAAATGTTTGTTTTAAGCAGATGTGTGTTTTGGACAATGATGCTGTTCCAGTCTTTTGTATTTTTCAGCTTATATACATTTATGTATATTTTTACAGTTCAAGATGTATATTAGGAAATAAAATAATTTTTTTGTGCATACTTTGGTCTCATATGGCCAAAAGCTTTTCTTAGATTTATAGATCTACTGAGTACACTCCCTTCTCTTACTTACGATGTAAAAATAAAGAGTAGAGTGAGATTATCTCTATGGCAGCTGAAACATTTCTCCACAGACAAGACTTATCTCTTTTCAAATCTTGCTGTACATGAGCTGCAGGATTTACAGAACAGGGAGTCTAAAGGAAGCTTTGTGAGGATGATGAACTGTACTGACTATGAATTCCTCTTTGTAAGAGTGCACCTCCCTCAGTCTTGTTGTTTTTTTCATCTTTGATTCATTGAGAGTTTCATTTGCTTGATTCATTACAGTTTGTAGCTTGTCTTTGTGCTGCTGTTTAGAACTCAGCTTTCCTGATGGGGCATCCTCCACCAGGAAGTTCTCTTATTCTTTCTTTTCTTGATGAGACAGCAAAAACATTTGTTTCTCTGAGGAAAGGACTGCAATTTATCATCATTATTTTTTAACTCCAAAGTGTGCATGTGTGGTGTATGTGTGTGTGGATGTATATATATATATATATATATATATATAGTAGAGAGAAAGAGACAGAGAGATTACCCTACCTATTAGGAGATGAAAAAGGCTGCTGCATATTAGCAGCACAATTTGTGTTCTCCTGCCATACTCTGAGGGACAATGTGTGACCACCTCATGCACACATTTACACACAGCATACACATGTACAAGCAGACACATAATATTCACTCATGCACATAACACACAGATAGTCAGACACACACACACACACACCTAACATCACTTACTGATATTTTTGTATATATATATATATATATATATATATATATATATTTTTTTTTTTTTTTTTTTTTTTTTTTTTTATTTATTTTATTTTATTATTTTATTTTTTTTATATAACGGATTCATTGTATATAGTTGTATGTTATAACCACTGCTTTGGCAACACAAGTGCCTATATTTGTCATGCCAATAAAGCACTTTGAAATTGAAATTGAAATTGAGAGAGAACCAATGGACAACCAATAGCATAGGCACATGTATGCATTCACAGAAGTGATGTAATATGGTAATTTGTTTTTGTCAAGTCTAATGTACGGCTCTGACATCTCAATCCAGTCAAACATTAGTTTTTCAAATGGTGCCCGGGAGACATCATGGGCTCACACTGCGGAGGATGCTGATTGGCTGCTGAGGGGCACTGCAGTCGGCTGCAGAGAATCTGGGATTTTTCCTTCACTCCTCGGCCTTTGCAAATTCTTGACTGGGACCCTGTCATTAGCGAGATGAGAGGCAGTGGCAGTTCTCAGAAGGAAGGCAGTCGATCCTGTTGTTTCTAGCCAGCTTGTACAAGCCATTCCCAGCCATGGAACGCGTGCTTGTCAATGGCAAAACCACTGGGTCTACCCCCCAATGAATGTGGTTTATGGAAATAATAGTCTGCCAGCTTCCTTTGAAGATGCATAGTAACAATTATGATAATAACAACAGCAGTGTGTATTGCGGTGACTTTGTGATGACTGTCGGATGTTGCATCTTGGAACCTGTGAATGGGACAGTCTGTGCTTGTCCCTCAATTGCAAATGAACTTGCAATATTATAAAGCTTTTCTGGGACTTAATGGGACACAATTAGGGACTCCTTAACACAGCTCACTCTCTCGTGTGGAATCAAGTGCTCTCATCATGTGAAATGTGAAATGCAAAGAGTGCTGCCATTTCAGAATATAGTTTATATATTCCTTTCTGAGCCAGTCTTGCATATTTTATTAGCTAGGTTTTATACTGTGGTTATCATTAAAAATATTCCACATATGACGAATATAAATCAATATTATCAACATGCATGATCAAATTCACTTTGTGACTTTATAACTTCAAGCTATTTCTATCTTAGAATGAAGTCATTATTGTGCACCCTGACTATACATTTCAAAGAGAAACTCCTTTGAAGCAGAATAAAGCTTTTCTTCTGGTGGCCTGTTTATGTCCACTACCCTGTATTTGTGTAAATGAACCCCAGTTTTACAGCCAGGCTTTACATAGGAGGGAGACCCCTCATCCAATCAGAGACCATCGTCTGCAGGGTCTGTAGCAGTGGGTTTAGTGCGTGTGCATCGGGGTACAGGCCACCCACCCAGCATGTCGTTGGGTTCTCTGTACTGTCACATGGGTCACATGACCATCTACCCACTAAGCATGTCTGAGAGTGACTTGGTGCCATGTACTGCATTTCACCCCTCTGAACCAATCCCCAGAGTCACACTGTGCACCCGGGTAATTGAATGATCCCCTTTCTTTAATGAAAAGATCCAGGCTCGACATTGCTGCTTTGCACATCTGTGTCCCCTATTCACTTCACCTCTCACATAAAAATGAAGCTTCTGATTGGAAGTGACATTAGTGGAATAAGCATTTGTGACCGAGAGCATTTTGCCTCTTCCTGTATAACAAAAATAAACCAGGAGCAAAACCAATTAAAGCCAAAATCCAAAGTGAGCTGCACACTGTTCCCCAGTCACCCCACACAACTAATGGGATTGATCTTTTGTGTGGTAAAGTACAGAGAACACTGACTGGCACTGAAGCGAAAAGACAAATTTCATCGTTCTTAGCTCGCTTAGAGAGGGAGGAATTGTCAACTGCTTATTGACAGAAGCGAAAGGAGTGCAGCAATCTACCAGCAGGACATTCAAGTTCATCCAACTGTGGAATGGCATATGAGACACTGAACAGACTCGCCCAGTGTTTATGCTACATAGTCCATGCAGGAGCAGCTCATGGGGTGGAAGATTTATACATTTAGGCAAGGGATAAAGTACTCTTGTCAAATTATATCGTTTTTATCCCGGCATCAAAAGTACTTTGGTTTTGAAAGAGGGTAACCATGACCGTGCTAAAGTCAAACTAAATTATAAATTGAAAGAAGAAAATCTGCAAGGTCTAGGAACTTCTATGCCGTTATTTCATTTCTTTTAGCAAAAGTTAACGTTTGCTTATTGAAGGCACAATGCGTAGTTGTATTTTCTTACATACACAAACTGTAGACACAGGATTCTTTTTGGTCCATAGTAGACACGGGATGATGAAAATACTGAGAAAACACAAGTTTTCAAAAAACATGGATATACATTGGAAACTATCATGAAAGTTTCACAACTTTACAGATTGTTGAAAAAGGTTCCAGTCATCCCCGACATTTTGGACTAATCACAAAACGGAGGTGCTTGTGTGGCCTGGAGGAGGACAGCTTTGAAGATCTTGCACATTGTGGGAGCTTTTGGCCAAGTCTGTGTTTGAAAATGAATCATTCCACGACTGGACCAGGCCACATCTCTTTGCTATTGTGCCTTCCTCTAGGCCTGCACAACATCCTTTCAACACTGTGCATTGAACTTGCTCCAAATGCCAGGACTCACTCACAAACATTACAAACAGAGGTGAACCATATAATCAGAGCACAGGTTTGTAAAACGTGTTGAGTCTTGCCCTCTGAACAATGCTGACAGCTCTGGGATTGTTAGATCACAATTTTAAATGCTGAAAAACAGTCAGGTTTCTGTATCTGCCTTGCTATCACAATATAAGAGAAAATGATCCGATTTTCCATAGCGGAGTATATTCATGCACAGCGTTCCACTCTCAGCCTTGGTGTAATGAACACCAGTAGTTGAAACATAAATACAAGATTTGGTTGGAACTAGCTAGAGCCAAAAAGGAAACTATATTTCTCTCTGGGCCATTTTATTAGGGTATCTTCAAGGCATTAGCCTGTCTTCTAGGCTCATCTTCATATTACATGGATACTATATAATGAACCGAAAGAGATTGTATGTTTGAACTTGCCTGGATATGCTAGATGGCAGGGTCGGATTTGTTGGTCTGTGAGATAATGTCAATCACATGGTCTAGTGGGGGCTAGTTTGAGGTAGAGGCTGCTTATGTTTAGGAGGATAATGAAATAGAGATCAACAAGCTCATAGCGTTGTGGGGGGTCTAGCAGTGCTTGGGCTTGGGTTCAACTGAAACTACCCCCACAGCCATGTAATGGTAAATTAAACTGACTGGAAGATAAGATCTGGGCTTTAAGACAGCGCAAGTACAGGCTTACCGCGGTCACCTTGTATAAAAACAAGCTCTGTGTACACATTAAGCACTGCTCTCTCCACGCTAATGTGCACCTTGTTGAAGGTGATGATTTTCCAACAATGTTGGCTCCGTTGTCGGGGTACTGAGCACCGGCTTAATCCATTCTTGGTGGGTTACGTCTCGTGCTCTTGGAGCCTAATATTTACCTTTTGCTGGGGCGCAGGGCGAAGCTCGGCGACGTTGGAAAAGGCGGCCCTTGGAGTGGATCTCAATGGTGGGAAATTTCTCAGAGTTAATCTGTTTGAGTGCAGGCAGGAATTCACCCCTTTAGCCCACAGTACACACACTTAATCCCCTCTCCACATGGGACTTACCGAGCCATGCAAGCCCACTGGTTCCTTTTACATGGGCTCCCTTGGAACTTGGCTTTCTCCATTACGCCCACATCCTGAAGAGTTAATCTAACTCCCTGAGGTTGGGCTACACCGGGGCAGATGAGGCCTTTGTGTAGATCTTAGCCTTCACCATGACTGATGAATTGGGTTCTCATAAAAGCTGCTGGGCACATGGAATGTGCTTGTCTCTGGAACACCGGGCCCCCAAACTCACCAGCCACCTGCCACATTGGTCCATGTCAGGCCCCTCACTGCAGGACCCTGGGTAGCACGGAAAATCCACAAATTTCACGTCTGTCATTCAAATTCTAACCTATCGTCTTCTAATGCATCATCTAGGCGTGAAACAAGATTTAAGAAATTGAGGATTAAGTCGCACAGGATAGATGTTATACAATTGCTCCCCCAGAACTAGGTAATGTAAAACCACCTGCTTCTGTCTTTTCCATACTGCTCTAAAAATAAGTGTGCATATTTACCCGAGGCGCTTTGGAATTCCCCTCAGCCGATCATTTGCAGAGGCTAACAGCTAATGTTTTACAAAGCTGGTCCTAACCCAAATTCCCTAGCATGTCACTGATTCTGTGGGCTGCAGTTACTTCAAGTTCTCTGATGACATGTGTACAGCACCAGCTGAGGAGCTTATGAGTTTGTTACTTGCAGTTACCTAACAACTACCACAAAAAGCACACTTAATAAGATTTATAACTATTAGTCACTGATATTAATAAGCAATCATTCATTTCAGGATTCAAGATCGTTCCGTTTAGGTACCTGTTTTAGATCAATGTTTTCAATGTCCTCTACTTCTTGAACTGAATAATAAATCCCAGAAGTAATAGTCTGACGTGTGTGGCGGTTGTTATGACTACAGCATGTAAAGTGTGCAAGGTGAAACCCGGGGCTGTGATCACAGGGCACGGTCAGGGACGGTTTACCTGTCTGCACCCCTCGCTGGCCCAGAGCCAGCAGGTATCACGCAGGCATGCGCCGTCGACAACAGAGCCTCTGTTGAACTTCGGAGGACCACAGCGCTCCCTCAACCCCCCTCCTCAGAGCGTGATAAGATCTGCAGGGGGCTGCCGAAGAAGTCAAACCAGGAACTTTAATCAAACAGAAACGACCCCAGAAATGAACACATTCCGCGTAGGCTCTGGCCTTTACCGCGCGCGCACCATCGTTCCTCGCTGCACCTCTTCCTGCTCTCCTCTGTGAACACGCGAGAGACCTGAGAGCCAGAGAGGTGACACGGGTCCCAGGACACTCTAATTAGGCCGGCCGGGCCCGGGCAGATCCAGCAGCAGAGGTACGCCACTCTCTGATTACCCTTCCGTCTAATTAGCGCTGGCACTGGGGCTGCAGATTGGAGGGCACGGCGGCTCGCGGAGGGAGGGGGGAGGGGGGGGGGGGGGGTCGTGGGCAGGTAAGCCGCCCCAGGCGGCCGCGCTCGCGCCCGGGCAGACACACCAGAGCTCCTGCAAATGAGCGGGTTCGGCCCGGGGAGCAGCGTGTCATTATCCCAGGCAGGGCCGCCAGGTCTGAGCGACGAAGGCCAAGTTTCAGTCTCCCAGCCGCTGGAATGCAAGGGGCGGAGATGTAGGCTCTGGGAGAGCGCCGTTTGGTTTTTAACGAAGAGCAACAGCATGTGTATTTTGTTGTGGGGCGGTGGGGGGGACATGGCATGGATCATTACTCCTAGCCCAGAGTAAATTATTATTAAGGTTAGAATGTCAACAGTCAACATCATTTGTAAGAAGTGCAATGAGTGTGCAAATCCCCCCCCCCCCCCAGGGAGGGGCAGAGTGGAACAGGACCTTAGCGGTTACTGTATCCCTGGCCGTGTTTCAGGCTTTTATCATGGGTTTTTCTGGTGTCCCATACACCCGAGCCCATCTGTCAATGGTGACTCAGACCATTCCTGTTGATAGGAGCAGACAGTACAATGAGGCCTTGGATGCTATCACAAGCAACATGATCCATAACTGATGTATTTAATGTGTGCTGTGCGTACCATGAGAGTTGGGTGTTGAAATATGCTGTACATGGAAAAAATGATATAAGGTAAATGCACAGACAGGAGGATTACAAACAGAGCTGAAAAACAGGAAGAAATCAGTCTTTTTCCCAGTGTATGTCCAACAGCACATTGCATCAAATTAGTTTTCATTTAGCTGAACAGAACTGTAAATGTTGCTTTATGTGTTTCTCATTTGCACTTGCATTCAGATACCGGTATTACCCTTTCTTACTCAAACGCTGATTTGAGGTCAGGTTTGTGTAAATATATTTTGTATCATGCGGGGTCATACATTTTTGCATTCTACAAATTATAACTTTCAAAGTCCTTGAATCATCCCAGGTTTTGGTCTGATGTGATTAACACAGCGAGATTGATGCCCACGCACACGCAATGGATTCTGGGAAGGTGCATAACCGAAACACTAACAGAGAGCTCATGATTGCTTACATGTGGAGAGCCTTAACTGACAGCGCCTCCCCCATAAACTAATTCATCTGACACAGTGTCCTTCGTCTGGCAGGAGTCCAGGTTAAACATCTCCAGAGAGGGTAATTATTGTGAGAGATTCGCTGGGACAAGCCATCTGATACAACAAACCAAGCTGAGCTGAAGAGCCCCTTCAGAGAAATTAAATCCGTCACAAGCATGCCCAAGGAGTACAGCAGAAATCTTGTTAAACAAGAAAGGAACACCATTATCATACCATTCAAAAGCTTTTCATTTTCCGGTAAGAAATAATGAAAAGATTATCTTTTCAGTGATGTACCAGCATCGTTGGGCTGCGTGTTTTGAATTGACAATGAGATGCCTCATGCCATTGGTGCTGCTGAAGGTCATTGGTCTGAGTGAGTGCGATTTAGCAGGATGAATTTGCAGGATGGCACTATCTGTAGAAATAGCTGAATAACAATAGAACCCACCCCACACATCACCGTCCTCAAATACGGCTAGGCTGAAAGAACCAAGTGTAACAGTCAAGATTAAAATTTGCGGATGGAGTAAAAATAAGCGGACCATCACAAAGACGGTAAATGGTGCATCTTCACTGATCAGCAGACCCCTCGAGCCTTTTCCTCAGCATCCGCTGATCCACAAATCGCTGGCGGGCTGGCCTGCTGTTCCCAGACTCGTCTGCAGGGTGCCCCCCTCCTCTGCTGAGCCACTCACCACTCGGGACAGGGTGCTGAGGATCACTCATCGTCCAGGTCACTCAGTGTGACGCGGGGCCCAGCAGGACCCCGGGTTCATGTCATAGTCCCCATACTGTTCCCGTTAGTGTCGCTGAGACAATCACAGCATTCAAAACTGCACATGGAATATTTAGACTGTGTGGTCTCATTTTTCTGTATATTGTTACTTTGATTAAAAGCTTGCAGTGTTATATCAGATTAACCCAAGCATATAAGGTACCATAATGTAATGTGTTTAATTTAAGGGCATGATAGTCTATTTTATATTGAACAATCAGGAGGTATAGTCCTTTAGCCACTAATACACATTGATAACCTAACCATCACTGCAACCCTAAGCACTACTTCACATTATATTACACACCACTACCTGATCGCCTACCACTACACTGCACACTGAAACTCTAACCACCATTCCACGCTGCTAGTCAGATTAATTATCTGTACTGTTACCCCAACTATGCTATTCACTGCTACCTGGAAAGTTATTCCACGTTGCCACTCTGAGTATTTACTCTAGCCTCTACTCCACAATGCTATCCTAGAAATTGCCCCACATTGCAACCCCAGTCATTACTTCTATACCCAAACCTTTACTCTAAACCAGTTCCCAAACCTCTCCCTGGGTACCCCAGCTGGATCTGGATAATTGAAGATAATTCATGTGTTCCACCGCAAGCACACCTGATGCAACAAATCAAGCCCTTGATTAGTTGCATCAGGTGTGCTAGAGATGGAACACATCAAGTACTTGGATCCAGCTGGGGTACCCAAGGAGAGGTTTGGGTATCACTGCTCTAAACTGCTGCTCTAATCAATACCCCACACTGCACTAAACTGAGCTCTCATTTATAAATGGGTAATCTGCGGATTAAGCATTTGACTGGTCCACCAGAGCAGTTCTCACAGGACACGTACTCATTGAGAAGACTGAGGAAGCGCACAATCAGTGCACCCATCCTCCTCAGCCTGACATCCATTAGAACAAATTGAGTGTGCTCCTGCAAATGGATCTCCTGGGCCTGTGCACAAGGCACAGGAATCAGAAATGGCCGATACTTATCTGAGGAGCGACTGAAAAGGCTCTCTGTGTCTGTCTGCTTCCCTGGTTCTGAACATAAACGTGCTTTTTTTGGACAGGGTTTTACATCTCTGAAAGTCTAATTGGTTGAGGGAAACCTATGTCACAAGAACAACAATAGTGTTTGTTTTTATTTTACTCAGTGTTTTCTCTCCAATAAATATATGGGTCATTTATTCCATTAATGAGAATGGAAATATTGCTATGAGAATATGGGCCAGTTTTATTAATATTAAGCTTTGTCCTGGACTAAAATGAGCATTGTATGGAAAATCTCCTTTCAAAATGTAATTTGTTTTAGGACTAGGCTTAATCTGTGTCTGTGAAACCGGCCATATACACGTATGTTCAGAAAACAACACTGAAAACAATTCCCAAGAAACTAATATACTTCATATTTACTTTAAAAAAAATCAATTGTAAAATTTTACTGGTAACCTAATGTATCCAATGTCTTACAGTGACTGACCGCAGAACAGCTTTTACATTAAAATCAAACAAAAAGTGGAAATTAAAAGAGGAAGATAGAAAAAACTGACAAGTGTGTGTGTTTGCTTTTAAAAGAGTTTGAGTTATTATCATAGCTGGTCTTGGCTGTTGTTTACCTTGCATTGACCAGACCAAAACATTTGTTTTATTATTATTATTTTGGTTGTGTAAAGAAAATATTTCTACATAGCTACATATTTTCAGACAAGCCTGTGTGTGTTTGGCAAAAATATCTGAAGTAACTGCTGTGAGGCAGCTTTGATGGAAAGAAAGGCATTTGTGTGGAGAAAGGTCTAGCCCTGACCTGCTTCATGCAGTCCCCAGTGTTCCTACATGCGTGTGAAGCCCCTAAACACACTCTGGCGGATGGCCTCTTAACCTGTCCAGCCCTGGCCATAAGAGGTAGGGCTGTGGGGGGGATAGTGGCGACAGGAGGTGGGAGCATTCTGATAGTGTGGCAGCAGGCTCAAATTTTGATAGCTCACAGCAGCACATGAAAGGGAGCGCTTGGGGAGAACAGGAAGAGGGGGGCAGGGAGGAGCCAGCAGGGACCAGGGACATCTGCCAAAAAAAGGGAGGCTAACCGCAATAAATAAGTGAAGACAACTCTGGGATTCGGAGCTTACTCCAGACTCCCTGTGGCCAGTGAAGAGATGTGGCCTTGGGCAATTCATCACAGGGATTTACTGTGTTTGTCTTGCAATTTCTGTCTGCTTCCTTTTGGATTATCTGAAGATTAAAACACAGCGAATGGAACAAAGGAAAGATAAAATGGCAATATAGGGGACAATCCTGTGTACTTTAATATAATGATGATTATTAATTAGTTCTGTGTTTGTGGGCGGGAGAGAGAGAGAGAGAGAGAATGAAAGAAGGAATGAAAGAAATAGAGAAAAGCCATGGGGCAGCCCACAGTGTCTCAGTGAATTATTTGTTGCATGGCTGTAGAGACTCTGTACTATTCTCTGGACACTGTCAGCACTGTGGGACTTACAGCTGAGGAGCTGCAGTGATTCATAAGTGCCTGAGTCACTTGAGTCCTCTCTCACTTTTTCTCAGTGCCTCTATTTATGGAGCAAATCGGGCTCCATAAATTCAATGCCGTCTGTCCTAAGTGGTAGAAAATAGGCAAACTGTCAATATGACGCCAAAGTGACAAGCCATTTATCACTTCCCCCAGCCACACAGTTAATGGGTTGTTTAAGGGCAGTTTGAGAAATTAACCCTGTTTAACAGTGAGCTCAGAGCCGACAGTTGAGCCGGCCATCGGTTGGACTGACCTGTGGTTCCAGGGCTAGTGAACTGCTCAGGTCAAAGGTCATCTTTGAAGTGACAATCTGCACTGCAGGAGACAGACTTCTGCCCGAGACCCTACAGAAAATATTTCACCAAAAAACGCAGTCACTCACTGAACCACCCCCAAGACTGGAGCCAGCCACAGTACTTTGATGACTGACTACAAAATTAGGGCCTAAATTATTGTCAGATTTGGTATGTTATGGTAGAGGAAGTGCCTAATTTACTGTGTATCTACAATATGTGACATTTATAGTAAATAAAGCAGTAAATAAAGCAGTTTAGTAAATTTTTGTAGCAGTTTAGTAGCACTTTAGTAAATAAAGCAGTCTGGCATGGCTGTGTTCTTGTGGTCATTCTTAGATGTGGTGTGGTTGCGGGCCTGACTCAGGATGCTGGAGGAAGCCACAGAGCTCTGTGAGTGTCTGAGAGCTTACAGTGACATACTCCAGGAGCAGCACCCCCCTGTCTCTGCCTTATAATGGCCACTGGCAAAATAAATGCCATTTGATTTTAATTTATACTTGGAGTATCAGTACATTGTGACAAAAGACATTTGTGACATCAAATATCATTGGTTTCTGTGAAGGTTTTGACTTTGCATTCACTTGTTGAGTGGATGTCTTAGATGCTCACCAGATGTGGAGACAGAGGTCGCGAGAGACAAAGTTCACAGCACTCATCTGGCACATCCAAACATTGAGATTTAGTTAACCTTGAATGTCAGAGCTGTTCAGTGTCATTTTTCCAATTACTCTAAAAGAGCTCTCATTAACACTGAAAATGTCCCTGACTCCTGCTCACACTCAACACTATGAGGGTATCAGATTTAGGCAACATCTCAGGTCACTGCTTGGTCAAGACATCCTTGAATGACACAAATATTTAAATGGGACTGTTTTGATTTCAGATAATGTGCAGCTGTGTGGTGTCTAGCACAGGAAGCAAGTTTTGACTTGCAGTATTTTAGAAAGTAAAACATACTGTAGTTGCAAGCAGCAATGCAGCTGGCCAGACACCAAGGTAACAGATACATTGTCATGTTACTATGGTCATCAGTTCACAATAACTCATTTTCATGGCTTTTGCTGGAAAACATGTTAGATTAAAAGTGATTTCAAAATGTTATGTTTTTTTCTCCTTTTGGAGATTTTGTTCAAAGCAGAATCTGATGTACGTCAATGATTTCTTTGACAGTAGTTGAATTTTTTTTTCTCAGACATCTTCTATTCCTGATGAAGAACTTCCAGGCGGCACACAACAACCGAATTGAGTCATCTGTGTTCTAAACCAGGTGTCAGCATTCACACTCAATCCAGTGCCTACATGACAACCTCCTCTGTGTGTCTGAATAAGACAGCATTGTGATAGAAAAAACGCATGTGACTTCATCACACTGCGTGAGAACCGAAGACAACAGAGGCTACTGCTGCTGACCATCCCCGAGAGGCTGTCTCGATCCTCCATCCGCTCTCCCTGAGGACTGTTCTATGAGGAGCCAGGGAGGTGGGGGCCACTGCTAAGCCAGAGCCATGGGCCCTTTGGGGGTGCTGCTATTGCTGGGGGCCTTCCACTGGACCCAGGCATCTCTGGTGAAGGTCAATAAGGGACTGAGAGTGAAGAGGGGCCAGTCAGCCTACCTGCAGGAGGGGGACCTGCAGTTCAACATCCCCCGGGAGAAGGACGCCTGCAAGGTGGAGGTCGTCCTCAACGAGCCAATCACACAGCGGGTGGGGACCCTGACCCCTCAGGTACTGTCCCAGGCTTCTTGCTCTTGACTTTGTTTGTATACATGCAAGATGGTCAGCGCAGTTACCTAGAGCAGAATAATTGGGCTATTTGTAAACATGTATTTTTTAAATGGCCTAAACTAAAATGTGCATGATCGAATGACTAATTGCTGAATAATTATTAAATAGCTTTGAAAAAGCTGGCAGAACCATGATCATAGTTGTAAAAAGCGAAAAATAAGAATGGTCTGGTCTAAACATGTTTTTGCTCAAATGTATCTTTTTGACAGATGTGGCATGTAAAAATGAATGGTTTTCACCTTGATGGGCAGGGCCAGGGCCAGGGGGCTCTGTCTCTCTCTTTCTCTCTGACTTAAATGAGATCATTACGTCGATAATTAGTCAAAACACCTGTTTTAAACAGGTCACAGTCGTAAACCTTCTTTCAAATTGAAAGGCAGTTGGGAAACCTGAAGGATCTTGACACATCACTAGTGAAGCATTCCTCTCATGTGCAGACATACTCACACTGAACTTGGGAAATTTGTTTTTGTTTTTTTGCAATTCCAGCTTATTCCTTTTATTTTTTATTGCTTCTCGGCTGTGATTTATCATGTGAGATTACATACTATTAGTCCTATTTTGGAAAGTGTTTTGCCTGTACAGACACATCTTTTTTAACAAGGCAACTTGCTTCTGCATTTGTATTGAAGAAGCAAGAAACTAGGCACACTTTGCAGCTGTCCAATGTCTGGCTACAGCCATGCACAAAATGGAAGGCCCTATGCCAGTTAGTCAGCGGGGCATGACATCACAAGTGAGGGTACGGAAACTACACCACATTGTGTCCCAGCATGCCTCTGTCCACTCATAACTATTCTGAGGTTTCCTGTTTGTCCATTGTCTGGATATCCAATACAAGATCTCGAGTGAATGTGAGAAGTTCATGCATTAAGACCTACATGATATAGTAAGAGAGGAGTTCGTTTTTTATTGAATAAAAACGTTGAGGGATAATCTGACAAAAGTGATTTTTTAGATGGTTATGGAAGACAGCCAGTGAATCTGCCTTCCAGATTGATTGGGGAAGGTCATTTTACCATCAGGGTGAAACAAACAGTGCAAATAGTGGTGCTAAAACAGACAGGGCTAGCTAATAAAGTACTTAGAATTCTCTGTATAAACTTAACATTGACACTGATGAACATTGTTATTGATAAGATTTATTCTTTTGTTATGTATTTTGAATGTTTAACATGCCTGTCTTAGACAGGTGCTCTTTATGATAATTTACTAGGCCCTATTTTTGTTAGCTGAAAACAAGACAATTACAGGCCAAAGAGCCATATTTCTTTCTAATGTCTACTGATGTGAGAAGCACTCAGAAAGCTAACTCGGAGAGTGTGAGCTTTGTCTGGCCTCACTTATTTAGATTGCACCACACATGTGAATCCGCTGACTCATTAAAACATTCCAGTCTTTAGTGCCTCTTTCATCAATTCCCTGTCTTGGCACGACAAGACTCAGTCAGTCCATTCACCACCATCTTATTTAGTCACAGTATGGCCACAGATCTCAACTCCAAAGAGGACCTCAGCCAATGGGAAAACTACAATTAAATATGTTTTCTGTGAACTTGGGACACCTACTTTTCATATATTTGTGTCAATGTCTGCATAATGATGTGGGCACAAAGAAAATACAAACATTTTGAATTTCAAGATTGGTGTTTTTCATCTGGTTTAAGTTAAGAATACTTCAAACTTTATTTTTTTATATCCATAGAGCCCCACACACTATTACTACTGTGAGCAGAATATTTGTGTAACAACCTCTGACAAGTAAGAGCGCTACTTTCCGCAATTCTATGTCTACCAAAGGTCATTGGTCATTTTCATCTGTTTGATTCAATAGGTGTGTTTCTGGTTCTAGGTGTTTGACTGCCACTTCCTGACTGATGAAGTAAAATACGTCCATAATGGTTGCCCAATTCTACGGAAGGATACAGTCATGCTTCGACTATATAGGTGTGTTCAGCTGGAGACTCAATCTCGTCACAGCACAGGCTAATACTGCATTTTTGGCAAAATATTCTTGTTTGTGTTTGAAAATATGATATTCATAAGAATTTTTGAATCTTGGATGTGGATGTGAATTCATCTGTCTGCTCAGGTTCACAGACACGGACACATACACAGAGGTTTTCTACCTGAACGTGAAGATTCTGGAGCCTGACTGCAATGTCATTAAGTTGGGGCCCAGGACTCTGGCGGTGCCCGAGTTCTACGGGCTGTCGGACGTCCTTGACGGGAACGTACTGTCCTTCCACTACGAGCACAGGCCCAACCTGGAATGCACTGTCCGAGTGTCCACTCAGGAAACACATCTCCCCGCCCACGGGCAACTGGTCATCGGGGAGCTTGAGAAGCTGGAGCCCAGAGGAGATGAACCCCACAGCTTCATTCCCATTCGCCAGCAATTACGTATGGCCTGCTGCATTAAACTGAAGCCTTTACATTCTCCAAAGAATGCAATTTAGTTAACCATCTCTTACAGAAATTATGTAATTTATCGCAATATACAGTAAATATGTGACTTTTTGGGAAATATGATAAATATATTTCAGAGCAGTGTCATATATTGCAACATCTAAATGTGCAAATTAATTATATATTCACCCATATATTGTGAAGTGTTATAAAATGTTAAGAATATATTTTATTTCAATATAATTTCAGAATATTCTTTTTCTCTAAGGGATGTCTGAGCAGGATATTATGGCCAGCCTCAGTCTCTCTGTGACATATTGTTGCATGCATAGTAGTTACCGTGGAGAAAGATTTGGTGTTACAGGGTTATTTAGGTTCATTACAATGTTTAACCAAATTTTACCTGATTTAAATGTTTTCTCCAGAGTTCAGAAATGGGGAGTAGCACTCAGCTATTTTACATTGGCTATCGGCTACCACTGAATGATTAGTTCTTAATTAAACCACTGGTAACCACGTGCTGTGCTGATCCATTGCTGTAGATGAAGTAATGAGATCTATGTTGTCAGTAGCCTTCTTGGTCTTGTCCCCACAGTGAACATGGCCAGGGCAAAGTGTACAAATGAGGCTTGTCGGAAGGGAATGAAACTTGTGCAAACCACCAAGGTGCCCTGTGATGAATTCCTGGTGATGGGCCTGAGGTACCAGCACACTGACCCCCCCTCGCCTGATATTGATTACATCGCTATAAGACTGGACCTCACTGACACCAGGAGCAGGACCATTTACAAGGTCTGTCCTTCAGATCTGATTGTGCATGTTAATGTAGGAGCTATGAAATCTCAAAGCTGATATACTGACAGAATTTTAAAAAGCCTGTTTCGTCCTTGTTGGTACGTGAGGACCACAGGCTGTCGCCACTGGTTGCCGTAGTTGCATTTCCCAGCGCATGTCTCGGTTTTCTCCCTGCGCAGTCTGAGCGAGCCTGGATTCCAGTGTCAATCAAGAACGCCATCCCGAACCAGCCGCCCAGGCCGGCTTTCATGTCCATGTTCATCTTGGAGGTGGACCAGTTCATCCTCACGCCCCTCACAACGGCGTCCCTGGATGCCGAGGACAGCGAGACGCCCAAATCCCTGCTGGTGTTTAACATCAGCAAGCCCCCTAAGGAGGGCTTCATCACTCACCTGTCTGACCATACCAGACCCATCACGTCTTTCACCTGGGGGGACCTGCATGACATGCTCATCGCCTACCAGCCCCCCAACTCCAGCCATACCCAGCGCAGGAATTATGAGGTGCCACACTACAACAAAACCCCGTATTACCCCCATTTTGAAGCAACTTGACACTGCCCTCATTAAATAGGACATAAAGTTCTGTATTTCATTCACTAAAACAGACCTCAGCTTTGATTTTTAGCAGCCACGACATGTTTGTTACAGATCTTCAAACTTCATTGTCACTTCATCAGGAAGCAAAGCTCTGGTTCTTGATCTGGTCACTGAAACTCAGTCTCAAAACAAACCAACTCAACAGAACCTTTCTCTACTTATAGGTGGATTTTGAAGTCCATGACTTCTTCTTTGAAAGAAGCTCTCGAATCACAGTCCATGTGTCAGTCAGAACTGCAGATACCAACGCACCCAGGGTGTCATGGAACATGGGTAGGAGCCACATTATCGACCCATGGTATCACAGACTCTCAATTGTGGGTCATGTATTGAGCAAATGATGTAGAATTCCATGAACATTCTGGTCACTGTTGCAATGCATTGTCATGGCATCACTTCCTCTTTCCTTGATTGGCACAGGCATCAGTCTTCTGGAGGGTCAATCTCGTCCAATCACGTGGGAGCAGCTGCAGATTGTAGACAATGACAACCTAAAAGCTGTGCGCCTCATCACAGTGGATGGGCTTCAGCATGGAAGACTAACTGTAAATGGTAATGAGATTATGCATATGACAACTGATTATAATAACCAAGAACAAACAGAATGGATGATAAATTAAGCAAAAAAACACACTCAGCCTTGCATTCATTTTCATAATAACCAAAGCAATGTTTGTAATGTTGTTTCATCAAAATATTAAAGGTTAAAGATACTATTGTTATTGGTACCTTGTCTCACATAACATCCAGGTGGAAAAGGCTTCATGTTCAGCGTCAGTGACATCAAAGCAGGCGTGGTGTGCTATCACCATGACGACAGCGACACCACCAAAGACTATGTGGTCTTCAGGATCACCGACGGCCGCCACCAAACCCGGCATAAGTTCCCCATCAATATCCTTCCCAAAGATGACAGTCCACCCTTCCTCATCACCAACATGGTGCTGGAGCTGTCAGAGGGGCAGACTGCACTCCTGAGGGGATCTATTCTGCAGGCCTCGGACATGGACTCCAGTGATGATTACATCCTGTTCAACGTCACACGCCCACCCCAGGCCGGAGAACTCATGAAGATACCAGGACCTGGACTCACTGGTGAGTCATCTCTGCCTGGAATAAAACATTTACCCACAAAGTGCCAGCTGTTGCAACTATATTCAGGTTTTAATGGACATTTATTGCATTGTTGTTCAACACATCTACAGACTTTTTTTTTTACTGATGCCTTTTGTCAAAATGAATCATATTAAGGTCTTCAATGGTAGCAGAGATACCTCATGACCATTGGTTTCCATATACTAGTGACTGTACAAAATGAATAGGCTTTCTTTTGGGACAATTTATGATGGTCATACTGTACCAGGTGAAAAACACCTAAACAGTGACAGTAAACGGTCTGGGTGGAGATTCCATTAAAGATGATTTATGTGTGTTCTGGAGCTTTGAAGCCAACATGTTCTTTGCTCCTCCCCTTAGGTTATCCGGTCACCCGATTCTTACAGAGAGACCTCTTCCACTCAGTCATTTTTTACCGCCATCTGGGGAATGAGGTGTTCGATGATTCTTTTGAAGTTGTGCTCTCAGACTTCCATGACCCACCCAACCTCTCAGAGCCTCAGGTGCACTTCTAGTTTAATTTGTTATTTTGTTATTTTTGTTCATGATTTGGCCTCATCAGTCCTGGTCGTAGACCCTGTCCTGTAATTAATACTGTAACTCACCTGTTTAGGTTATCGTTGTCAATATAATCCCTGTGCATGATCAACTGCCAAGGGAGGCCCCAGGGGCAACTCGGCATCTGGTCGTCAAGGAGACAGAGGTGATCCACCTAACTAAGAAGCAGCTTCACTTTATTGATCCAGAATCCCCTGACAGTGAGCTGACCTACACGGTTACCACAACCCCCTTCTACAGCCACAATTATGGGTGAGCGATATGTACACACAACATGTGGACAGCATCTGACAGGAATGCTTCAATTACAAAGACTTCATTTCTTTAGCGCTAGCATATGGACCAAATATTTGTTTTCCTTCTTGTGAACTAGGAGACATGATGCAGGAAGGTTATTCCTAGTTGACAGCATTCCCAAATTAACCAAGGATCCCAACGCACCAGTGCTAAGGCTCTTCACACAGGTATAAAGTTACTGTCTGTCCTTTATGTCATAGTTTTAGCCAAGCTGAACTTGACATTTTTTGGCAATATTGTATCTTATCACACTGGTATTTGTTTCCAGCATGCTGTGAATTACATGAAGGTGGCCTACATGCCCCCCATTCTGGACATAGGTCCTTACCCCCAGCACATCCAGCTTGTGTTGTCCATCACCAACCAGCAAGGCAGCACCATCACGGGAATTTGCTTCAACATCACAGTGCTGCCTGTGGACAACCAGCCCCCAGAGGTAATGCATCATTCTCATAAACTACTGACTCAATTGGTAAAGGCTTTCATCACAGGCTTGGGTTCTATAACCCTACAATGTAACACAACTGGCCTTCTGCCACAAGGATTAGAGTAGGCTAAAGCCAGCCAGTGTTACCAGTATATTAGTTCCCCCAAAGATATCCCAGGTACACACAGCTCACCCACTTTTCATCATTGAGGGATACAGCTGCCCTCAAATTGGTGCTAATACTCTGCTGTATTTCCGTTAGACCTGTAGAGGACATAAGAATTATTGAGTGCAATGGAGGAGTGCACATTCTTCAGCTGCAGCGCTAATAATCATTATCATCATGATTGTAATCATAAACATAATTATAATAATGGATTGTGTTTATATAGTGATATTAATCTTATGATCTCAAAGCGGTTTACAGCAAAAGGAGCAATTCCACCTCCAATGTGTAGCACACACCAGGAGAAGGAGGGAAATTGCCCAGAACCATCTAAAGCAGGAGTGTCTAATCTAATCCAAAAATATGAGGGTGCAGGTTTTTGTTTTAGCACAGTTACTTATAAAGATCTTGATTGAAGACCATGATTAGTTAATTAGTTTAATCAGGTGTCGTCATGCTGGGCTAAAACAAAAACCAGCACACACACATTGGCCCTTTCCAGATAGGATTGGACCACTCTGATCAAAAGACACACAATGGATGATTTCAAAACTGAAGAGAAAAAGTCTGACAGCCTCAAACTCATTTATTTTTCCCCCAGGTTTACACTAACCAGCTGACGGTGGAGGAGGGAGGAGACTGTGAGGTGGGGTTGGACCATCTGCTCCTCACAGACCAAGACTCTATGGAAGATGCACTGCGGGTGGAGCTCAAGAGGGAGCCCCATCATGGACACGTTGAGCTGGATGGCTTCCCCATGAAACCAGGACAGGTTTTCACTGTGAAGGACCTGAAAAGCCTAAAAGTTAGGTCAGATATTTTGAGCCAATTTCTCTGCTTTCTTGGGTCACTTTTTAATGTTCAGGTGCTCAGATTTACTTTTAAGCTTAACTACAGTAATAAAACTCGAATCTTATGGTAGCAACCTCCACAAATGTGAATGCTAGTAAAGCTGCAATATGTGTCCTAATTGGGTCGTGTCATCATGTAACTGTGATTCCTTTCTCATAGATATCACCATGACAGCACTGAAACAGTGCAGGATGACATTGTTTTCATTGCCACTGATGGAATCAATGCAGCAGACTTTGTTTTGCAAGTGAAGGTGAGACGGTTGCTTACAGTGGCCCTGATTAGGTTTCTTCTGTGTCTCCTATGTTTATCTGAGTATTGCAATACTTTCTTTGATAACTCACATAGGCTTATGTTGACAACGAATATACTTAACCCTTTCCCGATGCTTCATTATTTTAATTTGTGTGAGAAAGTGCCAGGTTGTTTGTTCATTAATAACCCTCTACTCATACACAGGTGATACTGGTCAATGACGAGATCCCAATTATGATGCCGGGTTTGAAACCCATGCTTGACTGTGCCGAAGGCCAAGAGGTGGTCATCACCACAGAGTACCTCTACGCCACAGACAACGACAGCGATGACAGCAGGCTCTACTACATGATTGCTCGGCAGCCCTATCATGGAGTAGTGTGTAGGAGTGGCTTTGTGGTGGATCGGTTCATTCAGGCCGACATAATTGCAGGGATTATCACTTACAAGCACACAGGTAGTGCCACACTTCTGAGTACTTGCAACACCCCCTAGCCAGCTTTCTTAATTCTGGTGGCAAGCAATGTATTAATCCCACTGTGTGTAGTTATCTTCCTTTTGGGAAATCATTTGAGCGCATTGTTTTCAATATCTGTGAGGTTGCTGCTAAGGTTTACTTGTATTGTGACTTGTTTAGACCTCATTGCATTCCTATAGGTGTCCCCCAAGGCTCTGTACATGGTCCTTTCCTCTTTTCCCTTTACATGGCATCTTCTGGTCCAGTCATCCCTTTCCATGGTTTCTCATACCAATTTTATTTTAACAAAACACGGCATTTCCTTTACCTTTTAATCCCCAACCCTAGCACTCTAATATTATGAAAGTAATTCCATTTTTATTTACATTTTTTATAGCTTAGTATGAATATTATTTGCCTGTAATTACAATTTGTATTTGAGTTCTAGTCTAGCACAGTAAATTTACATTTTATCTTTAGCGATGCTGCATATCCACTCGCTAATCTAGGAAATGTTGTCAGCCAGAACAGTTTCTCATATATCCCAGGTGAATGCAGTTATGTTCTCTAACATTCTAAGTTGCTCTGGATAAGTGTATCTGCTAAATGAATGTAATGTGTTTTCCAGGGGGCGAGATTGGACGATCTCCTCGTTATGACGTCATCACGTTTGTTATTTCGGATGGAGAATCAGAGACCCTCCCATCTTGCTGCCTTAACGAAGGACTCTCATCTCCCAGGCACACCAACAGGCTTCAGCAGACCCTCCCCGTCTATGACCTCAACATCACTGTCTTTCCAGTCGACAGCCAGCCTCCATCCATTGTCATTGGTGATTCCGGTTGTCTTTAGTTTGGCTGATCCTCTTTACTGGATATTACTTCAGAACATTGGACTATCGCTCATTCTGTGGCATCATATGGTTGTCATACGGGTCCTAAAAACGTCATACAGTTCCTAAAAATAGGAGGCGGCTTTTGCATGAGTGGTGTATCTGCCTAGTGAAAACAACACAGTAGAATCCATTCATCTAAATGAATTGATACTTGATAGAATGGATTATCAGCATATCTTTAGAGGATTGCTACTAAAAACATCACATAGAAATGGTTCATATCCCATGTAATATTGAAATAAGCCATGAGTATCACACTTTCCCCTCCCACCTCATCACTTACTGGGTTATGCAAGACACAGTAGTATCATAATAATGATAAGCAGTGTGGTCTTCCTCACAGGAGATGTGTTTGTGGTGGATGAAGGAGGTTCTGCCACCATCACTGTGACCCACCTCAGGACCTCTGACATGGATACACCCCTGGAGGAGCTGGAGTTGATCCTGGTGTCTCCTCCGCAGTTTGGATACATTGAGAACATCTTGCCCAGCCCTGGGTTTGAGAAAAGCAACATGGGAATCAGCATAGGTAACTTCTAAGAATACAGAGGGTCTCCATTTATTGTGTGAACCCCTGAATATATCTATAATTGATGGATATTCTGCATTAATTGGGGGGGGGGTATATGGCATATATAGCTAAACTAATGTAACAGGCATATTACAGCATGTCTTACTTTAGACATTTTCTGTCTGTTAGGGTCCTTCTCCTATAAGGATGTGATGAATGGGCATATTAACTACGTGCAATCTAGACACCAGAGAATCGAACCCACTGAGGACCAGTTCATGCTCTATGTGTCTGATGGCAAGCGCCGTTCTTTGGATACACCCTTCTACATCATCATCAGCCCCATCAATGATGAGATTCCTGAGCTGCTTGCCAGAAACATCACTGTGAGTTCAACCGGGGCTGCCTATGAGCCGTGACATGCAGGCATCCAGAGAGCACATCTGCTTATCCGCTGAGAACAAAACAAAACATTTGGCTGCAAATGAACTGAATAATTGGTACAATATGGACCATGAATAAAAGCAGATTAGATGATACTTAAGAACCATATGTACAGTAGACTTCTTTACTTGCACTTAATGTTCAAAGATGTCAGAGACAATGTACATCTTTTCTAACCTATGGTTTTTCATCATGTACTAGACTTCCACTGTAGTTGACAGAATTTTGAGTCTCAAATTCCCTCCACATTTGTGACACAATCACATAACCTTGTAGATAAACAGATGCTTCTGTCCTGAAGGGATGTAACAAACAGGAAAAGGTTTCCCTGTGGTCTGCTCTCCTGTAGGTACGTGAAGGAGACATGAAGGAGCTGGACCCTACTATACTCAACGCAGTGGACCTGGACATTCCTCACAATGACCTGGTGTTCAGCGTCATCCAGCAGCCCCAGCACGGCGCGATCATGGGAAGGCTCTACGGGAACGACGTCACGCGCTACAAGAGACTCGTTCGCGAGGGGCACGCGTCAGAGGTGGCGGTGCAGGACTTCACACTGGAGGAGCTGAAGAATGGTAACAGCTCATAGGTTCATAGCTTAATGCAGCGCTTCTCAACCTCGATAATGGGGACCCACTATTTATACTGGCTTTTGTTCCAACCATAATAGCAAGCCCTGTATTGTAATGAGCTGCTAATTGTTCTTAATTAGATGCTTTTATAGGCAATTGAAGGGTTTTGCCTGTAAAGCCACATTATGCCAGAAATAGCTATGAATACCCTAAAAAATCAACATTTCAGGAATTTCAATTAGTCAGACCAACTTATGCTTTTATTTACTGTGCTGTATGTACTAAATGGCTAATAATTCCAGTTGATAGAAATTCCATTTTAATAGATTCAAATACAAACTGACAGGTGAAATCAGTTGGGTCCCATTTGTAGAGTGTGGAAACCAGAAATCATCTTCGCAAAATGCATGAAGTGCACCCTCAGCAAATGGCAACTAAAGCTAAATAGGCATTTTCTTAAAATATGTTTAAACCACACAATTATGTTTAACAGTGATTGTGGGTCTTTCTATTCAGGAATGACTGTGATGTACATGCACGATGATTCAGAGAGCAGGCAGGATGGCTTCACCATTGAGCTAACCGACGGCAAACACCAGCTCCAAAAACACGTCACAGTCAAGGTTGTGCCAGTCAATGACGAGACTCCTGGTGTGATCAGGTAAAGCTCCCTGTTTTTTCCATTTCATTCATGAAAAACAATGTCTCGTTCATTGGAATTCTGTGATGGAACATCTTTCTCAGCTTGAGGGTTTTGTATACGCTTCGTCCTATAGGAACAATGGGATAGAGGTAGAAATGGGAGAGTCCCGGCTGATCTCCGGTGCTGTCCTCTCCGCAGAGGACCGCGACACATCTGCTGAGCACGTGCTCTACATACTTGAGAGTGTTCCCAATCAGGGACTACTGCAGATTAAGGTCAGTGCGCGAGTACCACGTGCTCCTAAAAAAGCATGCCCCTCTAGTTCAACTACATCTGGCTCGTCAAATCCTGTGACACCTGTATTAAAAGTATGTTCGAACAGCTATGAGCAGAGGAGTTAACACACTGTTAAGAATGTTTGTGGACTGTTGTCATTTTTTACTGTTCGAATGCACACAAGACGTGTGGGGTATCAACAAGCAAGTTTTATAGAACCAAAATATTTGTCAGTGGTCTGTTGTCTTATTGTTTTTTTTTTTTTGTTTCTTCAGAAACAGAAATCTAAAATTTCTTGGCCTTGAAGTGAAAAGAACATCAGCAGTTGACAGTCTGTGGTCCTAATGTGTCTGTGTAAGTCTTCAGTACCTGATCCTCATAGACTACTCTGTGGCCCTCAGGTAGACTTGGACTGGGTTCCCCTCTCAGTGGGGATGAACTGTTCCCAGGAGACAGTGGACATGAACCTGCTTAGATACCTCCACACTGGATCAGCTGGCTCCCAGGGACAAGACTTCTTTGTGTTCCACCTGGAGGACGGGAGCAACCGTTCCCCTGCTCAGCACTTCTACATCACTGTGAAGGACATGGAGAAGGGTCAGTGGGCATGACTGCTTAGTGCTTATGAATTATAGTGGTTATAACTAAAAGCACACATGCTATTCTAGGCCTGCAGATGGGCAAATAATGCTGCTTGAGCTAAGGTTGTAAGGTTTGACACAATTAACAAATTTATCATGCAGATATGAAAGTGGGCAGTATTCTACCGGTGCTGAGCCTCTTTTCAGTGAGGTCCCTCTTTCCTGATTTCCCAGGGGAGATTGCTGTCTTCGTCAAGCCTGTGAAGGCCAATCGGGGCGAGCGCGTGGTGTTGACCACGGATGCCCTGCTGGCCGTGGACAGGACGGACAAGCCGGAGGAGCTCATCTACACCGTCACTGCCCCTCCCTCCCATGGCCATGTCGAATACATCAAACACCCCGGCGTGCCCATCAACACTTTCAGCCAGATGGATGTGGCTGCCAACCTGGTGTGCTACGTCCATGACAACAGGGGCACGTCTCCCAGGGAGACAATCCGGTACGCATTCTAAGCCACACCTGTACACTTCACCATACCTGCAGTGTATTGATGTACTATATAACTGTGTTTCATGTTACTGTTAAGAGTAGAATGTAAAGAGCTACAGTATGTTTCTGAATGTAGAACAGAGTAGTTCTGCTGTACCTCAGGTTCCATCAGCTGCCATGAAGAAAACACTGCAGGAAAAAGTTTGATTATCACCTCACTTTTGTAAATAGAGAAGGGTATGAGGAAATGTACTCATGCTGGCCATCCATCCTGCTCCTTCCTGTCAGGTTCATTGTCAGCAACGGCCAGTCCACCCGCAACGGCACCCTGGAGATTGCCGTGGAGATGACGGACAGGGTGCCGCCATCACTGTCACAGAACGCCGGTCTGCGAGTGCTCCAGGGCTCCACCATGGCTCTGTCCTCCGATGACCTTAGTCTGTATGACCCTGACACCCCTCCTACCAGCCTCTTCTTCCTTCTGGCGCAATCGCCGCAGTACGGCCAGCTCCTCCTAAAGGGAGCACCACTTGGCGGGGGAAATTTCACCCAGCAGCACCTTCTAGACTTGGACCTGGCCTATCGGCATGCGGGTGGCCCCTCCCAGATCGACCGCTTCAGCTTCACCGCCACTGATGGCACCAATCAGGGCTTCCTGGTGGAGGGGAGGGTCCAGACTGAGCCCGTCATCTTCACCATCCAGGTGCGTCACACCTGCACACCGCCATACATGGCAATCACAGTGGGCCACCAAACACGTCATCAGAACAAATTTCTCTCCTGCAGAGAACAGGTCTGATTAGAAAAAAACATTTGTGAAAAAAGTGGTCTGACTCCAGTCCCCCAGGTCTCTATCTGAAGGGCTCTATTTGGCTAGTTTTCCAAAAATCTCGAGAGGAAGATTTCTCAGCACCCAGCTGGAATCAAAGCCAGAAGTCACTGGAGTTCTCCAGGACTAGGGTTGAGTAGCTATGGTTTAAGGGATGAGTGATTCATTAATGCTGTTTGCATCCTGTGAGGCATTTATCAATCAACTGGATAGCAAAGTCCATTACATAAATGTAATCAAGTGACATCCTCACACATCATTTTGTTTCTTGCTGCAAACTACACAATGTGAAATGTTTAGAAAAAGAATGTTTATATGTGGCAGTTTTTAAACCATGTTTTAAAGGACAATTAATATTTCCAGTTCTCATGAAAGAGCTTTATCTACAGTATCTTGATAAAATGATAATCCATCTATTAGCCTAATTACGTGCATTCAAACCGGATTCTGGTCAGTTGCCAACCAACTGTACCCATTAGCTTTCTGCAGTATATTCCATTTGGTTTAATGAATTGACGCATCATAGATTTGCTTCAATCTGGATAAGAGTGCTTGCTAAGTAAGTGCACTGTAAATGTAATGCGGCCAAGTAATTAATTGCACATAACCTTCATGTGATCTCCTGTCAGAGGTAGAAAATTCATTGCAGAGCTCAGTGTAGCTGTGTGCCCTCAGATGGAGGCCCTAGACCGCTCCACTCCCAGGGTGGTGCAGCTGCAGAGCGTGCGGAAGGTGGAGCTGCTGAAGGACGGGCGATACGGCATGTTCGTCTCCTCCCGGGAGCTGAAGGCCCAGGACACTGACACCAGCGACGAGGAGATCACCTTCCACATCCTCCGACCACCCTACTTTGGCTACCTGGAGAACGCCACCACAGGTGAGACCTAAAAGCTTGAGAGTCACGCTGGTTTTTAACTTCTTATCTTCATCAAAATCACCCTCTTAACCACACGGTGGCCAAAATACAATTATGTGCATTAAATTGTTTACATCATGTCACACAACCTCCATGATCCACTGCTGTACCTCTCATCATAAAATATCTGTGGCAGGCCAGTGTGGTGCAGTTTGCAGGGTGGCTGATTCTCTAGCCACGTAAAAGTGATCCCCGCCATGGCACCTTCTGACCTGCCATCCCTTCTCTATCCAATTGTCTCTGATTTCTCCCAGTCTGAGTAAAGCAAAAAATATAAAAGGAGGGTGGACTCTACATTCTCCTTTTAATTTAAAAAAATATATGCATATATTATATTTGTGGCAGATAAAGGCTATCCCATGACAAATTGATTGCTCAGTTCCAACTGTCGTGTTGAGCGATTAACACCGGGCTCTGAGCAGCTCCAATTTCACAGGCCGTGTGGTTGGCGGTGTTGACGTGGGGAAGAATGTAAATACAGCGCTGTGCAATACTGGCCTTTGATGATTCCATCTGAGCCTCCTTTTGAGGTTTCTCTGCAGCCAAGACAAACTGAGTCCAAGCAGCGTTCCCACTACACACAGGAACTCCTGGCTGATTAACACTATCCAGATCAAAGCTGAACCGAGCAAGAGGTCAAAGAACATTGATTAATTTTTTTTTTTTTTTACAACGCAGCAATAATTAGTGTGCGTATGCGCCCAGGAAATAATGATTTTGAGAGAAAGACATCAAAGACTAGTGCTATTTTTCTCAATATTTGCTTTAAATGTGTAACCCGAAATCAATACCTTTCTGCAGTATTCTATCCATCCAGTATTTACCCATGGAGAACACTTAGTTCTGGGATGTGATGAATGTTACATCATTGTGTCAGCGGCATTTCTTCTTTTCTGAAGGCCAGTTTGTGAATCAGCGTTTCACCCAGAGGGACCTGAACAGAAGGACCCTCCTCTACATCATCAGCTCTGTGCTGGAGGCCCTATCTGACAGCGTGGAGCTCCAGGTCTCCGACCCGCAGGGCAATGCCGGGGCCTCCCACACGTAAGGCTTCCGTCCCACTGCACGTGTCACGAGACCGGCGTCTGTTACCGGCGCTGGTTAGGCTCCGCCCCCGGGCGGGGCTGCCGACGTCCCTACACCCAACCGTCTGCCTGCCGTCCCTGCAGGCTGGAGTTTGCGTGGTCCCGTGTGGAGCTGGCTCAGTCCGAGCTCACCGCATGCGAGGACCAGGGCATGCTCTCGCTCACCGTCCTGAGGAAGGGTAACGCCGCGGAGTCGTCTTACGTGTCCGTCAAGGTGAGGGAAGGTTCCTTCGCTTAGGGGGCGAACCGTGTTTCTCTCAGCATTCAGCGCAGGTGTCCGGAGGCTGCGCAGACCGTGTAACCTGTCTTTCTTTGTGTCAGGTGAAAGAGGTCACTGCTACCTCTGGGAAGGATTTCACTCTCAGCCCATCCACACTGATCCAGTTTGATCCCGGTACGCTGATAAAGCACTTTTTACAATTACTTTTAAAGACTGTTCAGCTACTTAATATTCCTCATATTAGTCAGCTAAACAGCTTCCATTACCCTGTCTCCTGGGGTATAAATTGGAGGAGTTTTAAACATGTAGATTGAAATGAGATCTGGGTAAAAACACCATTTCCCAAAGTTCATATGCTATGACATTGTGTAATCAGCTAATGTCATTACATTAATGTTTCAAGAATATTAGGAGATGGCCGATTCGAGATAATTTTCTATATGACTATTTTAGTTACCAATTGAGGAGCATTTGCTCTTGGAAATTGATGAGTGCTAACTGAAATAAAATAAATTAGAAGCACATCTACTAATTTGGATGCATTATTATTTTTAATTTAATTTGAGCTTCATGTGTTAGCATAGACCCCTGTAAATTTTCCTTACATTGAGAAGTTAATGGGAAACACAATACAAGTGCATAATGAACCTCAGTCATTATCAAACTATCATGATATATATGATCTATCTGTTCCTCCTCTCAGGCGTGAACAGCAGGAGCTGGAGGATCAAGATCACCCAGGACCAGCTGGAGGAGGCAGAGGAGAGGTTTGAGGTGACCCTCACCTCCCCTGTCAGCACTGTGTTGGGCAGTGTCACCAAAGCGCTGGTGAAAATCATAGACGCAGGGAAAGGTGAGGTCCCCTGTGTGGTCCCCTGTGCGGCCCTTCAGAAACCCCGTAATATGAAATCACAAGTGCTGATTGCCCAAATACCCCCACAAACTAATAGTGACACAAAATGTATATTGTATCACATGACCCTGGTACTAATAAGCATTACCTACAGCCCACCTGCACTTGCCATTACATTATGTGGCCCTTCAATAATTCAGCCAATGAGCCTAATCCCATTCTCTCCCTGTACCTCTGTAGGACATTGTGGCAGTGGCACTACGCTTGAAGGGCCCAATCTGCAAGGACAGTTGGTCCCCCAGGGGTCCCCGCCTCGCCACGGGGCCATCCAGGTGGAGTCCCTCCCCCTCACCCAGCAGGACTCAGGAGGCTGGGCACGGGGAGACAATGTGGCCCCATTTGAGCCCCCTCCATCCAAAAAGAGGCTGAGAACCAATGGGAATGGAATGACAGTAAGTCACCATTTTGCACCGTGATACCCACTTCCTGTATGTTGGTGTCACTTCCTGTAGTCTGAGTAAATCACTTTTAAATATACAGGCAAATGCATGAGTTTTTTTTCATCCAATGGATGTTTGTTGTATTTTTATATAGCCTCCCATGCACTTCCACAAGACTGAGGAAGATTGATCTTTCTAAATTAATTTAATCTGTTAAAATGACCTCTCACTTTGATTATAACAGAACACTTTCACCCACAGGTCCAACCCTCTTCTGTGCATAAAAATGGATCAGACTTGGTGTTCACGGTGAGTGTTTTTCTGTTTCATAGTGTCTGTAAGTTTGGGTTCCATATACAGTATAACAGAAGTGTCTTAACCCTTTCTGTTTTCTCCTTCTGATGTCCTCTCCTTTTTACTACAGTACCACGGGATCATGTCGATGCGTGTGGAGGATGACAGCTCTCCTTCCAGAAAGGGGAGGAAAGCCAAAGTGCTGGTGACCAGCAGGGGGCAGCAGACACCAACAGCTGTTTCTCCAGGGAAGAAAGCTATACAGGCCCCAGACATCAGCACGGTCCAGCACACTGCACAGGTAGAGCAGACAGGAGATTTTCTTCTCTCTATCCCTGTAATGAAGTTAAGGTAAACTGGTATAATGCAGGGGATTAGAAAGCAGCACACAGCCTGGGGACACGCCCTGCTGAGGCTCTGGGTGTGTTTTCACAGGGCCCCGCTGGAGGCTCTTCTCCCAAAGCCTGTGCCCCTGCGCTAATGGGGCTCCTCCACTTCAGCCAGAGCTCCAGCCAGCTCCTCCGCTGTGACGGCGTCTCCTGGAGACCCTGGGCGCTTACTGATGAGGTAATCACACTAAGCACTAAATTGGGAATTGCCATTCTAATCTCCCAATAGTTAACAGTAACGTGTGCTGTTAGCCACTCCTCCTCGGCCTCCAAAGCGCACTGTAGACTGCTTCTTTTTTCGAAGTGCCATTTATTTGTGTTGACACAGCAATGAATACTAATGATGGGAGATTGAGTGACTCACAGATTTTAAGGACTTATTGTGTCTTGCTGCAAAAAGCCTGGTCTTTTGAAGGCTTCAAACAAGTCAGTGATGTGTGACAGCGCACTGAAGCTCCTCACGTCAGAGACCTCTTGAAAACTCATTCTCCCACCACAAACGAGTCCCGTTGTGAAGGTTAGTGATTTGCATCTCTCCACCTATCCAGATGGTCGGTGCTCAGAAGTGCCCGGTGGGATGGACCTATCACGGAGACCGCTGCTACTTCTTGGCCACAGAGCAGAAGGCTACGTGGAGCGCGGCCACCAGAGCATGCAGAGAGAAGTGAGGGACTGAGCCCAGCATCAGGGCAGGGAAACAGGCTGACTGTGGGGCAAAGAGCCTGTGTGGAGGTTGAGAGCTCCACTCCGCTGTCCAGAGCCTTGAGCACAAAACGTGGTTCATTCAAGTGAAAAGCTAAGCACTAATCAGCACAAGAGCATGTCCATGCACATGGCGAGCATTTAATTCTCATGCAAATCTCTTAGCGGGGGCAACAAGGATGTCCTGCACACAGACCTCCCTAACAGCCTACTGGCCTTCCAAGGCTGTGGATTCTCTTTTACTAACTGTGGCCACCTGCTGGAGATAGCTTGAACTGTGCAGTGCTCATTCCCTGTACTTACAAAATGATATAATTGTGTAATTATTTTTTGGTTCTTAAAAAACCATTGACATTTAAAAGTTGTTTTTTTATATAGTTCACTTTGGTCAATATAATATATTCAATAAATATATATACAGAAAAAATATATGTTGAAAAATATATAGAAAAAGACTGTATAAACAGGAAACTTTTTTTCAATTCTAACCACATTAATTATTTATTTACAGTCACAATGGCAACCTTGTCAGCATTCTTTCAAAGACAGACATGGACTGGTTGTGGGACTTCAGTGGCCGGAAGCCGTTCTGGATAGGTGAAGCTTTGTTTCTATTTCCACTTCTTGTCTTTGTAAAGCAAATAGCCTGTTAACTGGAATATGTATATTCACAGGAAAGCACATATCTAAGGTAGCATTGCCTTTCAAGTGAGAAAAGAGAACTTCATTACCCAGAATTGCTCCAGTAGGTTTGACCTATGTTATTCCTTTCATCCCTCAGGCTTGAATGACCGGGAGAACAGGGGGCGCTGGGAGTGGGTTGGGGGGGAGCCGGTCAGCTACACCAACTGGAGGAAGAGCCTCTCGCAGGTGAAGAGGAACGGGGCAAAGAACTGCGTCCTCGTGCGGAGGAGGGCCAAGTGGCAAATCCAAGACTGCAAGAAGGGGAAGAGACATCGTTACGTGTGTTACCTCAAAGCATGAGCACCACAAAAACTGTGCGCCCGCACATACACATCTGGCTTACAGCCTTACCAAAAATGCAGATGCTATATGCAAAACGTGTCATATATGCAATGGTGACCATCACGTCACACCAGTGTAAATGTTACAATTCCTTGGGCCTACACAGGCAAGCTATAGAATAAACATTACTGCTCATCAGCAGACAAATGATTAAGCACAAATCAAAAATCAATGCAACTGAAAACTTGCTTTATGTACACTGTTCATCTAATTTACATAGTCATTCACTGAGATGAGCTATTCTAATTTATGTTATTTGTAATGTATGAACCATTTTAAATGTGTAAATTCCTTTTTCACAATTTTAAAAGATATTTATTTTTTATGAATTAGTGGATCACGAAAAGTATTTACCTTGCAAGACACTGGGGCGTTCACTGCCTGGACACAGACTCATTCAGCAGTAGCTTCTTTCTTTAAAATAATGGTAATGATACAGTACAGCATAACTTGTAGTGACTATACATCTCAATGGCAGCAGGCACAGGACAGATCTGAGTAGAGCTCTGCCCTGGCCAGTACACATCTCATATTTAAAACGGCTACTAGCAAGCTTAATAGTTTAGTTCCCTGTTTCACCCCAGTCATAAGCCACGTAGACAATCTTGTCTCTCCCTAGTAGAAATGCTAATGTCACAGAAGAGCAGAGATCAACTCTGCAGTAATTTTGGCCTGTTGTTGTAACTGTGAAACTCCCTGGTGCTAACTGAAAAAAATTATAGGAGTGATGCAGTGTCCTTTCTGAAGGTGGAACACTTCACTAAGAACCACCTGCATTTAACACATCCTCATACGGTGTGTATTTTATATGGGGTCTTCTCTCTCATTCAATGTATTATCAAATTGTACTGTAAACATTGTATCCAATTGAATGTATCACTTGTGTTTTATATTTTCTGCCAATACGTTTTTCCAAAGTAAACATAAATGCCTAAATGGGAATTCTATGGTCATTTTCTTCAGTGTTTTCATAGCGTAGGCTGTACATTACCTTTATCTTTGATCTACACTTCCCATTTTTTTAAAGACCCTCCTAGTAACTCAAAAAGGGCCCTTTCATTCAGAGCAGGACTACAAGAGTAGGTCCATAATCTCACCATCATTACAAAAACCACAAGGCATGCCAAGCTGTCAAGGCACGTTTTCCCTCAAAAGATCAGTGTAAGAGCACAAACTATAGGCCTGACCATTAATCCTACCAAAATACCACTCAACTTCCTGAATGACCGGGAGAACAACTTCGCTAAACACAGCGATTAAAGCCTTTGGTTCACATTTTTCCACCTGGGTTGAATTTACATCTTTTTTGTTTGTATCCTTTTAGTGAAAATGAAGACAAGCTAATCAAGGAAGTACTTGAGTGACATTTCTGGGTTAAACATAATTCTTATAATAACAGTAAGGACAAACCCAAGTTTAGTCATACATTAGGAAGTGAATAAACATTGAATAGACAAATATAGACACTTGTCCATTTTCCAGAACCGGGCATTGCCTACTGGCACATGATTACTGTAACCTACTCTTAACCAGGAAAAATCTGTAATAACATGCATGGGTTTCAGATGTCTACGAGACACTGAGTACAGCCGTTTTTAGTCGCTTTGTATAATAAGTTTAAAATGAGTCGAGAACACCTTCAGAAGGATTAAACACAAGGAAACAGTTGACAAGGGAAAAAAAAGACTTTTATTCTGGCTTCAGGTTAGAACCGTAGCGCCACCGCAGTACGGGAGGGTATTTTAATGCATGATCGGTAGGGGTAACAGGGAGAGCAGCAGTTCTATGGCAGAATGTCAAGGTTACAGCAGAGTTCACTGCAGAGTGCGCAAGTGCGGAATGAGCTCTTGATGAGCTCTGTATGGGAACGCTTCCTGAACGTCATGGACCAGCGTGGAGCAGATATATTAGCACCCTTTGCGCATGTGTGTGGATCCACAGTCTGGTCTCAGTCTCAGTACACAGCACCAGGCCGCTCTGGGCTGCGGGGGAAATGGAAACGCGAACGCAAAGTGCAGGAGGCCACAATTCCACGGCTGACAAATTTACCAAGTCTTTAAAAAAAACAAGCCTTTGGTGTCCACATCATTGGCTGCAAAAATGTAGGCACTTTGAAAAATAGTCCCCCCCCAACCCATTGTCCTAAAATGCATGAATCTGTATACAGAGCCATAAACATTCAAGGCAAACATTGCTTCCTGTATGTGAATGCCTACATTAAACAACATATGCATACAGTACTTTGAATCTGTAAAAATAACAGCATGCGTGTATGCATCCATCTACAGATGGTACACATTTTCCATCTTCCATCATTTATGCAACCGGCTCCTATAGCTATTGGCTAACTGGATGTCTGCCCACTTCCCAGCCTTTTCTGTGCATCTCTTGTATTTGAACTGGCCTGTGACCCAGTGGCAGTGTGACAGAGGCTACTATGGCAATCCAAACTGTCCACCAACTTCCAGTGGGAGTCACACAACACTGCTCTGTCCCACTGTTGCTGTCCATTAGTGTAGGCTCACCCATTACTGTTCTATGTGCCATCCACATCAGAGAGACACTACGTGGGGGAAGAAACACAAATTTATGGCAGGATCCCTACAAGAAACAAAAAAGTAAACGAGACTGACAAACAGGGCACACTGCAGTAGACACTCAAACTACATTATTTCTGCTGGGGAACTTGGCAAAGCATGAGGTAGGATTTGAAGCCAGACTGTGATACCTAGGTTACTAACATGATGGTGCAGGGCGACATGTGTTAACAGAACTCTGATATTTCCTACAAAAAAAAAAAGACCAAAACAGAAGAGACATGCTTTAAAGTGCCAGCTCATCCTTGGGAATGTTTTTTCTCTCCCCCTCCCTTTCTCTCTCTCTCCTTCTCTCTCCCTCTCTCTCCCTCTCTCTCCCTCTCCCACTCTCTCTCTCTCTCTCTCCATCTTTCCCCCTCTCTCTCTCCCACTCTCTCCCTTCGCTCTCTCTCTGGAATGGTGCTGCGTCCACAGTCTGCCGTTTTTGCTCTGTCTGCGGACTCTCCCCCTCTACTTGTCGCTCATCTTTCGGATCATGTAGTTGAGGATGCCGCCGTGGTGGAAGTAGGTGAGCTCCACGTCCGTGTCGAACCTCATCCGGGCCTGGAAGCTCTTCCCCGTGTCCAGCTGGGGGAAAAAGAACACAGCACAGTCTAATCACTGCTACTGGGCAGGGGCAGCAGCACAGAGGACTCGGTCATGAGCACAGTCATGTCCTTTAAGACTACATGTTTTACTACAGGTCTCAGAGTGCAGTGGGAGGTCTCAGAGTGCAGTGGGCGGTCTCAGAGTGCAGTGGGCGGTCTCAGAGTGCAGGGGGCGGTCTCAGAGTGCAGGGGCGGTCTCAGAGTGCAGTGGGCCGTCTCTGAGTGCAGGGGGAGGTCTCAGAGTGCAGGGGGCGGTCTCAGAGTGCAGTGGGCGGTCTCAGAGTGCAGTGGGCGGTCTCAGAGTGCAGTGGGCGGTCTCAGAGTGCAGTGGGCGGTCTCAGAGTGCAGTGGGAGGTCTCAGAGTGCAGTGGGCGGTCTCAGAGTGCAGTGGGAGGTCTCAGAGTGCAGTGGGCTGTCACAGAGCGCAGTGGGAGGTCTCAGAGTGCAGGGGGAGGTCTCAGAGTGCAATGGGAGGTCTCAGAGCGCAGTGGGCGGTCTCAGAGTGCAGTGGGCGGTCTCAGAGTGCAGTGGGCTGTCTCAGAGTGCAGTGGGCGGTCTCAGAGTGCAGTGGGCGGTCTCAGAGTGCAGTGGGCGGTACCTTAATGTCGATGATCATCCTGGGGGTGAGCGGCTCGGGCATGGCGATGGTGTAGCGCTCGCGGCCCGTGAGCCCCAGGGACTCGGCGGTTTGTCCGGGGAGGTACTCCAGCGGGACGATCCCCATGCCAACCAGGTTACTGCGGTGGATCCGCTCGTAGCTCTCCGCCAGCACCGCCTTGATGCCCTGCAGGACACCAGAACACCGGGGCACAATGCAACCTGCTCTCTTACCACAGCACAGCGCTGCATTTCCTTATGGACTCTTAATCAACTGACTGACACATGCTAACCAGCTTGTGTGTTCCCATTAGATAACCACCACTGCAATGTCAGATCATTTACATGAATAATTGTGAAAAAGCGATACCACACATGCAGAAAGGTTCAGAGTTAGAGAGAGGACGTACCAGCAGGAAGGGGCCCTTGGCCGCCCAGTCCCTGGAGCTGCCCGACCCGTACTCCTTTCCGGCCAGGATCAGCAGCGGAACGCCGGCCTGCTGGTAGCGCTCCGCAGCGTCGAACACGTCCAGCTGCACCGGGAGAGAGAGAGAGAGAGAGAGAGAGAGCGCTTACACACCATACGCACGCACACATTAGCAGCTCAGCGCTAACGGGCTGAGAGCCACTGTAGACAGCCACTTCATTTGTAGCATATTAGAGTTACCGTCTCATTGGAGGGCAGGTGTAGCGTGCGCGGCGCCTGCTTGTTCAGGAACTTGTTGAAGAGCCGGATGTTGGCGAAGGTTCCCCGGGCCATTACCGCGTCGTTGCCACGGCGAGATCCGTAGGAGTTAAAATCTCGCGGGTTCAGGCTGCGGGAATGAAAACGGTGGCGTGAAAAATACTCACAAGACCAGCTACCCTATCATTACTGCTATTTACCATTAGCAGAAATTCTGAAGAAAAAAAACGCAGGTCTAGGGCTCTGCAGACACACAGAAATGAGCGAAGGGTGCAGCTCACCCCCTGCTGGTCAGGTAGCGCGCTGCGGGGCTGTTTCGCGCGATGTTCCCTGCAGGGGAGATGTGGTCCGTGGTCACAGAGTCCCCGAAGTTGAGCAGCACATACGCGTCCGTTATGGACTTGGGTGGCTTCAGCTCCTTGGTCTGGTGAGAACAAACTGGAGTTGAGCTTTGACTGACGGAAAGTGACCTGTGCAAACCGGCGATGTTTAAACGAGCAAAACGACTGCGTACCAGGCCGTCGAAGAAGGGCGGAGACTTGATGTAGGTGGACTTGGGATCCCAGGTATACAGTTTGTCAGAGGGAGCCTTCAGGTTGTTCCATCGCTCATTCACTTTCTACAAACAAACACACACACATAGCCATCATGGCAACATTCACTTACTCATTCACTAAATCTCGGCATGTGTGCCACAGACCTTTGAACTCTTTGAGTGTATGCAGCCTTACATCTATCTTCTCGTAGACCTCCTTGAACATGGCGGGAATCACATACTGCCTCTCCACAGCCTGAATCTCCTCACGCGTGGGCCAGACGTCCGACAAGAAGATCTCCTTCCCCTTAGCGTTCACACCTGGGACAGGACACGTGTCCATCAGTCTCAGCCGAAAGCACAACCGAAGCCGCCTTCCACCGTAGAGACGGATACTGGCCCAGTCCTTTTCTGAAGGATTAGCTGCACTTACAGATTTACTGAAAGCACTTTCTATGACATGGACTGAGCACCTGCACTGAGAAACTACATTACCCATCTACCCCTGCATTTGTGAGAAATGCATGTCAGCTTCCTGTACGGCTGTTTTTTGTGCCCTCTCACCCAGAGGCTCCTTCTCGAAGTCTATCCGGATGGTTCCGGCGATGGCGTAGGCGATGACCAGCGGCGGCGAGGCCAGGTAGTTAGCGCGGGTGTTGGGATGGACACGGCCCTCGAAGTTCCTGTTTCCGGACAGGATCCCAACGGCCACCAGGTCTCCCTGAGGAGAAGGACACCGTCACAGTCAGGCACTGCTCGGCAGACGCGCATGTGTACTAGATGAGTGTGTGCCTGAGCGTACCTGAGTAATAGCCTCCACCACAGACTCTGGAAGAGGACCGCTGTTCCCTATGCAGGTCATGCAGCCATACCCCACCACCTCAAACCTGAGAGCAGACACAGTCCAGCACTGCATTTCAAAAGGTTGAACTAGTCCTTCAGCACCAGTAAACAGCAGTAACTGGAACCATGCCTCCCAAATGCTCACAATGCACATTTATCAAACACATTATTAATGTTAGTACATCAATGACATGTAAAGGAAAATAATTCTTTACAAGATGTATACTGCCACCTAGTGGTACAAGATATAGTAGCACAGTATATAAATATATACACACACACACACACACACACGCACACACGCACACACACAAACACACAGTTACTGAGGCAGGTCCTTACCCCAGCTGGGACAGGTAGGACATGACCCCACTCTCCTTCAGGTAGTATGTGACCACCCCGCTGCCGGGCGATAGGCTGGTCTTAATGTACGGCTTCACGCTCAGCCCCGCCTCCACGGCCTTCTTTGCCAGGAGCCCTGGGAAACGCAGAGAGAACGCCGCATCAACGTCCCCGCAACGTTCCCACAACATTGGTTACTACAGCATGACCAAGTCTGCTAAGGGCATTATACACTCACCACATTCACATAGGATATAGAGCACAACTGCAAGCCATAGAAATATGCAGCATTGATAATTAAACAGAGCAGCAGCTTCTATATCTATTGGCTCTTCTGCTCCCAATCCTATTACTGAATCACACTTAAAAAGCACTAAACCCAAAGACCAGGGAACACACTGGACTATCAGATTAGCAGCTGACGGTACCGTGCTGGTGCACACTCAGCGGGACGTACCGGCCCCCAGCATGACGGAAGGGTTGCTGGTGTTGGTGCAGCTCGTGATGGCGGCGATGACCACAGAACCGTGGGAGAGCGAGTACTGCGCGCCGCCGTGCTTGAACGAGACCGAGGCGTTGTGGTGCGCGGGGGCCACCTGGAAGCCCTTAAACCCTTGCTGAAACGACACCGAACAGCAAACCAAGGGCCTTCAGGAAAGGTCACGTTGCACAGTATCACACGTACAAAAACAGAGAAGGTTGCTGGTTGACCGTAGAAGCCGTTAGGGATTTTACCTTAGCCCCGAGACATGCTTCGAAGTCCTTCCTCATGTCGCACATGGACACCTTGTCCTGAGGTCTCTTGGGCCCGCTGCAGCAAGGCTCAACTGTGCCCAGGTCTAACTCCACCACCTGCGCAGGAAATACACAGCAGTGTCACTGAGGCATTCTGGATATGGAATCGTTATCACCCAACATTTCAAATAATAGTATTCATCATCACTTGAGTGCTGAGTCAATTATTACATTATTATATACGCTGAGATCCAATTAACATTGTTTCTCGATGTGAGAGGCCAGTCCAGATATCTACTCTGTAGTGCCCAATAAACTGGCTGTTTGAAAGCTGTACCTGCGTGAATTCAGGATCTTGTGAAGCATCACTGTAGTCTCTGAACATGCTCACTGCTTTCAGGTACTGAGAGATGTACTGTAGCTTCTCTGGATCTCTTCCTGAAACACCATGTATAAAATTCAGGCAAAAAAAGTCAAGGAAGGATAATTCCAAATAATAACAAGCAAAATCACTCACTCTGAGCTATAGATTCGGCACATTTCAGACTACAAGCAACTGCATTTCTTCATTACACATGAAATGTTTAAATGAGGAACCACTTTCAACAAATACTGTAAAAAACCTAGAGAAGTACCAGCTTCACCCAGGAGAGGGAGCTCCAACATCACACTAGCTGCATGAAAGGTCAAATAGGAGCAACTTTGTTGTGTACCTCGTCCTCATTACACATTCCACTGACACCAAATGCCAAACTCTGATTAGCACTCAGCCAGCTGAACACAGCTGATCAGCACAGTGCTAATCACTGATCTGAGATCAGCAGTGCTGCCGACAGGAGACGGTGCTTTGCTCTGAGGTGACGCTCACCCGTCTGCTCCAGGTACTTGATGCTGATGTAGTCCACGGGGAAGAAGGCGGCTGTGGCGCCGTATTCGGGGCACATGTTGGAGATGGTGGCCCTGTCAGCGATGGACAGCTGGGCCACGCCCGGCCCGAAGAACTCAACAAACTTCCCCACCACACCCACCTGGCGAAGGTGCTGGGGGAAGAGGAAAGAGGGGAGGGGATTTTATACACAAAAATAACCAAACTACTACTGTGCCCTGCGAAATAACACCAGGCATGATGACCCATAGGCCTATAATAGAGCCTATAACTGAAGAAAGCAGCCCACTAGATGACCAAAAATAGCAGTTTTCTTTCCCCCTCCTTTTTAAAAAAACTATAACATAATGTGGGGCTGCACTTCTCCAATTCCCACGCTAATTTGGAATGCCCAATTATCCGAAACCGGAGCCGTGTGCATGCCCAAACCACAGTGCGGATTTGGGGGAGTGCAGACCAGTTTCCCTCCAAAAAACATAGTGTCGCCAGCTGCTTATTTTCACATCTCAGGCTACAGCAAAGCTTGCATAGCGTGGAGTTGGAGGAAGACCTTTTATTTGCAGCTTTAACACGGGATCCACGAGCACCCAGGAGTTACTAGTGCAGAAACGGGGACCCCAAGCCGACTCAACCGTCCCATACCCTGATGACAAATGCACGCTGTTCAATGGAGTTACCAGCCAGCTGGCACTAGCACAGTCAAGATTCGATCCGAGGCCGTGAGGCTCATCCATGTACCACAGCGTGATGCCTTAACCGAATGAGCCACCCAACCACCAGAAAAACAGCAATTTTTCTGACCAGCTCATATTGCAGGACGCAGGTCTCATTTCTATACGACTCAGACAACCAGCACATCCTACCTTGGTAATGGTGAGCACAATGTCTGTGGAGGTTATGAGCTTGTTTGGAGAGCCCAGCACCCTGTAGCCGATGACCTCAGGCAGCACCATGCTGATAGGCTGGCCCAGCATCACAGCTTCCGCCTCAATACCGCCCACTCCTGCAGAGGTCACATAAGTCATTACAAACCCCTCCCACTAACAGCACCTCCTAACAATTACCACTGCCCACATCCTCAATCTTACGCAAGCTAAGTCACGCAGAGCTGAAGAGAGAGAGAAGTGCAGTCTGGGTCAGCTCAGGGGACTGAAGTGCAATGAGCGGGAGAACGAGGACCTCACCCCAGCCCAGCACGCCCAGGCCGTCGATCATGGTGGTGTGGGAGTCCGTGCCGACCAGGCTGTCGGGGTAGTAGAACCCGTCCTGGTCAAAGACCACCCTGGCCAGGTACTCCAGGTTGACCTGGTGCACGATGCCGGAGCCCGGGGGGATGATCCGCATGTTCCTGAAGGCTTTGGAGCCCCACTGTGGACCAATAGCATCGCAGTTATAGAACGACTCAGCCAATGACTTCAAAGCATCGCCTATGCACTGAGACAATGGCGCCGACTCACAGGCAAACTTCTTATTGGTATGTAAAAAATGTTCAGTAGCTTCACGTCATCAGTAAGGCAGAATTCATAATGGAGGGAAACAAGCCTCTGACATCAATAAAAATAAACATTTGATTTAAACCACCCTTCCATCTTCCTCCAAGTTTCTCATCCCAGCATTCCGTTTTAAAGCTTACCTTTAGAAACTCAAAGCGTTCCCTGTTTCTATCAAACTCCAAATCCTGGTTCTTCTGCAGACTATCAGACCTGGGAGGAAGATAGGGGATAGGGTAACTTCCCACCGTGCAAGCAAACCGATTGGGTTATGACCGCAAGCACAGGACACGGTAGCCTGTATTCCCATTTAAGACAACATGGGCAAACACCAGCCCTGCACAGGAAAACCGAGCTAAGCACAGAACAGAAACACCAGCTGTGCCAAACTGCAAAAATAATTAGACGCCTTTTGTGAATGGAGTTCAAACGGAGAACAGAAGACCTTTAATTCATGGAAAATGTGTTATTTAACACATTTAAATAACAACAAGCCCACGGACTAATGAAACCCCAGTCCCTCTCTTAATATGATAATACTTTGTGTTGGCTTTAAACTGGAATTAAAGCAGTAAATCTGGGGCCTGTTTGTAATCAGTGATGAAATTCTGGCGCGGTGGGGGCCTGATGCAATGGTAGAACGGACACGCAGGAGGACATGGTGCAAAGGCCGGTGGTCTTAGAGAGTGTTGTGCCATTGTGACATTTACACCGAGTGGCTCAACAGGCCTAAGAGTTTCAACATCACTGCGGACCAAAGTTCATAACCGCCCACCCTGCAGAACGTACCACCAAGTGCAGAAGCCCGGGGGGATACAGGAAGCTGGGCTGTACCACACACTTCGACAAGACAGCTATCATTCTGATACAGATTTAAAACCCCACGTTCATCAGAAAAAGGCTCTAAAAAAAACCAGTCAGAGTGCAGAAGATATCAATTTTGTGAAATCCATTAGTTTCAGAGGATTTCAGTTGCAGCAGATCTCTGCAGGGACACAGCCGAGTGTGCACAAAAACATTAAAAACAACAATGCTTTCAAACGGAGCACCCCTCCTCCCAACTCAGCATGAGAACAGTGAATAGTGTGTTTAACATGCACTGCGAGTTGCACCATGTGATCCATCGCCATGGTGATTTCAGCACATCCCACTTGGTCATTTTTTGTTTTGCGAGCGAGGCCGTGCTCGGACTTGGCTCACGCCTCCAGCTGCCTTAGATAAATCATGACCTCACTTCCTGCCCCCAGGCTGCTGACAAGAGGCAGGATGGCCGTCGTGTTTCTGAGGACACGAGAGGGGGAGCGCGTTCCGCACTGCCAGTAAATTTAAGGTCATTAAATCCCTGTTCGTCACGTACAAGCCCAAAACATTCCAAGCGTTCGTTCCAGAAATCAATCACCGCAGGGCATCTTTTACAGACAGATCACATAGGCTACAGGTCCATAAAGAATGTGCACTGTAAGATATATACGCATAATCACAGCTTTGGGACAGTATGTGGTGTATGCTTTCCAGCCATTGGCTCCTCCTGACATGTGACCCCTACTCTATAACTCTCTCTGCTTTCCCTTTGTCAGAATAAAGTGAAGAAATACATAAGGAGTTCAGACTTTCCTGCTCTCCTAAAAACAAACAAACAAATAAATAATCTCGGCTGGGAACTACAATTACAATCATTCACAGAAACACCTGCTCTGTCTGTTTCCATCACCCACACTAAAATAAACTAAAAGTTGCATTGTACCGTACAAAAAGGCCATGACCACAAAGCCATCGCGCTTACGAAGGGAAAAGAGGAAGACTTGCTTTCTGTTGAAGTCCACCTGGATGGAGTGGTCTATGACGAGGTCTGCGGGACACACGGGGTTGATGTTCTCGGGGTCCCCCCCGAGCGTCTTCACGGCGTCGCGCATGGCGGCGAAGTCCACCACCGCCGGCACCCCGCTGCCAGAGGAGAGCCAGAGAACGGGAGTGAGCGCAGCCTGCACAGCGCCCCCTGCCCCACGGGCAGAGAAACAGCAGCCTCTTCCAAAACCATCGCATCAAGCAAGGCCATGAGCTTTCCAGCTATTCATTTCAAACGGAGCTTTAACCGCAACCGCTGAACAACCACTAATAATAGCCCCTCAAACCGAGAAAATTACGGTTTTAAAAACCCTTCTGTAAAATGTGTTTTCGGTTAGGTCTCTGGAGTAGCAATTATTCCCCAACAAAACAAGCGCTTAATGACACTACTCCGGGCGTGCGGTCTCATAAAGGGAGGTGTGATGGAGACGATAATGGTTTGTAGGAGAGGTGTGCCCTGGCGCAGAGGGGACGGGACTCACGTGAAGTCCTGCAGGATCACCCGGGCGGGCCTGAAGGGCACCTCCACGCTCTGGCTCTGAGCCTCCGCCCAGCTCAGGATGCGCTCCACGTCCGCCCGCTTCACCAGGAACTCGTCGCAGTTCCTCACCGCCGCCTCCAGCAGCACCCGGATGGAGAAGGGCAGCCGGGCTGTGGGGCACAACAGCCGCTCACCGCACCGTGCTGATTTACTGCTACCTGCGCGAGCCTCGCGGTGCTAACACGCCTGCTTCAAATACATTACGCCAGACAGGCTAACCTTTCTGACACCAGTAAAACGTCTATACGTAACCCCAAATGAAAAATATATGTCCTGTATCGAGCACAAAAGTCTTCTTTCAGATGCTTGTGCGTTTCAGCTTTGTTGAATAGTCCATCTCTAGGACTTGCAAGTCTTTTTGAATTTTACCAGGATCTGAAGAGTCAAAGTATATAAAATATGCACTTCACCCAGGTCTGGCTGCTAAAGGCTCAGACTTTAATGAAGACCATGGCACAAAAACATTCTGCACCATTTCATACATGTAGACAGGGTAGTTCTCAGAAATGGCATGTAAGAGTTGGGCTGCTCTGAAATAAGCCGGAGCAGAACGCTTCACCTGGACTGCTCCACAGATGCAAGCCGACCACGCCACACGTCATAAAAGCTGATAGATGTTGATACTGCTCTCTCATTCCCGTTTACCACCATGTGAGCTCCAATCACAAATTTGAGCTGCTATTCTGGTCTAAGTTTGGTCTGCCATTCTACAACCCTGAATCTGCACTGAAGGACTGAGGAGACAGATACTATAAAACAACCATTGTTATTAAAAGTAAAAGTGTCAACCCTTGATTACATTACATTACAGGCATTAGCGACTTACACTGCATTTACATTGCATTGCATTCAATTTATACCAAATCTCTGCCAAATGCCTGTAATGTAATGTAATACATAAATTAATTTGTGCCTTAAGTCAAGTGAAGTAGGTAGTTAGGTACTTACATCATAGCTAGGGCATATATTGTTCTTTTAACTTACAACTTGAATACATTTTCCATGACAACAAGATTTGTTCTCAGAACTTACTGTATCTGGCATCCTGGAGTTTGGACAGGTTGTAGAACTTGTGCTCAGGTTTCCGTGGGTCCAGGGCCTCCACGATGTGCGCGAAGGGGTTGCTCATGGCTACGGACGCTCCGACTCGATCACCTGAGGGAGAAGCAGAGCGATTATCACTCTGCCAAAGCCATCATCGCACGCAACGGCAATTTCCACAAGGCACTATATCATCAGACCCCATAAACACAAAACCTTCTGTGCCTTCAGCCTCCCCAGCCTTTGAGCATCGGCCAACAGCAACAGCTCGACAGCAAAACAGTAATCCAGCCGCGGCACGTGACGGGGAAAGCCGCTGTAATTGAACGGGAGTGTTTCAAAGTTCCCCGAGCACATAAGCTGCAGAAATTACCAGGCAACCCCACTTCCACAGACTCAGCGTCTGCCACTCTGAGATAGGCTGATGCTAAACCCGCTCGGTCTGCAGGCTGAGAGCAATCTCCCTGCCAGTGAGAGACACTGTTTTTCTGGCTCTATTTAACACCAAAATACTTGAGCCCCAGCCAAAAGCCAAGGAGTGGTACGTGACAATTGGGATCACACCACCGGAGATAGCACACCAACCGCTATTCAGAGAGAGGGACCGAGACCTATCTCCGCCCCTTTACAGGATAGTTTATTTTGGAGTTGATGTAAGAAAATCTCAGTTCAAATCTAAACCATGGTGTCTGGGGTGACGTGGAATAACCCAGCTCACCAGATAGGCCTTCCAGGGAATGCTCGGACAACTACAAAAGCAGCAATTTCCCAGAAAGGATCCACCTGTATTTTTAATTTTCTTTTTGGTTTATTTTATTTAATAAAGAGACACTGCATATGAATAAAAATGAGAACTTAGATGCACCATGTAAATGTGCCATATTTAGCCATACAGGCTAATTTTCATCTGTAGTCCCTGGGCAGGTTGATGAATATTCCGATCGCAGTGCAACCAAATGGTGTAAGATTACAAAAATTTGGAGCATACCCAAATATGCCAGTGGACAATAGAATGACTAAACTTCCTCAAGGGAGACGTAATTTTGTACGTCGCTTTGGATAAAAGTGTCTGCTAAATAAATGTAATGTAATGTAAAAAGATGGATGCTGAGAGAAAACAGGCTATCAGACAGTCAGACATTATGGCTCAAGCCCTCCTATTCTGCTCATTACAGATAAAAGCATCTTTCCGTTTCAAATGCAGCTTCCTGCCATTTTCACCTCAGAAAAAGAGCACATACTGCACATCCTATGCATCAGCCTCAGAAACTCACCAAAGACTCAATATGGCACGTTCACCTCTCACTAAACCTAAAAACCCCTCCTGATAAAATCTGGCATGATATAACATCCAAACACTTTGCAGCACACCTCACGTTCGCCTCTTCAGACAAAGGAATCCTGTGATGCCCTGCTTCGCTATCAAATGCACCAATATCTGATTTACAACACCTGCACTATCAAAACATTCTACCAAGCCTTCCAAACAATTTCAATGTGCTTAGATACTTCAGGGTCTGTGCGGACTACCTTATGTTCTAAATTAGACAATTTTCTCTCTCCCCAAAAAACAATGCGTTCATACGCCCAGAAATGCCAGAAATGAAGTATTCAAAAAAGAAGAAAGCAAGCAAAGGCTAGTGGTGCATTCATATGCAATGTTGTGCTCTTGGTTTCTGAGAGGCTCAAAAACAATCCTGCATATCAAAGTATTTACGATTATTATCCCTTTTCTCCCCAATTTGGAATGCTCCGTCATTTTAACAGTGCTTGTTGCTGAAACCTCCGCTATCAATTTCGGGGAGCGCAAGCAAGCTTTCCTGTCTCCTCCAAGCCTTGTCATGACATCAGCACCTGCTGCTTATCACACCGTAGATCGCAAGTCCACTTGCACTGAACATGAGCTGGAGGAAGACTGCTCATGTGCGGCTGAATGGGTGGATTTGCAGGCAGCCAATCAAACAGCAGGGGACAGTGCACAGTGATAGCTGCATGCTACCACCCCACCAACTAAAACCCTCCCATCTCTGTGTGATGCTAGAACCAACTGGGCATTTCCCTTTGGGGCTACTGACCACTGTCTGCACTGGACCAGAACTGGCACCAGACCACGGGGCCTCATCCGTGCACTAGAGCAGTGCCTTAACGAGGCGAGCCACCCAGCAACCATCGGTGCTACATAAAATATTTTTACATGCTCACTCAGAAAATGACCAATTAATGTGTTCATTATGTTGACTGGGAAAGAATAATTATCTGAGAAGGAGAGAAAAACTTCATTATGTTTTTTTATTTAGCATTTCTTGAAATACTTATAAAAGGTCCAAATGATGCACAATTTGCAGTTTTGTTTAACAGTCTTAATTACGGGGAAAATACATACTACTAGTTCAGGAAAACCGTTCAGGCCAACTGCATCCTTCACAGAACTGTGGCAGGAATCAGCAGCTCATTCAAACTGTTAACTAGGGCTGCAAAGGGTCATAAAATTTCCAGTAAATTCCAGAAACTTTCTGAAATTTCCAGAAACGTGTCCTGTGGAAAAATCTTTACATGTGAATATTCCCAAAATTTTGTAACCCTATTAACACAATGTTCATAAAAACGCACTTTTATGAGAAAAACACAAAAATGTCCTTTATTTGAATGCATATAGCTATGCAAAAACATTGAAAATCTAATCTTAAGAAAAATGAATGCCAGAGTAGTCAAGCAGGTAATTAGAAGGTGACCTGTTGGCCAACCACTAATCCAGCTACCAAACAAGGAAACCAGGCCATTTTGTGCAAGGGGAGAACGATAACATGCACTGTCAATTACTCAGTTTTCTCTTTTTTCCATTTCATATTATCAACAAGATCTCCACCACAATGCACTTGGGTTCTAGCTACTAACCAAGCAGACCCTGTCTGTCCTGTTGCATGAAGCAACCAGATAATCAGGGTGAGCCACTATACCTCCGAGGACACACCAGAGCGTTTCATGAAAGATTGCATTGCTCACCCATAAAAATACCACAGGAATTCCAAAAAAAAAAACAGTATTTCACTGCAACAGAAAGTAAACAGTAAGCCACTGCTACATTCAAAGAGACAAGTGAACGAATGAAGTGAATGAAATTGTGAATGGTATATTTTCAATTAACTATGCTTCAAGTAGCAAACCTTTTGCTGCTGAAGAATAACCTGTACAGGTCAGCTTAAGTTAGGATAAGAATACATTTCCTAATGTTATTTATAGTACAATCTGGCATGCATGTCAGCCCACTGTAGACACCAGCTGCTGCTCTAGTGAGGAGCGGAGAACGCAAGTCTGTTATGATATCGGAGAGGACCCGTGGGGACTTCGCCGGTACTAAACACAGCTCAGCCACACACTGCGTGTACCCTCATGTAACCTCAGACCCTTTTTCATGTGTTGGTAAACAGCAATGCAAAGCTGATTTCAGTTACATAACACAAACAGTGACAGCCTCAGATAAATGACAGTCATTCCGATTGTTATATCTCCATAATGTTAGCGTATTCAATCACTCAAAAACATCAAACCAGCTAATCTTTTTCAAATTCAATGCTTCCAGAATTCTGCTTGCAAAGTCACGTTCACCAACAGTGTATCAGTACAGGACATAATGGTGTTGGGTCAACAACTGAGTAACACAAAGTCAATATTTTTGGCACAGGCGGTTCAAAAACAGCAGTAACCTATGTTTTTATATTACGTACTTTCCCACCTGTATACGTGTCCAAGCAACCCCACCCTTATGTTTTGTATTATTATTTTGGAATGCAGCTAATAAACCTGAATGCAAATCGACAGAGTACCCTGTTCTTCTTCGTGCTTATTAAAACTCTTGCGCTATGCTACTAAAGAGACAGCGGGAAGGTAAATATTAAACTGCATCAAATGTTGACAATGTCTTAGGTTACTCAGCCAAAGGGCAAGGTCTACTTTGACACTGCCAATGCAATCTAATAGTCTCTTAGCATGCTGTGTCTACCTAAGCAGGCTTCGGAAGTAACGTTGGCTTAAAGTTAAATACGCGGCTAGTCTAGTTACATGGTCTGATGTTATCAGAATCTTACTTGCAGTAAACAAAGTTAGGCTGATCAATAATTTATATTGGCCTTAACACACCTCCGTAATTTCCTATTTGGCAGAATAATTCGCAGTATCCTGGCCACCGGTAACAGTCATCGTCGGTTAGTGAGCAAACTCACTGGTCAGCTAACTAGCTAGCACACGCCATACAGCTAATAAGAATAGTAAAATGCTTTGCATAACTTGCGAAAGTAGCTAGACAGCTAGCTAGCTAGCACGCCAGATAGCTAGCAACAGAATGAATGCACGAATAGCCTTATTGTAAATTACAACCAGGCAAAGCAATCTAACTTGAGATATTCGCTAATACGATCTAATTAATAGTTTGCAGCTACAGCAGCCAATTTCCCAATGACAACTAGCAAGTTAGCTAACATTGTTAACATAAAGTTGGCTAGTCTAACCACCCAGCTAAAATTCAAACCACGTAGCTAGGCAGCTTGCTCGCTTGCAGAATAGTAGCTATGTAACATTCCAGCTAGTTAGTCAGGTTTCTCGTAACAGAAATGTCCGAAAACACAGCCGACTAAAGAGTGCAGTCCCGGTTAACAGTTAGCGCGAATGCTAAAGTTAGCAAGTTAACTGAAAAACCGCATCATGTGCCGGTGCTGTTAATAACGTGATATCCTCAAGTGATGGTGGCTAATGCTAGCCAGCTAGCAAACCCCACGCGAAAGTAACGTCTCTCACACCAAAGCATTTATTTAACTAGCGACAGCTAAATACGGGCTATTTTAATATATTACCTTCAGTTGACAAGCTAGTGGACAGGTGTCTTATCAGGTGTCCTTGGTTATCTTAAGACAGAAGCGAATGACTAGCCTACTCCAGCGACGCGCCTCCTCGAAAAAAATCTCAGTCATGTGACTCACTCTTACACAGTGCATTGCTATGACTACATAGCGGTAATATCCACAATCTGTGCGCAACTTTTAAACAATCACCATAACCAAGCCATAGTTATTAGCTGTATGATTTGTATGTGTAGTCGACAGCATGTTTTTTTACGTATTTACAGCGCACTCTACTTGCACTAAATAGGCCTATTGCTTAGCTTCCTGTGGGCAAGGAGGCAGAATAGACATAAAGGAAATTAAAGAGTATTCGGGTTTCTGCCTGTAGTATCGCACATCTGGAAGACTTCTCTCTCTCTCTCTCTCTCTATATATATATATATATATATATATTAATCACAGCTAATTTCAAGGCAGTTGTTCACAATTGAATTCTGTTTCATGTATATTACAGATATTACGGTAATGATTCAGCTTACTTCTTATCAGCTATACCTTACTAGAAAACTATACCAAAGGTCAGTGCAAGTTCAGCAGGAACCATACATTTCCTAGGCCTGTGTGTATACCCAACATATTGGCTCTGTTACATGGGTATAACTATATAGGCATTTTTAAAGTCTTGTTTCATAAGCTTCCAAAACAATAAGGAAAGCCATTCTACAATACGATCCATAAATTCATCCTTGAACTTTGCCCTTTCCAATGTCAGATTTTTCCAGACTTACAATTTTGTACATTGCTGCTAAAGAAAAGAATGGTAAAGGACATAACAAATAATCCACCTTTGTAAATACTTAGCCACGATTTTTACGGCTAAAATTGTGTACTCGGTTGTTGTTTTTTGCCATTCTGAAATTAGTTATCACTTTTTTTTTCTTTGACAGAACATGCTTTCATGTTCTTATGATTACCAAAAAAAGCCTAGCCAAACACATGAGGAGAAATTGGGTATGGTGAAAATATTTTGAGGTTCTTTAATTTAGCAAATTTAAATATTTTCCTTATTAATGAAGTCCATTCTAGTTACCTCTATTCGATAGCATGCTGGGTCTTGCAAATGCTCCTGCATAATACAGCCTGAATAGTCTGATTTCAGTTAGACATGGCACACTCTTCTGCCAGCGTATTTCACCACACTGTTGTCCCAATCTGCTTAACACATAACAGCAATGCCAATATAGGATAGTTTATCTTTGCCCTTTAGTTTGGTTCCGAGTAAAAGTGCCAGTAAGAAACACATTCAGTTTTGATATTTTATGGAAGATGTCAAAGCAGCAATAAATAAGAAGTTGATATCTGCCATCAAGATGTTTAGCTGACTTCCTGTTTGCCATTTTCGACACTTATGTGAGATGAGATGTTTAAACACTCATCAGAGGTGTTGAAGAAAGCTCAGTGGCAGTATATAATTTTATATATTATAGTATATTATATAATTATGTATATTTTTTTCAACTAATAAAAATACAATCAAATGCCCTGTATTGCTTCTTTTCAGGCTTTGTCTTCCCAGAGTACGAGTGCCCCCTACTGTTATTGTTGTGGACTGCAAGAGTGAACGTTTTGACAGGAAAGTAGCATATCATTTAGAACACTCCGCCAAAAGAACCTTGAGTCAGAATTCTGAAGAAGGCTGGAATATCAAATAAGCATTGGTCTAAAAATGACAGCTCATGCCAAGTATTGCTCTTCCCTGTACATAGTAACTTACACACCATTTGTCCACAATTGATTTCAAGCTGTTCTGTGAGGCCAGCTGCTACAGACAAGCACACTTAAAATCTGGAAGGATCTATCTTGCAGAAAACAGCTACATGTTTGAAAAATAAGGCACTCAGCTGACTAAGCCTTGTGATTGTAGGGAAAAGCATTGTTTGTCCCCAAACTGAACGACATACATTCCAGATGTTTTTTCACTCTGAAAAGAGTATACATCCTAAAATGTGATTAGATATATGCAATCATTTATAAAAGGAGAAATACTCAAATGTGCATCCTTCTCACATAAGACAATTAATAATAACTTCAGGTATTTAACAAAATTGCTAACACTGCCACTCAAAAATAAATCCTGGTCGAAATAAATAAATCTTCCTTCTAGATTTTGTAAAAAAAAAAAAAGAAACAGAATCTCAGATTTCTTTTAAGTCACCCGCCCCCTTCTGGAACCAAAAATCCAAGCAACAACGATTATTTATGTTAAATCTTAAATTGCACAGTCTTCCGTTTCAGATGAAAAGATCTTGAAAGTAGAATTCAGAGTTCAGAGGAAAGCCAAACAGCCGGCAGATGTGATGGGATCAGCGGTGAAGCTCTTTCTTCCTCTTGCAGTTGTCTTTTATCCTCTGCATCCTGTAGGTCTTCTTAGCTTGCATGCGCTCTTGCTCCAGCACCTCTGTGTCATCCAGTACCTCCAGACCGGGGATCTGACTGATCACATACTGCCTGAGGGGAGGAATGCCAACATGCCCATCAGAACATCACCATAATGATCATAAATATGGATTACAACACATAAAGGTATTGTATATAAAATGAACAATATATTATCGGCACCTCAACAGTCGGATGTATTTAAGGATTTGCAAAAAAGGAGTGTTATTTCCACAGAACATGCAAAACTATTTTTAAAAATGTGAAATGAGTTAGAGAAGGAGTGTTGCACAGATAACAACAGTACCTAAAAAAGTACTCTTTGGAAAGAGGGAGAAATGCAAATATATAAAAAAGGAGGTTCAGTTTGTTAGTCAAAAATATATAAAAAATGGGAGTACTGTTTTCCAGTCAAAAATATGAAAAGGCAAACATGGCGAACAACCAAACTTGTGAAAGGTCATTTAAATCACAGACAGCCTCCACAGAGTAACTGTTCAGTTTACCTGTAATCAATGTACTGTGTCAAAGTCCCTCCATTGAAGTAGCTGGGAGCCGCCTCGTTGTTCATCATACTTAGAATCCTGAGAAGAGAGGGCAAATGGTCAGACTGGACTGCCTCATCCCCAAGGCCACAGTATAGGGGTGATCCAGTGCTCACTTTATATTGGGGAACTTCCTGCTGATTTCCTCCACGAAGATGGGCAGGTTACTGATCTTGTTCTTGTTGATCCAAACGGTAGTGATGCTGGGCATGTAGGGGAACTTGACGTGGGAATTGTAGTTGTTAGAGTCCAGGATGAGCGTGCTGAGCTTCTCCAGTTCCCCCAGGAGAGCTGGGCTCCGTTATCATCTGAATTAAGGGAGGATAAATGCACAAGTGATCTCTTATAGGGGGAGAAAGTAGCGTACGTATTTGCCACTCAGTACAATGAAATTAAAGCAGGCATTTTATGACAGTGGGATGCAATAGTGAGTTTCCACACAGCACAATATGGCTCAGCATTCAAAGTGAAATGAATATATGTATCCCCAAATGGAATGCATAGTTGTAGCCCCGTGGTTTCTATGTAGTTGTGGGACATGCACATGCCGTACCTGCAGCTTTTACAAAATAACCTTCACCCTGATATATGCAGCAATGAAGGGGAACAAGCTATGGCTAACGACCTGAACAGAGGACATTTGTACATAAATCCCACACACACAGATGACCACACCCAGTGCGTGTGCAGGGGGTGCAGAAGGATACTCCTCCAGCGTGTTGTAGCTGAGGTCCAGCACTTCCAGTGTCTCGCACTGCTCCAGGATGCTGTCGTAGGGGATCTCTGAGAGGCCCTGGTAGGCAAAGGAGAGGCGTCGCAGTCCCTGCTCCTGGCCTGGGTTGACGGGCGTGGCCCCTGCCTCCATGGCGCAAGAGCTCGAAGCTCCTGCAGCACACCCCTCAGAACTCAGGACCCCAGAAACATTACAGTACTGTCTTTTCAAAAAGAAAAGAAACAAGCAATAATAAATCACCATGGAAGACTGTCATTCAAAATGAATTAAAATGCAAAAAAAACTCAAGTTAAATGCAGTATTGGGACATTTGTTCTGTTGGCTCTGCACTCCAGCACAATGGATTTGAACTAAAACCATGAAAACAATGAATATAAGGTTGAGGTGCAGTCTGTCAGCTTTAAAATGAGGGTATTTACATCCATATCAGATGATATTGTTCAATGCTTTTGCACTTGTTTATTGACCACCACTGTTGGCTCTGAAATATTGACCAAAACAGTAGTATTTTACTTATTGGAAATATAATGTCTGTTGCAAAATCTTAGAAGTTGTTGGAAGGAATGTGTGTTATGTTTCAGACTTTTGTAAACATGTCATACTGATCAGAATGCAGATGCAGAAATAATCCCATGACTGGTGTAATGACCCAGTAGAAAAACATGAAGCATGAAAATACCAGCCTGTCCTACAATGGTGGCTCACAGAAGTATTTTTAGAAGACAGCATGAGTTTAGAGCTCAATACAAAATTATGCTTTCAACAAGAACTGGTTTGAATGGATATGTTAATTACCTTAAGAGGCTTATCAAAATTCAATTTCACATAAATAAGGGGTTTGTTTTATTTATGGATACAAACTGGAAACCGATCATCCTCCAAATTCCAATGCTGCATGAAAACTGAATTCATTCATTCTCATCAAAGGTGAAAAATGAACACTAGTACAGATATAATACAATGAGCCAATGTAAAATCTACAGAACAACAACAGCAGGAACATTTGTATATGGCGAAAAAATAAAAAGTTGAGTTAATGTGTAACTCTTAGCTGAGGGAGGGATATTTCTGGTAATATCTTCATGACACAAACAATGTCATTATCTGTTTTCACAGTTTAACACAGCCAGTTGTATTAATTTCTTTGGATGCTATTGATGTATCAGTGAAAATCTTACTGGCATGATGACACTACGAATGAATGAATTAAAAAAGTTTGACTGAGAATCTAGACATTCAAAAGGACCTACCAAAACAGCCGTTAAATACTGTATCAAGCATTCTAATATTCTATTGCATGTTCAGAATATCAAGAATAATGCAACTCAAACATCATCCTTCCAAGATGTTTTTTTGACTTCGTTGCTAAAGAATGCTGAAATACCACAGAAAGCAATAGCTAGCATGTACCAGGAAACATGTTTCCATATTACATTTATGTTCCACTTTACATATTTAAATGTTGTTCGACTCACCAGGTTTTCCTAACGTTCCAGGAAAGCTGCCGTCGCCCGTGGTTGCGTACTGCACGGCAGCCGCCCGCTCACTGTACAAGAAAAGAACTCTTTCATGGTGGAGCCGTGGATCACAAGATCTGGATAATCACATTGTACTTTAACTCTTTCCCTCAGGCCGCAGTGCGCATGCAGCCCTGCAAAGCCAGGCACCTTGGAGGAAGTGGTCAGCTTCGTGAAGGGGTCAACGGCAGATCAATATAGCCGAGGCTACTTACTCGATTTTACTGGTTTAATTTTAGACTGGTCACAAAATTATTTTGATTGTTTTGCTATGGAAGGACTTCCTAAGTCACCATGCTGTAATTTGTCTGTCCAATTAGGCCCAGAAGAAGTGTTCTGATTGATAAACTACCCATCTAGTTTAATCTGACATCATTTTGTGGAGTATTTATGTTCAGAAAGGAAAACACAAGCTTTATCATCAGATTAAATAGCACAATATTGAAGTCAAGCACTCAAGTGATCATGTGCACAGTTGAAGATGGTGGTGGGAGTAGCATGTGTCTTCGAGATCCCCAATATTTTTCCATGGATACATGTCAAGATACATATATAGTTCAAGAGTAGTAGCTAAAAACAGTAATTTATTTTGTAAGGCCTTGTAAGGCAATTTTGATGCAGCATTTTTGACTAAGAATTTCTTCATTTTTATTTTGACTATTTTTACTGCTTTAAAGTTTTAGTGCTACTTTCTACATGGCAGTGTATGAAATAAGAACCACTTGCTTCATATACAGCACAGGGAATTGGTAAGTTTCTGAGGTCAGTTGGTATTCCAGTGAACCTGTGGCTGACCTGAAAGGGGCCCCAGCTTGAGGAGTAGGAGGGGATGTGGGCACGTTCTGACACCCCCCCCCCCCACCCCCTCATTTCCAAGAGAGCATTAGGAGAACAGAAGAGAGGTCAAGGGTCATGGCAGGGTAGTACAAGAGCCTCACAGTGACAGGGGGAGGGGGTTGGGAGCTGAAATCCCTATCCAGGGATGCTTTTCTGCTGAGAACAAGAAATTCCCTTTCGCCTTCTTACAGAGCCTCTCAAGGTTTCCAGGAGCTCCTTCTGCCTGGAGCCAATCACCATGGTAAGGGGCCCCTATTGTCATGGAGACAAGAGATTCAGCTTACTATCTCAAGAAAATACATTCCTGAGATAAGAACACCGATGTGTCATAGACGGTTCACATTTTTTAACAAAAGGCTGTGCTTTCATAAAATTTTGCACACCTTATTGATCTTGTTGCTTCGTGACCTCATAATGCCCTGATTTTATAGTTATCCCCAAGTAAAAAAATAAATACATAAATTAAATAAAACATACATATAAATATAAATAGACTTACAAATGGTCCTCAGCAATACAGAAAAGAATTGCATCAAGGAGATGATATTACTACTTTCAGGTGACTCACCATGCTCACCCATTCAAAACAGATCAGCAGTGATCACCTGCTACGATCTTCATTATTTTGTTTGCGTGACGTCCCCTAGCAACAAACAACAACCACGGTTTCTCCTTTAGAGCCTCCCTCAAACCTTGGGGGGTAACAAAAAAAACACCCGAACGCCAAGAGGCTTTGTCACATACAAGTCTTGTTTATTACAGAAGATAAAATGTAAAAATACAGTCGTATGAAACACTTCATTCTTCAATTATAAACATTTATCGGTTTACAAATATGAAATTGGTTAAAATGAAAATAAATAGTTTCTCTTCAGCACACTGACAGAGAGGCAGAGATCACAGTCTTTTGGCCCTTTTAACTGATGTGACGGAGCGCAAGGTAATAGGTCTACCGTTCCCACAAGTCCTCCCTCAGACCCCACAGCCGAAGGCAAGTCTGCCAGATCATCTGCTTAGCAGAAGTCCATTTATCAGCCCCTTCCAGGACTCGTCCGACAGTAAAACACACGATTGCGCTTGCAGTGTCATGCTCTGAGTCATGCCACGTAAAACCAGTTCATCAAAAGACCTTCATGTGCGTTTCGCGCTCAAACTTACTGTAGATACTGTATGTAAATCCAATGGTGTTCATTGAGAACTACAATTCACATTTCAAAAAATCAAATGGCTGGCTTTTGTAGGGTAAAAAAGTGCCTTTATTAAATGTATGCAAACCAGTGGCCTTGCTTTCAGACTGAAAGGAGTCTCTTTCTTTTTTTTTTTTTAGAAAAACTTGACCAAATAATATTCACCACCACTGAAGCCAGTCACGTGACTTGCACAATACAAATCCATAGCATTCCATTACATATATGCAATACATTTTCCCTTTACATTTCAAACTAACAATGCTCCGGTTATCCATCAAATGGCTCAAAATAAATGAACAAAATGTTAGTTAAATGATTTTAATGAAAATAGGTGCATTTCATATGGACCACACAGGCCACATATTCTTGTTTAAGCTACTCAGCAAGATTACCGTCTAGGCTGGGGAAGCAGGCGTTGTCATGCAGCTGTCACTTAAGTGCAAACTGTGCCTTGAAGAAGTTTCTGCCACTTTCCTGAAAATCAGGAAGGGGGCAAATACTTTTTCACGGCACTGTATGTCAATAGATATCGACTTCACACAAAGTCATGCATTCATTTGCACAGACAAAATAACTTGTTAATGTTTGAGACTGCGGAACATCCTGATTCGCAGAACATGAGCAGTGAATTTTGGACAAACATTCTTGATTACCCTCCGAGTAATAAATTAAAACACTATTAAAACTATGACCATATAACGGAAAAAGCAAATGAAGAAAGAAGTCAGTTTTACATACACATAACATGCTGTGTATTAGAAATCAATATTCTTCTGCTAAAGGGTTGAAATGTGCAGTGGCATTGTTAAGGAACGTTTCAGAATGATCCATGAACACACGGTGGCATTATTGTAAGAGCCAGGCCCTAGTGAAGACTCCACTGGATGAGGTCACGGGAAAAGATTCTGAGGAATCTTCAGCTTTGCATTGGCAATAACATTATTACACAGCTCATCTCCTTGGTCCCAAACAAGTCAATAACAGGAAAAAAAAAAACATCCTGAAACAAACCACTGAAAACATGCTTTCGTTCTACACAAAAAACTGTCTGAAAAAGGTGAGGGTCCCTTAACACATCTGCTACACATTCAGAGTCTTCCACCTCCCTCTGTTCGGGCTTTGGGTGGATATAAAAATAGAGATGGTCCCTGGCGGCCCAGGGAGTCGGTGGCGCGTCGGGCAGGACTATGTCACCTTGACCGAGGACTTCTTGTGGACGCACAGCAGGGTGACGTAGGGCACTCCGATGAAGGCCCACTTCTCGCTGGGCCAGAACTTGACGACGGGGCCCTGCTCGGGGGCCTCGGAGGCGGCGTCGAAGTAGGCGAAGCACACGCAGCCCAGGTACGAGGCCAGGCAGATGAGGATGTGCCTGCAGGGAAACGGGAAGTAGAGGAGCGTGGTAAACAGGTGGTCGTCACAGAAGCGCACGCCGCACAAAAGGGAACCACAAGAAAGAGTATTACTGGTCTTCAAAATCCAGCACAAAAAATAAAGAAAAACCACACACTGCTCCAATGTTCAAATTAACCCTAATGGCAGCAAAATAGAAATTTAAATCAACAGGCAGTCATCATTTGTCCATGCAAACCGTGTACAATGTAAGGGGGGGGGGCCCACCATGCACAGTGCAGGTAGGGGAAGTTGACGGAGGACCACATCTCACAGAAGATCCGGTCGCTGATCCAGCAGAGCAATGCGAGGGTCCACCACAACCCAGAGAACAGCCCCAGTTTAAACACACGCAGGTTTTCACACCTGCAGCAGGGCAGAGATACACACACACATTCAGCACACACACGCTGAGAACACACTATTCACCAATATTCACATTTAAATGAACAATCTGAAAAGGCTTCCCAGCAGAAACATGACTCACGGCTAAGAAAACAGAAAATGGGAGAGACAGTAATAACAGACACTAGCAAAGATTCAAATGGACATTCTGAAAGAGAATTTCCAGACATAATAAACCCATTACAGTTTTCATATGCTAAGATGAGACTTGTGTAAGTGAAGCTATATTTATCCACAGCATCAGGAGCAAAAAAAAAAGACTGAAAAAAGGATGTTGTATAAAGGAGGACTCACACAATTCCATCTGTACAGCTCCATCTATGATTCCTACCAAAATTGTCCTCTAGAAATAAACTGGTAACTGAATGAATGTTCTATCTCAGGAAGGAGACAGAACGCTCACTGTTCCTGTGCTACTGGGATAAACAGACAGTGTGGATTGTTTATCTGTTGACTTTACAGCACTTTGGCGTGTGGAACTAACACAAAGACAAAGGAGGCTTTGAGGGCCTAGCTGATGACACACAGTGAATTTCACAAACTGAAAGGGAGTGAAAGGACGCAGTGTCACAGAGAAACGCTAAACACAGGGGTGGGGAGAGCCCTTCTGTACATGTTTTGGTGTCCTGACCCAAAAAAACACTTCCAAATGTTTACAAATTGTCCTTGTCTGTGCCCTCCGTCAGACTGAGTCAGTGGGTGACCAATTCAGAGGCGGAGCCTAAATGAGGTTTGACGAACAACAGGAAAGCTATCAGCGAAGCATCGGCTTTGCAATCTGACTTAAAGCACCAGCTGTGCAGGAAGATACTCCCTCGTACTGAAATATGAAGCACGGAGTGGCCATTTTAGCCCTTAAAAGGCTGAAGAGTTTAGTAAAAAATCAGATATGAAATTTCCAGTCGCTTCCGCTGTTGGACACCTACTGTGTGTTTGGTTCCCTGATATCGCCTGACCTGCCAACACGGCGTGATTTTGAGTTCCTCAGCCTGACCCGTGCACCCCTCCCATCTGTTTTTAACAGTCTGTTAGGCATTTGAAAATAACAGTTACACATTCTTGTCTGGGCATAAAGAAAGAGGGGGGGGGTCCCAACAACCCTATGAACATCACTCATCCCCTGCACAAAGTCTCTGCATATTAGCCCCCCCAAATCGCCAGACAATAGCAGCCCCCCCCCACCACACAAAGAAGGCCAACACGGCAGCATTCCTCACTGATAAATCAGTATTTCTTCATCCTGGCCCTGACTTCACATTGGTATTTGGACTTTTCAGGGAAAATTTCAGCAATTACTTTTAGAAGCACATGTGAGCTAAAAATTAACTAATATTGTAATTTATTGTAATTTAATAACATATGTGGGTCAATGACGTGACATCCAATTTTCGTGTTCAGTACATAATATAAAAACCATGCAACTTTCCATTTGAATTATGTCACATTATATTATTAAATTTCCTTCTATTTACTTAGTTACAGAAGTACTTATTTTGAGTAATTGAGTTTATAAAAAGAAAAAATCTTGGCTAGAATGTTTGTGTGATTTTCTTTTCACAATTAACTGAACACTGCATGCATCTATCTCAGGGACGGATGAAAATACATCTTGGACACCTGACAGCTGACGGTCGATGCAGCTAATTTTAAATGCCCCTGTAGTACGCCTTCGGTCCCAGCGTTCTCCTGAGGGAGATGAAGTAGGCGTCAGCAGTATAAATAAAACTCAGAGGATAGGTCACATCATAACAGAATCCCACAAATACGTTCAGGTGACATTCAGATGTGCTCCATTCATCCACACACATCCAATTAAATGAGGAAATGGCAGTAGTATGACGCATTCATTAAATATTAGCGCACTTCTTCCACAATGTGCAAAATACTATACTTATACTACAACCTCCGAGCCCCATTGCGTCATTGCCTGCATCTCTTGATGTTCTAGGAGAGAACCAAACAGGATGCCTATGTCACGGAAAACACGCAAACATGTGTATATACACACTGAAAACACTCTCATTCCAATCCCATGTGCGCACACGCACACAAACACAGCAAACAGGAAGCTGGTTCAGCGGGAAGGCCTAGAGAAAATGCAGCAGAGGGAAAGGGTATCTGAGGTCATAGGCAGACACGAGAACAAAAACAGCGTAATTACAGTCAGTTGCTGAAGTCGACACATTCCTTCAGCGCCACACTGTGTGATTAGACCACATCGACTGACAAGTGGCAGCATTACCGCAACTTCAAAGAGACACTGCTATTCTATCCACAAGATGGGTACAGATTGGCTCCCAGTGCTAAAAAGTGATAACATTGTAGCAATGTTGCAGACACGCTCTGAGAGCGTTATGAGTAGTCTTAAAGGTACGCGGGCCACAGCAAGGCGAGGCGAGGCAGAGGAGCAGAAAGAGCAGGAGTGACTGTGACACGGTCTGTAGTGCACGGAGCTGCCCTTGCTAGCGACACAAACATTAGCACAGGAAGATAACCTGCTATTCTTAGCGTTCTGCTGTCAGCTTGCCTCTGCACTGATAGGTCAGACCTGCTTGTGGCTTAATTCAGCATAAGCTGCCTGGAGCCACCAGTCCTTGTCTGAGTTGATGTGGGGGGGGGAGAGGGCATTAATAATTTTAAAAAATTTAAATAAACAAATAAAAATTCATAATTACTCACACCAAGAATATGAATCATGATGGACTTTGAGGTCTTGGTTTCCTAAGCGAAGCGAATTATACAATCGTTCAGTCAAAAACCCTGGCTAGCATCGCGTGAGCAGAGGCTACGTGCGCGCATGCTAATTCAGCCCCGTGCAGCGGAACACCCCGGGGCCTCTCCTCTCATTAAGCGCCCGCCCGGGTCACGCGACCGCGGCGCACGCGGTCTTCCGCAAGCTCATCCTAAACCGCGCAGGCCGTGCGGAAAAAGGGTAGCGCCGCGGAGACCAGAGACGAGCCAAGAGCGCGCTGCTGGGGGGGGGCGGTGCGGTACCCCCGCCTGCCAGCCGACCTCGTTATCTACAGAAACATGCAAATGAGCCGCGGGGCGCTGGGTTTGATGTGCGGAAGAGGGCTGGGGGGGGGAGGGACACCCAGCGCCTCCTCACGGGGAAAAGGCGGAGTCATCACGGGGGCTGTGCAGACGAGAGCGTCTCTTTCTTTGACAAACATCATCTGGAGGGACTGAGCAGGAGATCAATTAGGCTTAGCCGGGAGACTGCCAGCTTCTTCACATAAAAAGGAAAGCGATACGATATGCGTTTCTATAAATGGGACTTTGGACACTAACTAAATGCGGCAGAGACTCGTTTCTCTGCAATGGTAACTAACTGCAGCAGTCACCGCAGTGGCAGAGAGATGAGAGGAGGCAGTAATAGGCACACAGGCTTGCTGCAGCTATAGGATATTAATATTACATATAACATAATCACGTGCAATGTGGCAATTAACTGTGAGCAGATGAGAAAAAAAGCCAGACCTCCCTCACCAAACCTTGTAAAGAATCGTCGCAAAAGAATCCATTATCGAGTACTTTATCCGTTATCCGCTCCGATATGGCCAAAGGAGACACGTTAGAAATGCACAGCCAGAATAGTTCCTAACGAGATGCCTCGCCTTTCAAATTCACCATGCCACAGAAATGTAAAGTAGGCCTACATCTTCAGGTGTCAACGAACAAGAGACCCACAATTCACTGCATAACACTTAGATTCAATATGAGACAGCGTTTTAAGGCATCCCATCTGCAGCGCTCTCATACCCTACAGTAACGAAACTTGAGTGGTTCAGCGGTGCAGAAGCTGCTGTTGTTCTCATAATGGGGATTGAGGGTAAGAGGGTGAGATGGCTGTGCATGGGGGCGGGGAGGGGGCGGGGTGTTTGCCCCAGCGTCTTCATCATGGATCCATGCCTCTCCAATTACATTGAGATGGCTTTGCTACCTCCATCTCCAGTGCTTCTCTCCATTGGCTGTCTCCGCACCATTAGAGACGGTTGGCCAAACAGAAAATGCGTGCCTTCTCTCTCTCTCGCGTGCAGAGGCTTTTCAGACTGCCAGCTCTCAGCTGGGCCCCCCATTTGTCTTAGTTATGGGGACCTGCAAACAGCACACTGGAGCAAGGGGCACTCTGCTTGCACATTGGCTTTAGTACAGATGACCTAAGAAGTGCATTTCCTTTGCCCTATGTGCATTACAACCAAGCAGTCAGACCACGGCCAACTGCAAACCACTCCTTCAATGTTGGACCTATAGACATAAAGTGCAAAGACTACCATACATGTGGCTCCAGTCTCATGTTCCAACACACACTGTATTGCTCACACACACACACACCTTCTTTCAGAAGTGTAACTAATGAAGCCACCATTCTGCACCAGTATACTCAGTATCAGTTACCCTACTTTGGGACTTCATGTTGAGCTAGAGAACTGCAGAAGTGGTACAGCAGGCACAGACAGATTGTATGTGCCCAGTGGAGCAGCGGAGTCTCTGCTCAAAGACTGAATCCCAACAGCGTGTCACAAGACAAGGCAGGATGCGATCGGGAACGACAGACGATGCAGCACTAAGAGGAGTCATGCTACTCAGGATGCCCACTGGCTTATTTAATTTTGAAACACAGTTGGCTCAGGTGATGTCCTAATACTGCTACTACAGTATTATTACCACATGAATGTCATGGGTGAAGCATGCTAACGAGCTAGCAAATACTGATATATATTTACAAATAAATTCATTACCAAATAATAAAGCACATTTTTGTGTTTAAGACATACAGCTTGTAGATCTATGAGAGCACTGAGTGTATAATACTTCTAAATGAACTTTGACCATAATGCAGTTACATTTCTCCTGAGTGCAGTACTCATAACCTGTAACAGAAAAAAATTCTATTGCATATAAATCCAAGGTCTACTGCGACAAAGCTTCCATTCTTGTTCATACAGAAAATATACGATCTGTGCACTATTCAATTATGAATGCATACTTCTTACTGCAAAAGTGCACTGCAGTGTTTAATCATCAGATCAAATTAGGACACAGTACTGGATACAAGGAGTCAAGAGTATCAAGAGTCAAGATCAGAATGTACTGTTGTCATGGGGATTAACAGTAAAGTTTCCCAGCATGCCCTGGGTGCTCACCTCCTGAGTTCCGTGATGAGTAGGGCAGTACAGGGGATGCCCAGGGTCATCAGGGATATGGAGTTGATGGCTGGCTTAACAAAAGCCAGACATGTGGTGATTCCAGACAGAATGCCGATGACCACTTTAAACCTTGACCTGGGTGGAGAGGAAAAAACACACTTACACACACATACATACATATATTCTCCAATTTTAGAGTTCAGAAAGGCCTCTCGGCCATTATTTAAACATCTGCTTCCATTTCTCTGTTCAGTTTTCAAAGGTATGTTTGCTTAAAGACAAAAAGCTGTCACATTTTAATAACAGTAACTGTACAATACTTACCCCCACAAACAGTGACCCCCCACCACACACACACACACACACACACACAAACACATGCACTCATCCAGGATATACAAGGACATACACAAATCCTTGGCTGAAGAAATATACCAGATACCATTACAGTCCTATCATTTTTTAGTGCACTAGCTGGATGAGGCTCAAGTTATCCAGTATGGTGTATCATTTAGCATGAGCTGCACATCAGTCTTGCCTGTCTCTGCGAAACATTTTCGGCAGGTATCTCTTGGGAAACCACATGCCGATGGCACACATCAGAACCCACAGGATGGCCAGCTCATCCAGCATCTGACCCAGGAAGCTGAGAGTGGCATGGAAGTACGTCGATCCAATACCTGCAGCAGGATTTATATGGGTAAATGTTTCAAGAATTGTCAGTTATTTTCCTTCATAGACAGTGGTTTCTCCAAAGAAAAAGTACAATAGAAACAATTTTAATTATATTATCCTTAAAACATATAATATTTATCATATTACACATATATATACACATTGTTTCCTTTTTTTATAAACACACATAAAACTTGTGAGATGATGTAATGATTCAGTTACACTATATTTGCATGCATACAAAGCAAAGTTTAAGAAGAGCTAAATCTGAAATCAATGTGGTCTCCATTTGGCTGACCAATCAAATTAGGACCCTGGAGAACAGCCCCAGGCTTTGATCTCCACAGGGGCAGAGCACCATCCTGCCCAGCCATGGTGCTCCAGAACACCCTGCCAAAACACAAAGCCATTGCACCAATGGGGTACAGGTCAGTGCTCTTCTCACTGACTTAGTGCATGAATACCGCTCTATCTATGTCTCAGTCCTGTATTTAGAAACATCTGCCCAAAAAGTGGGGCATCACTAGGGCCTGTGTCCCTCTTACAGGGACTTCCCATCAATCACGCACGCCTTACGAGTACGGCTGGCCCGCCCCACAGAACTCTGGCACCGGCAGAGAAGCATCCAACACTAAATCTGTTATTGGGGAGCTAGAGTTCCCAATGAAGTGTCCTGAACTCTAGACTTGAAAGAGGATCTGCTCATGTTTTAGCACAACATGCAGAGCCAGAAGACTTATCTGGCCAGTTCACAAGTTCACCGTGCCAACAATATCCACGAGCCACATACCATAAGCAAATACATGGAATCTGCTGCAAGATTAAAACAGTCATTAAAACTTATCTGTGTGACAGAACCTAATGTGGGAGAACACTCTACCCACCTCAGTCAGTGTCACCAAGAGAAAGAAAACTAAAAAACTGTCAAACGTTTGAATCCAAACCAGTCAGACAGGAGAAAAGGATATTTCCACGTGCTTGTTTTGGTTCCCAAAAACTGTCACGATTTCAGCAGTATGCTATTAACGAAGCTGATGTAACCAGCATGTCAGACTGTTTGAAGTGCTGTTTCTGCACCACATAACTAGCTGAGCTGAGAATTTTCCACACTGAATTTCCTCTGAGAGAGAGAGAGGGAGACAAAGGGTGAGCGTGAGAGAGAAATCAAGTGGCTTAATGTGAAAAATGTGTCATTTTTGTGCTTTGTTGGGTTCACGATTGCATCACTACATTGTTAAGATTCTGAGCTGTCAAATGTCAGTTTTGTAGCTCACACCAATTAACTACACAGCACCACAATGAGGACAAGCATTAGGACAAGTAATCCTAAACAGTTGACAACACTCCCATTGTCTCAGCTGATCTTCAGTAAGCTCAGAAAATGTTTCTCTGTGGGTTTTGCTGCCTTGGGAGGTTACAATTATTCATGATGACGGCAGGAAGTGATTTCTGCAGTAATGAGAAACAGGGGGAATCAGTGGCTCAGAACACTATAGAGATGTCACTGCAGGGCCAAATAGTGACAACCAAATTTGTAAAAGTCACTGTAACGTTGCCAGTGAATGTACTGACGGTGTATGTGACACTGGTAATACCGTCTGTTTTATGCCAGAAGTAGAGGAATTTCAATTATATACACTGAAAATGGTTTGGAAATACAACCCCACCTGAAATAGTGCTGCACACCTGAATTCAATAATTTATTAATTACATCAGCCACACAGCTTTTCAGTAGAAACATGAAGATGGCTAACCTCCCAATAATTAAATATAAAATAAATATTTTTAAACAAAAAACTTGTTTACCTTCATGGGATCGACTCATCCTGATGAAAGTCAGATTGATTTGCCATGCATAGCCCACGGCGGCAGTTCCTGCGCGCCGTGTGAAAAACATCTAAGGACCATCTAGCTGGGTTTAACAAAAACTTTCACAGCAAACAGCTCCCATTCTTCCAAGCTCGCTCCTTTTTCAGATGAGTAAGTTCGCAAAATCAGGAAAGGAATGTTGACAAAAGGTCGTGCCTATGTGCTACAGGACAGAAGCGCTTTGTACCACGTCAAGCATGAAAAGCAAGCAAAGGGTCACTTATGTCAGAGACTACTTCTTCCGGAGTTATATTAGTGTACGCATTCAAACAAAGAGAAGACTTACCAACTACAACCAGCAGAGTCCATATTAGATATATCCCACTGTTGAAATGAGTGGCGTACTGACGAAACAAGCGCATTAATATGGGTGGCAAAATAAAAAACAATATGTTGCTGATCTGAAATGATAAAAAAACAACAGCGACAAATACATGAAGACCAGAACTTTAAAACAATAAGCAATCTTGTTAACATATGACAAATAGCAACTTCGATGTAGCTGAGTATCTTTTTCTCCCTATCTTAGATGCAGACAATGAAAATCCATTTCACTATTTACACATTTTATGAAGGTGGAATAGCAAGTATTATCTTTTGCATTGAATATGAATGAACTTCATTAAATATTCGTTGGTATTGATAACAATACAAAAACATAAATGATTTTTGCGACTTCAGCTAAAGATAGATTCATAATGAATACACATCACTTAACATGCCATTCCACAAGCATACGAAAATGAATTTCATTGTAGTGCGTATATGTGCTATAGCGATCTGTGCTCCCCATAAAAGTTCAGAATGTATTTCAGCTTTTATAGAATGGTTCCATTATTAAAAGAATCCCCTAGGACTGCTCGGAATTCTACATTAACATTGTTATGATCGTAATCAGAACTGGTTTACCACCGAGTACACATGAGGTCTATAGCAGACTTCAATAACCTGAAAAATCGAACTGCTCATTGGGGAACAGAAAATTTGATAGCACATCTATTATAATCATCATAAAAAGGTCCCCAGCTGTCAGCAGTTTTCCATTTAATTTACTGTAGCAAGTTAGCCAAACATCCAGTTGAACATGACAAAATACTAGTCCAAAAACAACTCCATCACCAGTAACGGAATGTCTATGTTAGTTAGATTTAAGTGGAGTTAAGTACCGTTAGCTGGCTAGCTAGCAAGCAAGCTAACGAACAAAGCGGTGTACTTCCGAAACAAACTGTAATTGTTATTAGATCTAGCTTCTGCTACAGCAAGTGAACACGTCATTGTGTACAGCATGTGGCAAACGCCAGAAAAAGAAAAGTCTCACTAACCGTGTTGTAAAACTCCGCAATTCCAGGGTATATTAGGTAATTGCCCTCACACCAATCAACTTCGGAGCTGCCAGCCTGCAGCTGGTTCCAGAATACAACGTTGGTCATGTCTATTGTTGTCTTGTTTGCTATGAGCACTGTTGACTTCAGTAGCTAACAAGATTGCCAGCAAACTAGCAAGCTAGTTGCTAGTAGCTAACACTTAAGCTCTTGATTATGATGATGATGTGATGTCCCAATAAAACGAATGTCAGTTGTAAATATGAGTATTCCCAGTTGTAAAATAGCGTATTTTACTCCATATCTTCTTTAATATTTATTTTACATATTTAGTTACATTAACAACACGACAGTTAAAATCGCGATTTCCAACAGCGAACTGATTTTGTTGCCAAGTTAGTGTTTGGAGCCAAATCCCTACAACCGCTAGCTAGAAGGTTTATGTTCCAAGTCCGATCACAGCATCTGCCGTTACAGCAACTCCGAACTAGCTTCTAGCTTGCTTTTCTAGCCAGCAACATGTGATCAACGCATGCGTGTTATCATTCTGCTGCCACTGCAATGTACACAAGGCCGTTGGACACGATTGATTTCTGATCACCTTCTGAGATAGAACCCTCAGTCATGTTATTAACTCAGCCTGGGAAAAATGATTAAGGTAGAGAAAGCCTCTGGGGATCCCTTTGAAATATGTCTTTGGGATTAAAAAATTCTACTGAGTATGTTTACATTGTTATCATTACAAACAATTATATAAAACCAGGTATTCCAATCACATATGCAATTTAAACCCTAGAGAGTAATGAAGCAAATAAGTATTTAGGATTTATCAATGAAAGGTAATGCATTCCAATAGGCACAGAGAAGGTTTCACAGGCACATGAGTCAATGCATAACATTGTGAATCCAGGCTGAGAATTAGGAAAACATAATGCAGAAACGTCTTCTACAGTCCAAATGTAGCCATCTGGTTTATCTTGCAATATTAGGGGGCTGACTGCAGATGATAGGATTTCAGATTTTGTGATATCAAGCCTTAGTTTTCTTGCTTATTGTTTGTTGATACAACAAGAAGCCCCAATATACCTTGTTGCGTAAATAGCTATGTTTTGTCAGATAGAACATAATTGTACATTATCCATCAATATAATTCCACTGAAAAAATGTAGTAGGATCGCTCTTTGAAATATTGGAGTGTGAAAAAATACAGTCTAATGGTAATCCGAAACATATGGCATCCGATATAGGTAGTGATTCGGATGGAGTGGATAACTTAGCACCTGCGCAAAGAACCTATAGGTTACATACTATGTCAGAATTTTAAATGTTCATTTATTTTAACATCCAAATAAATATAAAAGGCTAGAATTGCTCTGTGAATTCTTGGGATCCCATATTATTATTATTTTAAAATGACTAAGATATACCACTGCCCTCAAAATTCAATATGTCTGAGCTCATACATGGTATAAGCCAATATAGGGTAGATCTGTGTTTATAAGGAAGTTTTTATTGTACATTACACATTCAAGAAGCTCCCATTTAGCAACTGTTGGAAAAGATCTACCATCTCATTATATTAAAACTCAAACATAGTCACTTCTGCCAACAATGGTCAAGAACAATCCCACAAGGTCATGGCTTAATAGTAATACCTTTTAACAAGCAAATAATCCAAAGACACCTTACCCAAGGGCCACTTTCAACTTCTGTTGAGACAACAATTACTCTATTAAAAACAAAAATTCTATTCACATAATTGTAGCATTATGTAACTGATATGCTTCTGGCATTCCATAAACAATACATATTCCAAGAGGAGGGATGTTTTGCAGGAAACAGTTAATTGCTTCCACTGTGTGCCTTACAAACTTTGTGTTAACTTTTGAGATAACAATGATGTTTCACAACGTTTTCCTGTTACTCACTTACATTCTGATTAAGACGGTTGTTGCAAGGCCAGCTGTGCAAATGAACATTTACTAAATCCATTTACGTCACAGAAAAACAAACACTTTCCTGACAAACATACAACAGAGAAAAAGGAAAGCCTTGCATATATTACTGACTAAATTCTAAATGGTAATCTCTGAAGAAAGCATAGTAATGATACACTCTTACACAAAGTTGTGCACATAACCCTTTCCATAATTGTCTGACTCGTAAGACCCATATTCACAGCAACTCAATTAAGGCTGTTATTGCATTACACTGGTCATGGGTAATTTCACCTTGAACAACATTTTGTATGTGGCATTTTAGTTACAATATAGCGTTTTTAGTTGCATGTATCTACTATTACCCATTCCATAACAAATGACATAATCATGAAGACAACAAAACTATCGCGATATCTTCCTGGGTCTACGAGACTATGAAAGGCGGAAGATCGGCCTCTTTTTTGACGGGGACGGAGCGAAGTTTTGTCAATCCGTCGAAATGAAGGTAGGGAGGAACGAAATGTACCATTACTATTGTATGGCAGCGTTTCACATGCGTCCGTTTACGCAGAAGAAAACTATACACTGTGTAAAATAAAATAATTTCCATTCTGTGATAACTGGGTAGTTTTAAAACGAGGATGGATGCTGATCTTTTGTTACTGAAGTAGAATACCGGGTGCCCGATAAACATGGCTGCCTCCTGTAAGTGCACTATGTAGCTAACTTATCTGAATTTAAACGTAGTTTACAGTATATTGTCTCATAAGGACAGCTAGCAGAAGTGATAACTGAGCAGCACTATTTGTTATAGCATACGTGTTCGGTTGGTTGTGTATATTCTAAAAACCTAAGCATTTGCGACAAATGGAACACTTGCCGGTTTCTTTTCTGTAAAAATTCGCTGTCAGCTGAACATTGAGAAGCGCAGATTCAGTCATAAACTTAGCTTGTTTTGAACTGCAAAGTTGGACAAGTTTGTCAATTAACATTCAACATATTTCCAGCTAAACATCTCCTTTCCAGCCACTGGCTGTCAAAAGCTGATTGAGGTCGACGATGAGCGCAAGCTGCGGACCTTCTACGAGAAGCGTATGGCCACCGAGGTGTCCGCTGACCCCCTTGGCGAGGAGTGGAAGGTTAGTTTGTGTTCCCTGGCCTTCCTCTGTACTTTCATGGGAATGACACTATCTTTAAGGATACCCATCACCTTGCGCTGTGATGGGTTGAACATAAATGGGGGAGTCAGTTGTCACAGTCCACTCAAATAGTTCATCTTCTTTACTGAACTCCTGTACCCAGACTGCAAAGCGTATAGTTTTACTTACTGTGTACAACTGTATGTATTGAAGCAGTTCAGGCCAAACGGATGCCTGCATAATGCTCCTGAGGCACACCTGAGAACTTGCCACCTTCAAGTTTTGCAACTGGTGGCAGTAGAAGACTGCTGTTTAATACATGATATGCGGACTGTTACGTGGATAGGCTGCTGTGTTTCACATCCTGCCAGGCTGAACCAAACCCATGGCATGTGCTGTACTTCAGGGCTACATGGTACGTATCAGCGGGGGGAACGACAGGCAGGGTTTCCCCATGAAGCAGGGCGTTCTGACGCACGGGCGCGTCCGCCTCCTGCTCAGCAAGGGCCACTCCTGCTACCGCCCCCGCAGGACCGGAGAGCGCAAGCGCAAGTCTGTCCGCGGCTGCATCGTCGACGCCAACCTCAGTGTGCTCAACCTCGTCATCATCAAGAAAGGTAGCGAGAGCTGGGACATTCCGCTCACGCTTCTGGAAGAATCCCATTCAGCTTTACTGGCTCCTTGTGCTTTTCCTGTTTTTCATTCAGAATGCTGATCCCAGGTTGAAGCTCTAGGTTTTTCAGAATGGATATGACATTCTTGACATTCTTCTAAACTTGTAAAATGGATACTTATTTGTTCTAGATGTTATGGAGAATGGTTGTGAAGTTGAAGCTACTAGTAGCTATAAGTTAGTATCTTGATTGGCTCAGTCATTTGACTTGGCTGTGTGTTTAAAGTGCGCTCATGTCCCAGGTGAGAAGGACATCCCCGGGCTCACCGACAGCACAGTCCCTCGCCGCCTGGGCCCCAAGAGGGCCAGCAAGATCCGCAAGCTCTTCAACCTGTCGAAGGAGGACGACGTCAGGCAGTACGTGGTGAGGAGGCCCTTGACCAAGGAAGGTGAGAGGATTTCCCACTGAGCCGTTCCCACTAGAAAATCAGGGTCAACGCCTTATGTTTGAATTTGAGGTTAACATGTGTCATTCCCACCCCCTTCCCCCCCAAGGCAAGAAGCCCAGAAGCAAAGCCCCCAGGATTCAGCGGCTAGTGACGCCGCGCGTGCTGCAGCACAAGCGCCGGCGCATCGCGCTGAAGAAGCAGCGCACACTCAAGAACAAGGAGGAGGCCTCAGAGTACGCCAAGCTGCTGGCCAAGAGGATGAAGGTAGGCTCCCCCGCGGGCATGGCTTGGCTCCGCCCCTTCAGCGGCTGCCGCGAGGGACGGGCGCGCTCCAGCCGTCAAAAAGTGCAGTCGCTGCGCCTGACGTTTCTGCAGAGTGAAAGATATCCCGTTAAAAATGCGAGTCGTTTAATAGGAATGCTGGCAGTTAATGTATATGTAGCTCCTTTGAGGTCATTTGCATGCGGGTGACGGAAGTTTGCCTTGTTGGGTGACTGTGCCAAGGTTTCCTCAGTGCAAGAGAGAAGCCTAAGAGCGGTGAAGAGAAGCCTAAGAGCGGACGTGTGATTGTGTGTGGTGTGAGATGGCAGGGAGACACTCGGTATAGTGTTGAACAGCAGAGGGGGAAATGCTCCCTTCAGCACCCAGCATTGAAGTTTACTAAAGTTCAACTGAAGCTGCCCCTAGACAGGCTTTGCCCTGTCTAGTGTTTTTTTATAAACCCAATATACATATACATCTTGAAGACTGTTGTAAATTGGACATTTTTTCCTCTTCAAAGTGCTTTGTAATGCCTGATTTTTTCAGACCGCTTGTTTTGGAGCTGGTAGATAGTGTGGTAGATAGGATTTGTTTTTTTTTCCTTGGGTTCACCCTGTTGGTAAAATGCATCTCCCTCTTGCAGGAGGCCAAGGAGAAGCGGCAGGAACAGATCGCAAAGAGGCGTCGCCTCTCTTCCCTGAGAGCCTCCACATCCAAATCTGAGTCCAGCCAGAAGTAATCGGCCAATAAACACACTGTTGCATTGATTCCTGTGATTCTTCATTTTTCATCACTATCAGCGAACCAACAAGGCGACATGTTGCGCTAAATGCGCTGTGATTGTCCTGCTGTACGAGAGCTTTGGAGCGATTGGCTCGCTGATGTTAATTGGCTGCTGGTGGGAACCACGGAGGCACAATGGAACTCAAAATTAACTTTGTTGGTGTCTGAGGCTTTTCCCCTACACTGGAGAAATTTGCAGTATGCTGTTGACATCATTGGTGGTCTTCCGGTTAGACAGCTGAGATTGCAGTGGAACCATTTTGTACAACTTTCAGCTTTGGGTGACATATGGAGAAATGCATGAGCTGGGAGAGGGAAATAGGTAGAATTAGTGCAAATGTAAAAAGGCAATTTTTACACCTTCCAAATATCTGAACATGGCTTTACAGTTGAAACTTGTTTTTGGTGTTGGATTTTTACTGTCTTTCTGCACCGATGCACATGCAGCCTGTTGGCGCTTGGTGTTACTCTGTCAGCCTATGCACAATTCTTGGGTAGTGTTGTCATTGCTGTTCAGTTGAAATTAAATTGTATGGCACTAATGAATGGCAGAAACATGCATTTATTTACAGTACTATGGGGCATTTACTATAGAGGGAGGATTTCAGTATTTTGTGAACCAAAGCGCTCAAATTTAGGCATTCAAAAATGAATGCAACATTTGTTTTGGGGGGGAAAAATTAGGACCAGCAATGCCTTGTCCATTAGTTATGATTAAGTTGGAAAAAACAAGCAGTTGCAATAAATCTCTGAAGGAGATCCGGTGATGGTCTGTTGCAGGTCCACATTATGTTGCAATAACCAGTTTACTGGGAACAGGAAACCATGTTAATTTCAGTGCTGCACGGCAAATCCCTACAATGGAAAAATTAGTTTTTATCAGATTAGGTTTCCAGCACAGTCGGTGTAATGTAATTGTACAATGGCAATCAATTTACAATCTGCAGCTGAACATATTGTACCTACAAAAGATTCAAAGAGAAAGCCCACCAATGTACCAGAAGTTTATATAGAATGCAGATTCAGTAGGCATTACAGATTTTAGTTCCCCAAGTTCAGAAAGTACTAGTGTTTGTATAGGGGGAAAATATTTATCAGATAAGACAGGCTGTCAGGAGTGAATATTACACAAAATCAAATAAAGTAATATTACAAGATTGATGTCCTGATATGTCTCATCTAAAAGGGGAAATCTAGTTTGTTTTCAGTTTATGGATGGGAAATTATATTGGCCAAGTCTGAATGTATTCCATTGGATAGACCTGAACCAACCTACCGATGGCATTTTTATCTTCAGGTAATTTTTTATTATATGAAATTACTTCAGCTTGTACTTTCAAGCAAGTTAACACTGACAGAGAACCGTTTTAAATCAAGACAACATTTATTGCAGTACAATTCTGTACAGACAATTCACATACATTCCACAGGACGGTAAGGGACAGATTATCCATGATCTAAAAAGGGTAGTTTTGCTGTACAACCATTAACTGAGTGCACCAACACTCACCTGCAGGAAAAAGATCAAATGTACAAAGTCATGTGTTGGAATCACCTGTCACGTCGTAACACAAGAACCCTGCGTGGGATGCTGGAATGGATGAAATCCAAGCAGTGCAATTTGATATCAGGACAAAATTCTCAATAACGACAACACAAAAAAAACAACTTTACAGATCTTTACTCTCCCATCTCTAGAAACAGCTACTTACACAAAGATGCCCAAACTGGGCATTTATAAAGAAGCACTCGAGTAGGTCTGTTATTAAACACTGCACAGTCTGATAACTAGCTGGAATGTTCTCCATTTTGTCTTTCTTGCTTGCGTGTTAAATTATCTTAGCATAACCTCACCTATTTAAATGTAAACTTACAGTTTATTTTTAAGTAAGCTTTCTTTTTAGTAAGTGGGGAACTAGTTTCAGTGAATGCATGGACATGAAGCAAAATAAGAATAAATTAGATTTTTTAAAAAGAGGCTAAACAATTGTATTATTTCATGTTAATTATACAACTGTGTGAGCTAGCATTTCCAAATAAACAAAACTAATATCCTGGATTGTTTAAAAAAATCCTTCACGATGAGGCCTGTTTTTCTCCAGTTGCACTACATGTTCTTGGAACAAGAAGTCCTTGAAAATCCAAAACTTGCATCCCAGATTCCCCCCTGTTATCATGCTTACGGTGCACGATATGCCTATTTAAAATTACACAAATTTAAAACCCTTGAAAGAGTGGCAGTTGAATTAGTTGAGTTAACTTCTCTGCTGTTGAGGTACTGTGCTAGCCATTCATTCCCATGATAGGACACTCCTTCCCAACATACCAGCTCTAAATTTGCTGTAGGAAAGGACATGGAGGCAGGTGAACGGGGTGAGAGGGAGCTGTTCTCAGTAGTAGAGTCTCTTTTCCCTTGTGATTGGCTGGAACCCTTGAGGCATGGACCCAGATTCATAGCCATAAGGCCAAAATGGGTCCTCTCCCCAACTACTATCCACTGGTTAACTGTAGCTCCTCTTCTTAAGATCTCAAACACATTCAACTGATTCCTTAAAGTCTTTGTATGTGTGTTCATATGTATGTATACACGCACATACATAGGTATGTACATATAAATAACATAACCACAAGGCCCTTTACTGTGAGTTCAGGATGTAGGAATGTATGGAACTGATCTGATTGTCTACAGCCACAGTCCACTCCCTGCCAACTTGTGCTAAAGTAAGCACCCTCACAAGTCATCTCGGAGGCACGCGGGCTCACAGGGTCGATGGTGAAAGGGATGCTGGTGTTTTAAGACTCGGTGTGAAGAAACGCACATCCACTGAAGAAAAGACAAAAACAAACCTGGCAACCCTGGTACAGATTACCACTTAGAAAAATATATACATGAGCAAACAGTTAAAACCTAAAGTTGGCCAGTCTGAAAGTGCATATATGTACATCAAATAACTTCTTCAGATATAGATATGCTCTGTGTGTTCTACTTCTGATGCAAGTGGTTTTGGGGTGAGTTTAAAGTGAAATAATAGGACTCTCAGTTGAGCACAATGCATGCTGGCTTCTGGCAACCATTCCCCAGCTGATGCTCGCCACATACTCTTCCTGCTGAGATGCAGATTTAAAACCTAAAACGCTAAACCGAGACATCTGATCAGAGGAATCCAATGTTCAGCAGACTCCATGTTCGAACTGATACACATTCTCAACATCCTCTGCACAAGAAGTCTAAAGTGTCCCTACTGCTAAACAGATGTGGGTTTTCTGCATCAAAAAAATAGATTTGTGTTATAGCGAGTGGGCGACTAGGTGAACGGCACAGAAGCAGAACGAATACAAGGCTTTCAGTTTGATTTTTTAAAAAGTACCATCTTTGGGTGACAATCCAGATGTAAAATTCTCTGTACAAATGTATCCCCCTTCACCCTCGCCCAACATCCAATCAATCACCTGGTCCCGCCCACTTTCTCATCCCGTGTGTGGGAGCTGCTCCAAGCGTGATGCCCCATTTCTCCAGCAGGGGGCTCCGTCATATGACAGGTGCACCGAAGCACTTCAGGCACCACTGCACACTGCTGCTGGGTGGTCTGTCCATGCGAGCCAGCGCTTTCACCTGCTCCGGGCTCAGCTCATCAAAGGCTGCTCTGTACTCTCGGTCGAAGGCCTCTGTGAGGAGAGAGGGGCGTTTGGCAACAAGAACAAAGAATGTGTCGGGGCTTAAAATAAACCCTTAAAATAAGGCAAGGGCATGAATGAGTGATGTTCTCCTAGTTTAATACAAGAGGGGACACAATTTCCACATGTATGCAAGATGATTCCACTCACCTATGTCGATATTCTCTCGTCCTAGGGACACCAGGGACAGGAAGAGGATTTCCCTGTAGATACTCCTGGAACATGCAGGACATTAGATCTATTAGATTAGATTCCCCCCTCAGTGAGGTTTATAATAGTGGTCAGTAATCGAGGAGTGAAATCCTTGATGATCTCAGCGTCTCACCTTTGGCGTTTTACGTTAGGGTGCCTCTTGATCTCCCGCAGCAGGAGGTTGATGGGTCCGTACACGTCGTTGGTCTGGATGCACCTGACGATGCTGTTGAGCAGAGTCCTGGACTCCTGGTGCTCAGTGGGGGCCAGAAGTCCCTTCTTTTCCCCTGGAGCCAATAAAACCACAGCAGCAGCTCAGCATTGTGACAGTCATGCTAACATTATTCATTCAGACCTGTGCAGGCCACTGCAGTTAGAGGGCGACGGTGAGCACTCACTCAGGGAGCGCCAGAGCAAGTAGAGTGGCTCTCCGGGCTCCTGGTGCAGGTTGATGTTGTCCCACAGCAGCTGCACGTATACCTGCTTGCTGTCCTGGGACAGGGACGTGTGTGGGAGCTGCACAGTAAGGAGGTCAACAATCAGCACTGTTCCAGCTAACCGTAGCACAGAGGCACAATCATTTAACAGCGACCACGGCTAATCGCAAATAATCACACATTTGGCCTTTTATTCTATGACAAAGCTACCACAAATTATACATATCCTTTGTTAACCACACAAATGTGCTTTAGCACAGAAAGCTATATTCAGCCTGTTCCAGACAGCATGGTCCCATAAGGGAATCTTCTCCATCCACCACTGCAGTACCATCCTGTGCAGCAGGACTGAGCGTGAGCTCACCTGCACTCCATTGTTGCAGTGCTCGGAGGTCAGGATGAGGCCGGGGAGGTGGCTGGGCAGTTCCAGCCGGCGGAAGTACCACACCAGGTTCCAGAACAGAATGGGGTGCTGGTTGAGGAACTTGTGGGTGTAGATGACCTGGTCCCCCTCGTTTTCCAGCAGGGACTCCAGCTCCTTCCGCAGCACCAGGGGGCTGAGGTACGGCACGGACACGGGCAGCGGGTTGGCCCTCTTCTGCCCCAAAGTATTCTGGGAAACACACCGTAGGATGGCTCTCTCAACTGAGGTTTACACTTAATAATTGTGCTCTTGCTTGACCATTAATACGACCTGTAATGAATGTGAATTGACAGGTGCCTCTGAGGAGAAGGGCAGAAGCTCACCGACACCTCCTGCAGGCTGTTGGGTAAGCTGGTGGTGGAGACCCCATGGGACGGCCTCTGTGATAGGTCCAGGCTCTGCAGAGGCCCACCCACGCTGTTGCTGCGGGTGAGAGAGGCGCCCCTCTTTCCCGCATACTTGTCCATCAGTCCCAAGGGGTCCGACTGCACAGGTTCTAGTGCCAGGCTTAGGGGAAGAACAATGCAGGAGTGGATTTCAGTAACACCGTGAGCAGTTTGGTCAGTCACTGTCACACGGTTAGAAACTCCACCGACATGCAATGGCAGTAGTGAAAATCTGCTGCTGCCCACCTCTTCTGAGCACCAGCCTGGTCCCCTGGGGCCTCTCCTGGGCTCTCCTGTGAGGACTCTGGGAAAGCCATGAGGTCCGAGGCCCCTGAAGGGGCCCCAATCTTCTGGTCCACAGGCCCCGGGGCCACCGGCGTGCTGCTGCTGTGTATACTGTCCCCTGAATTACTGGGTTTCAGGAAGAACCTGGAAAGGACAGAAAATGTATACACTGCTATACACCTTCAAAGCAATGCAATACAAATGGCCAAAGAATCCTCAATGTCAACCAGTTACCATGACTACAAACAGGCCAATAAAAAGAGAGATATTATAAACTATTGCAGTCAGTGCAGCTGAATGACTGATTGCCCGGGGGCCGGCTCAGGGCCGTCACTCACCCAGCGCTGCCGCGCAGGTCACGGAACTCCACGTTGAGCAGCGGCAGGAAGGCACTCTTGCAGAAGGGGCAGGTGGTGTTGAGGTTGGAGTCGTCGGCCGTCCAGCCTGCCATGATCTCCTCGTCGTATACCAGGACCTCACACGAGCGGCACTGGGAGCAGCTGGACATGAGTACCTGCGGGAGGGGGGGCGAGAGAGCAGCTTACAGCCCCGCCCGTTCTGCAGGTGCGAGCCTCTTACGCGTTTTACCGCCACCGTCCTGTCTACTTTCGGTGTTTGTCTTGTCCCTTTGTTCACTTGTTTCAGGGAATTAGGTGCATTCGCTGCCATCCAATCAATGCAAACCATGTAATATTTACATCGACTGATACAACAGCACAATAATACACAATCCAAACACCCCCCCATGTGACTCCCTGTAGCCAGCAAGCTTCCATCCTTTGACTGCAGGGAGAAGCTGTCTCGGCAGAACACTTTGTGTGCATCCGTAATTGGGTTTACTTGGCACTTTTTAATCTTTGTAAGTGAAAGATTATACCATCAGTGATTCTAATAAGAAGATTATACCGCATCAGGTTATGTTATATTTGTGACTCATATTTAAGCATCTGGAGTCACTTTGAGGGGATTTTTTCTGGAGAACTTTTTTTCCCCCACAGGCAGTAATAGCAGAATTGGCTGGGTTGAATCCTTTGCCCTGTAATCTTCCTCACTGTTTGGTTCTCCCACAAACCAAGCAGAGTAGGCTCTGTCATCGATAGAATAAGTTCACTGCACTGGACCGTTCCAACAATAATGATAATTTCTGAGGTTTTTGGTGCATGAAGACACCTGCTCTGATCTCAGTCTAGGCTTACTGGCTTTAACATCAGCAGTTATTTAACTGACTAATTAAACTTAAAGGTCCAAGCCTTAAAGGTCCAATATGAATGAAAACATTGACTAAGCACATTTACATGCATCATTAACATGAATGCATCTCCAACGACACAATTCTCACAGAATGCTGGCTTGTAGCACAACAAGTGAAATGCAGGCATTCATTATCAATGATGTTAAACACACAACAGGGTGCAATTAACAGCTCACTAATTAAATTCAGTTGGAAAAAAGATGGGACCACAGAACTATCTGTGGTTCAGACACATATTTGGGCTCTAGTGTGCAAATAAAGGAAGTGCAATTTCAGTGAGTGAGCTGCAGGGGGCACCATTCTCACCTCTAGTGCACAGTTTTGGTAGATACTGGAGGAGCTGGCATGGAGGGAGGAGCCCTGGTCTGATCTGTCAGACTCCACGCCCCTCCCTGCCTTCCCCGGGGTCATGTCTGCATAGACAGAAGAAGAGAGAGAGAAGGGGTGAAATTGTAAATATTACTTTCTCCCCACCTACACCACTGGTGTCAAGGTGCAATTTCATCAAAGTGCATCAGCGCTTTGACAATATGAATATCTATTTTGCATAAGTTAGCCGACTCCTAGCCAAAAATTCAGCTAAATTACATATTGTCCCGCAGAAGTTCTTTCATTTGGGTGAAGAGATGAATGTGGCTACACACCAGAGGGGAAAAAAATAATGGAAGTGACATTTTCTTTGACCTGACCTCTGTATGTGTGTGTATATATGCGTTTGTGAGTATATGTGTCTGTGTGCGTGTGTTTGCACATATGTATACATTTGTGTGTGTATCCGTGTGTGTGTGCGTGTGTATGTATCTGTGTGCAGGTCCGTGCGTGTGTGCGTGTTCTCACGCGCTGGCTGCTGCGCCCTCCCCGTGTCGCTGCTGCCGCTGCTGCTTCCCAGGCTGGTGCTGCTCCGGGTGAGGCCGTTGGAGGCCAGGCCTGGGATCAGGCCCCGGGGCACGGGGCCGTCCACCTCACTGCGCCCAAGCAGGTTCTCCTCCAGCCTGGCAGGGAAACCCTGCACCTGGTCCTCCTGAGAAACACACACACATGCACGCGTGCACGTACGTACACACACGCACGCACGTGAGCACGTACACACACACACACACACGCACGCACACCATACACGCCACACAGGCACAAACACCCACACAGTCAGTCTACCATGCAGGGCTCACAACACTTCAGATAACTTTTGTAGGCACATATGTCCTGGATGATACTTGAGTAGGACAGGGCTGAATGAGGTACAATAAGATTTATATTATGATTATGTACCTCATTGTCCTTTGTTTTTGCTGTAAAATGTTCTGTCCCTTATTGTGACTTTTATGCAAATGAAAGCGGTGATGCACAGCAAATTTCTTTAGAAAGATCTATCATCCACATTTAGCCTGATCAATCGTATCATACTCATCACCCTCCAATTTTAAATTCCAATGAAAAACAAGAATTCCCCATACTGTTTTTCCTTCCCAGAGTGCACCTCACTCACCTCGTCATCAGAGTAGGAGTAGGCATTGGCCACCGCGCCCCACACTTTGCTGGCAACGTTGGCAGCCTGCTTCATGCCGGACTTGAGCACGTCCATCTTGGGTCCGGAGAGCAGGCTGTCCATCTTGATGCCGGAGATGGAGTTGATGACAGACCCCAGGGATCCGCTCTGGGAGGACCGGACCAACGCGGTCAGCGAGGAGGACCGCTGGCTGGGACTCTGACCGAGGTTCTTGGACTTCACGGCGAAGGTCTTGGAGCGTGTGACGGCGGGGCTGCGTTTGGGGGTGTCCCGGGCTGAGCCGGGCGGCTTGACGGGGGCGACGGGGAGGCTGGACCTCCGCTCCAGTGCCTTTTTCTGCTCCGGGTCCACCGCTGCCTCCTCTTCCTTGGGCGCCCCCTGGTGGAGCTCCATGCTGGAGGACTTGGTCCCCAACGGGCTCTTCAGGTTCATGTACATCTCGATCTCGTCGGCCAGGTTGCGCGACACCACCGCCGGGACCGACCGGGACCCCTCACTCTGCACCGAGAGGGTTTCGGCGCTCTCAGACACTATGAGGGACAGGGGGTCGGCCCCCACCTCCACGTCCTCCCTCTCAACCGCCCTGGGCAGGGAGCCGCCTTTCTTGGAGACGTCCTCCTCCTCCTCCTCCTCCTCGTCCTCGGCTCCCTCCTCCAGCAGGGAGGTGTCAGGATTGGCCTTGGCCTGCGGGGTGAGAAGGGCTGTGGTCTCACTTGGCTGAGGAGGGGCGGGGGACACCCTACTCTCTTCCGACAGCTTGTCTTGGGAGCTGTGCAGGTCCTCCTCTGACTCCAGGCCATGGAAGCTGGTGGCGCCGGCGGTGGGGGGCGGGGTCTTGCCCCCGGAGAAGGCGGCGGCCAGGATCTTGGCGTCGGCGCCCATGGCGATGGCGATCTGGTCGACGCCCATCTCCAGGCCGCCCTTCTTGAGCAGCATGTTGGCGCGGCTCTCCGCACTGAAGCTGCAGCTGCGCTCCGAGAAGGACTTCTGCCGCTGCTGCTGCTGGTGGTGCTTCTGAGGCCCCGCCTCCTCCAGGGGCAAGGCCACGCCCTCCTCCAGGGCCACACCCTCGCTCTTACTGTGCAGGGTGAACAGCTTCCCTGAAGCGCCACGTGCTGGAACAGGCCAGAGTGTGGAGAACTGCCATCAACACAGAGCACATTACAGTAGAGCACAACAAACTTAAAAACCCCAGTTTTAAGGTGGGTTTGGCTACAATCTGAAACATAACCAAAGACTTGAAACAGGAGAACTAATTCTTTTCATAGGCCTGTACACAGAAATGACTATTACTAAATGTTAACAATAATAATAATAATTCATAAACCATTTCTAGGCTACGGATGGTAGGTTTGTGGTAAATTCAATTGTATAATAAATTAATTTCATCATGATAAACAGAACAATATATGTTGACTGGATCTTCCCCTCATACGCATAATGGAAAGTATTCGGGTAGGGGACCAGGGTACGAGTTATAACGCCTCACCAACTCCTCTCCCTGCCGTTCTGTCGAAGCTTCCTGTGGAGAGCTTCACTATGCTGGGCACCGGGGCGGGCACGTCCTCCTCCACGACCACAGCGCTGTCCAGCGAGCCAGCCACAGAGCCCCCTGAGGAGGAGGGGACAGTCACTCGCACCCCCACAACAAGCCTCCGGTGAGCTGCTGGAGTTCTCCCATCTCCCTCGCCCCCACCCTCTATCAGAGTATTCAAACGAGGTCACCACGCCCTGTGTCAGTCGCTGACGTGACTGAGCTGTAGGTGAGGGTTACTGGGGACGGGCTCCTTACCGTTCTGCGCTTTGGGCTTGTCGGGCTGGTCCGAGTCGGCCAAGGGAGCCGCGGCCTGGAGGCCGTCGGGCGCGTCCTGGTGCAGTTCGTCCTTGGAGCCGTACCCCTGATCCGATTGGGCCCCTGCAGCAGAAAACACGCCCTTAAGTACAGTCGTACACCCTGGCACCCTTGCTGTGTTCTCACAGCCCAATTCAGAGCTGAGAGACTAGGGCCAGAACGTAAGACACTGCAGGAGTTCATCTCACATTAACACCTGCGGCCCATCCCTAGGAAAGAAGATGTACAGTTTGCGCAGGGGTTTAGAATTACAAGTGACCACCCTGAGCAATAAAACAGCTTGTGAAGCCCTAGAGAGTGACACCACAGCCAAAACACTAAGCTGCTGAAGCATGCACATACACGCATGCACAAATGCACATAAACACACATGTGCATGCACATGCACATACACAAATTCACATGCGCACACATACACAGGCTCACACACGCACACACATACACAGGCACACACAGGCACACACACACACACACACACACGCACACACACTAAGCTACCTGAGGGGAGCCCACCCTTCCCCAGAGCTATTTCCCACAAAGGCCTAGCCAAAGTGAAGGACTCACGCGCCAGAGCGAAACACACAGACAGGCGGGTGAGAGACACGCGCTTCAGTCACCAGGAATGCAGACAGGCTAATGAAGTGTTCAGTACACGGCAATCTCAAACAGGCTGTCTTTATTTTAAAACATTTACTAGGAATGTGCTTCTGACCAAAAAAAGGCCTCAAAGTAAAGGATTGACACAGTTAAGGGAGACAAAAAGAAAGGAAACCGCAGATTTATGTTCCGATGGTGTGCGATGTAAAATAAAACTTGAGTGTTTGTGGTCAGAGCCAGTGTCTGGCACACTCTTCTTGTGCGGTTGTAAAGTAAAACAGCAGACTTACAAGTTCTACATTTTTTCCAAGACCCAATTTACAGTATAGGACCCTGCTGAATTTGATTTTATCTGCGAAGAACTGCAGTATTAGCGCAAACAACAACCTAATACAACAAATGAGAAGAGCAGAAGGGACTGAGAGTAAAGAGGAGCTCCCACATGTTTAAACCGGATACGATGAGCCGAGAGACCCAGCTGTGCAAGCAGAGCGCCCGGGAAGACTGGAACACGCATAACTACAGACACAGTCAGGCAGTGTGGGGGTCAAGGCTGAATTTGGGGGAGGGGGGATTCAAGGCAACATGGGGGGGTAGAATTAAGACTGTGTGGTGTGTGTGTCTGTGTGGTATGTGGGCTGTGGAAGTGTGGGTGTGGTGTGTGTGAGAGAGAGTATGTGTGTGTGGTGTGTGGGAGTGTGGTGTGAATGTGTTTATGTGTGTGGTGTGAATGTGTGTGTGTGTGTGTGTGTGTGGTGTGAGTGTGTGTGTGTGTGTGTGTGTGTGTGTGTGTGTGGTGTGAATGTGTGTGTGTGTGTGTGGTGTGAATGTGTTTGTGTGTGTGGGTGTGTGGTATGTATGTGTGTCCGTGTATGTGGAGGGGCTGGGGTGAACAGCATGGCTCTCGTGTTGGGGTACACGGTACCTGTCCCGCAGTGGTTGTCGGAGGCCTCCCCCACGATGAGGCTGCGGGCGAACAGCGTGTGCTCCTCGCTGTTAGCCTCGTTGGAGCTGTCCGCGCTGCCGTGGCTGATCCGGTCGCCGTCGCTGCTCGCTGCTCCCCCCGCCGTCACCCCTGCACAGGTCAGCCAGGAGAGGGCGCACTTACATCACACCGTGTCATTCTCACAAGCCACTCACAACACTCAACCTCACTCACTCATTACAGTCACTGTTTTCTGTTTATTATTTGAGTCACATTCTGAAAAGATGCCAGAATATATATGCCTGTAAAGAATGCTACGTGGAACATTGCTAATTTATCAAAAGACTAACATATTTTACCATGTGCCACAACTGAATGAGCTTCATTCTAATCCCATGGTGAAATGAAGACCTCACTGCTATGTGAGGAATAGCAGAGTACTCAACATGTTGACCAGTGGGTGGCACCACTGATCCAGATACCTGCGCATCAGGCTTCCCAGCTTTAACACGTGGGTCTTTCAGTGCGTTTTCAAGCATGTTGGTGCTCACCTGCGGTGATCAGAGGGGGTCCTTTAGGGGGAGCTGCCCCTCGCAGTGCCTGTTTGAACTGTGCCGCCGCCCGCACCACGTTGCGCACCTTCGTCCACATGAAGAGGCCGCTTCGATTCTGGCTGGGCCACGGGCTCTCCAGGACAGCCTGCGGAGACAGGGAGGGGGGATCAGGGCCAGGCCGAACAAAAGGTCCGATAAGCCATTCACCACGAGGGGAAAAATGCCTCAACACCGACGAGAGAAACACAGGAAGGACTGCATACGGGAGCGATTAAACATGCAATTTAAAACGAAAATGTCCCACATTCCCTGAACAATTTTAACAATTGGCCTCAGGCGCTCATTCCTCCATATCTGGCGTCGCGATCAGCTCACGCATGGAAAGAAAGAGAGAGTTAACAATTAATCTATTATCTGCATAAGTGAAACACTCAATTGGCTTTGCTGTTTGTTATCGATCCTCCAGGCAGTCTGCTTGACTGGCCTTGCCGTTTCAGTTCTGTCATTAGCCCAGGTTCACACGAGTGCATATTCCCTGCCTAGCAGCGCTCTGTGGAGCTGAGCTAACAGTCAGTCCTCATGCAGATAGACAGTACAGCACCCTGTAGTACAGTACTCTTCCCGGTTACACACATACCTGCCCCACTTTCCCTGTTTCCCATTATTAGATATAGAATATATCATGAGATCCATCATCATGGATAATCAATGGACAGGCCCATGTGAGTTAACATCTACATATTTAACAACCATAGAGTACATTGATTTACAGTAGCATCCGTGTGTGACGATATTGTACTGTGATGTTTGTACTGCATGTGACAGTATTGTGGTGTAGTACCTTGTTGTAGTACCTGTATGTGAGAGTATTGTGGTGTAGTACCTTGTTGTAGTACCTGTATGTGAGAGTATTGTGGTGTAGTACCTTGTTGTAGTACCTGTATGTGAGAGTATTGTGGTGTAGTACCTTGTTGTAGTACCTGTATGTGAGAGTATTGTGGTGTAGTACCTTGTTGTAGTACCTGTATGTGATAGTATTGTGGTGCAGTACCTTGTTGTAGTATCCGTATGTGATGGCGTTGGGTTGCAGTCCCGCCTTTTTCATCTCCATCAGTACCCGTACAGCCATGACAGGCAGGACCCACACCCCACACAGCTGCATCACCACACGGTAGCACACCTGTACAGGGCAGGGAGGGGCCGTTACCAAACCCCACCCCCAACTCCACTTTAGACATCACCTCTACCACCTCTCACACTAAGCATATTCATTTCCTCCATGTACACAGTGGGAAATGTCCGCAACTAAAATAAGATGTTGCTCATGGGGAATAACTCATTCAGGTTAATGGCTTTTCGGTGTTCATCTAGGTAAAAATCCCTTTCATTGTTGAGTAGTTCCACATGGTGACTTGTTCAGTGAATAATGAAAAGTGAAATGTGAGTGAAAAGCCATATAACAGTAAAGAGCAGTCAGAGACAATGAGGAGCAGTAAGACAATGAGGAGCAGTCAGAGACGAGGAGGAGGAGTCAGAGAGGAGCGGCGCACGTACCTCATCCAGCACCTCCACCCCGGAGCTGCTCATCCTCAGGAGGACGTTGTAGGCCTGGTGCATGGCGCGCGCTTTGGAGTGGGCCGTGCGCATGCTGGCGGGAAGGCAGATGAACCACAGGCTGTAGCAGTGGCTGAGCAGGCACTTGGCCCACAGGGGGGGTTTGGAGTAGTAGCGCTTTGCCATCTTGTAGGCCAGCTTGATTTCCTGCAGCAACACGGGCAAAGCTTCAGGAGCTGAACAGAGTCCCTGGGATAGAGAACCTCCCTCCCTTCTCAGCTCCCAGTGTACAGCCAAGATCTTTAGCCTGAATGTGCTTACAACCATACTGCACAAGGGTGGAGAATTTATACATCACCAACAAGGTAGACATCAGCCTGCACTATTCACTTCTAATGGTCTGGTCTCAGTATTACACTAAGACAACATAATGCGCTGCTATTAAGTGACATACAGAACAGTGCAATGCACACGTCTTAGACAGTCAGCTCCAAAGGACAGTCACTGAGAAGGGAAAGTTTACCCAGTGAGTACAAGTCCAAATTTAGATGGAATCTATTCTTCTCGAGGGGTGGAAATCTAGGTAGAGAGATGTTTTGACATAAACAGACTAGGACAAGGACACAACCAGGCTATGTCCGTTTATGTCAAAACATCTCTCAACCTAGATTTCCACCCCTCTACACGTCTAGATTCAGGCTTCTACTCACTGGGTAAGGTCTAAGCTGTCGGTCCTGTTTCGTTATGAGCTCACTCATGGGTACACACCCTTCCCAGCGTAGGTCCACGGTGTGGATGTGCATGTTTCCTAAGGCCAGGGGTTTCCCCCCAAGCAGCCAATTTTCTGAAACAATGGAGCTCCAAAAATACCGGGGGGCCGAGATTAAACGGAGCAGTTTGGGAGTGCAGAGCACCATTGTTGCACCGGCTGCCTTCGCGCCCGCAAACAATACCTCTGCATCCTGCCCCACCTCCACAACAAGGACTGACCTCCAGCAACAGAGCAGCTCGGCTCACTCCCAACGAACCACCCGCAACAGGCTTCACATCTCCCATGCTAATGCAAGAGAACATCCACTACAAGCTGTGATGTTGGGGAGCGACAAGTCTATGATTAGTTCCATTGGTTGGGGACCTTGGTCTTTAGCCCAGCAGGCCAACTGTATCTTCCACTGAGCGGATTGACTGGCAAGGGCTGTGGTCTGAGACCACTGCAGATCGGCCCCAGTTATGTTACCAAATTCTGGCCTACTTTCATTTCGGCTTTACAGACCCAAAACTTTGACATAAGCTAATGAGGATAAGCAACTGATATTTCATGCTATTGTGTATCCCAACAAAGTTTCAGAGCCTGACTTTCTCCAGCAGTGACTCACACTAGTAGAGCACTCGCTCGCACCGACCATTGCGTCACAATAATACATTCCGATCCAAGTCTAATGACAGACTGGGATCGCCACCATGGGGGAATACTTGCAAATCAAGCTCCTTCTCGCAGCAGGATATGGGCACAACACTGCGAGCTGTTCACGCTCGAACAACTTTTACAGCATTAAAGTGAATGGAAATCACATCACCAAAGAGGACGAGTTTAACAAGCAGATGGTTTCTGATAAAACACTTTAACGTTTTAAGTGAGAGACCACCTTAGGTAATGTGCCAACTCTTTCACAACACACTGCAGGCTCTCAGTGGTGTGTCTCTCCATTTGTGTTTCAGCTTCGATTTTCATTCAAACCAAACCAGAACCTGCCAGAATGTGCTTTGCTCTCTCTATACAGTATGGTTCAATGCGTCATCAACCAGACACAACATGCAAGTTGCAGCTCTAAAGCTAGGATTACCACAGTTATCACCTATTTACATTAGGTGGCTTTTAGAGATTATATCCAGCACAAAGCTTTACATGCTGACATACTATTATACCCCAGCTTCTGCAAAGGATGGTTATATTACCTGAGATAGACAAACACTGACAGTGTGGTCACTATGGAGTTTAACAGGAGTTATAGGGATTTCCTGCCCCTGACCCGGTACTGCTTTAGCGCTTTTTCATCTTACCGGTTACCCCAATTCACCTGCTTCAGAAGACTGGGAACATTTGTCAATCATTAATAAATTACAATGACCATCCTCCAATCACTAGTACCAACATCCGTAATGGGCCAGATCTGCATGTTGCAATGGCTCAATAATCTACCCGACACAAGGCCTCCCCTGACTTCAACCAACAGCAAGCCGCGCATTTAAAAGGCTTTTTGCCCTGTGGTAATGCTTAGCAGTGGGAACGCTGCCGCAGACAGCGTCCGTTGGAGACGAGCCGCCATTTTGGCTCACCTGTTTCGTCCTCTTGGCCAGGACGGCGGGGCTGCTGGACAGACTGGACCCAGCCGTTCGGCTGCTGAGCGCCGGTCGCAGCTCCCGGGGACGGTCGAACAGCTCCAGGCGCAGGCGGGGGAAGTTCTTATAACTGAGAGGAGAGAGGAGGGGCAGTCAGGCTCATCCCAGCACCCCCCCATCCCCCAACAAAACACCTGCTCTGTACACCTCCACAGACACAGGCTTGCATTTACTACAAGTGTACACCCGAAATAGACCCGATTAGCTCTTCATACCAATTCAAGTAACACACAGGCAAAATGTAAATTCATTAAGGTCGCTCAATATGTTAATAATGTACACTAAATAAAGACTGTGATCTAAAGAAACATATAACTTAAACTACAAAAAGAATATCCTATTCTGACAGTGAGCTAGTGTTTGGATGATCACACACTCACACACACACACACACACACACACACACAACCACTCAGAGTGGTCTCTTCCAGTCTGTCTGCACTCACAGCCATCGTTTTGTCCCCTGAACACGGACGGGAACATTTGCTTATTCAGGGCACACCGGCCAGTCGGCTCCCACTAACAAGCAGCAAAACTAATCAACACACTGTACAGACTGTGCTCCCCGGACGACCAACGCAGCCTTCCCACCCTCTGCTTGGCCCAACTCCAAACGCATCCATTACTACCGCTTTTTCATCACAAAGAAACAAATTCCTGGACACACATAAATAAGACAAATAAAAAATACATAAATCTAAATACTTAATGAAACAAATTTGCCAAATCTACTGTCGGGGCAGCTGGTGCGGCCCTTGAGTAACCTGTGTCTGGCACGGTCGCTACACAAACCGCTACGCGGGGCACCTTTCCAAACGGGTCAGACTTTGAAAGGCCCTGTGAATTGGAGCAGAGCTCCGTGCCAGGTTTTAGTGTCTCTGCATAGTCCCATAAAGCAGGCTGGCACAGACATAAGCTGTTATAAAGACTAGAGAGAGGGAAACTGAAAGTGCGTAGAACCGAGCTCAGAGTCCAGGTAGGCAACAAAAGCAGCAAACGTGCACCGGGCGACCCTTAACTTGTGTAAACAAAATAAAATAAGGACTTTAAAAAATAAAAGTGGGCCACTTTAAATCATCCCAAACGGGTGAAGGGAGGGGGGAGTCCTTCTAAAGGTCACTGCAATTCAGTTTAATAATCTCACAGACCGATCACGGATGAAATTTCGCTCCAGTTGGGCAGTTTGGTACAAACCCATCTCCGTCACCTCACGTGTCATCAAAGAAAGGACGTAATGACAGCTATGTTACAGGCCTACAGAATGTGAGGGGTTCTGAAGCAACGGAGGCAGAGCCCCTCTGCAAATAAACCAGGTGATGCACGCGGCAGGGCTGACTTGGCGGCACCTGTATCGGGCAGGAGGGTTCTCCCCGTCCTCCAGGGGGAGCTCTGGGGGCATGACGAACACGGTGAGGTCGTTCTTCTGGGACTCGTCCAGCTCCATCAGCCTGGTGTCCTCCGAAGACTCGCTCTCCGCCTATAAAGGGGGGGGGGGGAGGACAGACACAACCTGCCAGTCAGTTTGGGATACTCTTAAGGGGCACTTCTTTTTCAGAAAGCAGATATTTTAGTGCAGAGTACGACTTGTGCATCATGCAGAGCACATATGTATGCTAAGCATAGCTAAAAAAATGTTAAGGCAAAATGCTATGTTGCGCAGACCTTAGACACTTCACTATTGAAAACATGTACAAGATAGGAGCACATATATACCTTAGCTCCCTTATCTGTGCCTTTATCTGAAGGAAAAAGCTGAGAGGGGAGAAAGAAAACATTAGATCATGGGATATTCTGCTAGGCGAATTCTGCTAAGAACAATCAAGAGCATCTCAAAACAGACAGCCATTCTTCGTTGAAATATTTAGATATCTCAAAAGCATGACCAGCCAATCGCGGAAAAACCATGTAATTTCTCAGAATCACTGCCGAGAATACCTGGGGGGGGGGGGGGGGGGGATATGTGTGGTGGGTTTGAAAACAGGTATTTTGCAGTAGTTTCACAAGCAAGAAATACCACACAAAATTAGCACGACTTGCGATAAACGCAGAGAGAGATGCTCACCTTCTCTATGCAGTCATCGAAGAAGGCCAGGCCGGTGTCTTTGTCACTGACGAAGGTGCACTCCTCGACGAAGCGAATGAAGATCTGCGTCTTGGTCAACTGGGAGTAGAACTTCTGGTGAGCGCGATCTCGACTCTTCAGGAACCCTGACAGAAACAGTGATGGAGATTGCTCTCTAGAACATTCCACACGTTTCATTACACATCATACCTATGAAGGCTCCAAGGACACATTTATAATGGGGTCACTAAGGGGTCGGCCACCACAGTCAAATGTTATGCAACAGCAAAATGTTCTTCGTAAATGGACATGATTAATTCTAAAGATACAAGTTGTGATTCAGAAATAAAAGGAGGCTTTGGTTTTACAGTTTGTGTTCTTCAAAAGCAAACAAGTTTTTGCTTTGTTACTTTAAAAAATAGAAGTTAGCTCATTCTATTGTCACAGAAAGTTCCTCTCGAACAGAGAACAGTTTGCTGGCAACTCCACGCATCCTGTGTGGAAAGCTCATATTGTAACTGACTTTGGGGTTTATTGTTCTTGGATGAAAAATTCTTCAAAAAATATAAAGCTATGATGCCCGGATTGCGTGCTTTGTTCAGATACTATGCAACCTGTCAGGGACATCGGCAAGCCCCGATAACCAAAAGGGAACCATTAGGACGGGAAACTACTCCATCAGCATCGGTACATGCTGGCTGTCAGGTGCACCATTTGTAAGCGTGTGTTGCACTTGAAAGTGTTTTGAATGTTTGGATTTTTTTTGTCTGACAAGAGGTTTTACCAGAAAAAAAACAACCTTCCCAAAAACATAATCCTCTGTGTTCACTTTAATTGAACCATCCTTGAAGAGCAATAGACCTTTCGTATATTGGTCTTCAAGGATGGTTCAATTAATTTGACCTTAGAGCCTCAAGCAACATATTAAGGAACACAGTAAATTTCTAAAATAAATAACTTGGGAACCTCAGATCAACTCCAGAAAACAGAAATTCTCATTGACAATAATACACAGTTATAATGAGCATACCTGCCTGCAGTAGCTACCAGTGTCAGGTACATTGAGCAGTAAATAAAGGGGGCAGTAGTGCTGGGTATATAGACCACTGAACAGAGGGAGAAGTAGTGTTGGTACAGTGATGTGCAGTGGGTGCTGGGCATATAGAGCAGTGGTCAGATGTGCAGTGGGTGCTGGGCACACAGAGCAGCGTTCAGACTGTGCAGAGGATGCTGGGTACCTTGTAGGTCGTAGAGAGAGTCGGCGGAGGTGGCCTTAATGGAGGGCGCCTGGGTGATGGGTTTGAGGTAGCTGCGGTAGCCCTTCAGGATGGAGGCCATGAAGCGCAGGAAGGCCTCCTGGATCTCCATCTCCAGCCCAGTCATCTTTTTATGCCACGTGAAGTCCGCCTCAATGGGGGTCATCTCCACCGCCAGGCCCTCCTGGGCGGTCTTGTGGACTGGACCACCAAAAAACACACTGTCAGTACATTCAGGCCCTCACTCAAGCACCTATAGACAGTCTCTTATAAATGACACTGCTGCTGAACTGTACAAATCAAGCATCTCTATAATACCAGTAAGAACAAGGAGACCCTTTGACAATTATGCAATTCCAAAATGGTTTAGGTTGAACTCTTCTGAGAAGTGAGGGACTACTAAGACCTTGTCTGTAGCCAGCTAGTATAGCAAACTGAATCCTAAACCTGTAGCCAGCCAGCTCTGTCGACTGAGAGCATGACTGAGACACAGTTGTGTACCTGCAGCCAGCTGGTTTTGTAGGCTGAGAGGGGACGTATTCTGAAGCAAGGTGGCATTGTAGACAGAAACAGACAGAGTGGCAACTCTGTACCTGTAGCCAGCTGATAGTGAAGACTAAGAGTTCTCCCAGTTTACACTACAAGCTGGACGGTGTCCTGTACCCACAGCTGTTAGCACTGTTTATTGAGAGGATCGGTGAAATCGCCCTGTACCTGTAGCTAGCTGGTGATACAGGTTGCTTAGGCAGTTCAACAGACTCTTGCTCGGCTTCTTCGGAAGGTTCTTCCAGTTACAATGTTTCTTGTCGTCAGACCTGCGAAGAAAAATTGCAGTTAGTACACTTCTCATCTCATAGGAAACACAAGCAACTTCTGTGAGAATCCACATCTATACCTCTGCCTCAGCAGTTTCACGCATTATGCCGCAAATAATGAAGGCATAAGACAGTGAAATCTAAGTGGCTCACAGGTAGATAGTGTTGGTGTCCAGATCCACGCAGACCACGTCGGCAGGGGGGTCGTAAAGGTCGAAATATCTGGAGTCCACGCCCACGATGAACGGACAGGGGGCGTTGAGGACCCCCGCCAGGGAGAGGGGGCAGAGAGGGATGTAGGGGCACTGCCACTGAAAGGGGAAGATCATCTGAAAGAGAGCCAAAAGACAACCATCTCAACACCGCTTTATACAAGGCCGACTAAAAATACCCGCGCAGGAAAGTCAGGGAGGTGTCAAGACTCAAGGCAAACTGTTTCCCGACCGCGGCTGTGTGCGCGTCCCATTCCTGGCATATCTTCCCAGCCGCAGCAGCGCGGGGAGTCCAATCGCCATAGACCTTACGGCACATCCTACGATTTGCGAGCGGGGAGCCAGGTGCGAGAGAGCAAAGCGGGCGAGGAGGGGGCGGAGCCACTCACCGCCACCACGGCCTCGGCCACCCCGGTCAGCACCGCGGGCCGCAGGGAGTGCAGCAGGATCTTGCTCTCCAGCAGGACGAAGAGCAGCAGCGTGGCGCAGTTCTCCGAGCCCAGGTTCGACAGCAGGGTGCTGAAGTCCGCCCCGCTGAGGAAGCCAGAGGGAGGGGGAGGGGTCAGACGGATACCAAGGGGGGGAGGAGGACCAACCAGCTGACTGCAAACCCTATTGAGGTCCCACAACGGGCCTGTAAGTCAGCAAAGCTTTCTGGAGTCTGAATTTTCCAATGCGCTTCAGTTAGGGAGTTGGGATGACCGAGAATGCCCTGCGGACTCCACACTGCAAACTGGGCTCTGTCTCGCAGTAACAGAGAAAACCGGAGACTTTTCTGATGGCCAGCAGATTTATTTCCTGTGAATGAGGACCCTTCACTTTAACCAATAAATATGTCCTAGAAAAAATGATAAGGAATCATTTTATAGTCAAAAAGATCCAAGTTTGCAATGAATTACTGCGCCACTACCACCTTCTAAGCGGCTGATCCAATAAACCGATGAGGGGTGTGACCTCAGGACATACTGAATGTGTAAACAGATGCTCACAGTGTCATAAAAAGGCTTTCATGCTGGCACAGGATTAAATAACGTTTCATATTTATAGAACTGAAAAAATGCTAAACTTGGACTGCTGGTTCCCCGGTAGACTCCTTTCACTTTCCAAAGACTATCGCTTTTCAAAACGAAGGCATTTCCTCTGGAAACTTTTTTGCCGCCAGTCTGTCTTCATACTTAAAAGGCTTGTTTCAGCCCTCGTTTTAAAGCACTCTGCAGTCTCTCCATGAGCAGGACCTCAGGCCTTATCTGAGAAGACAGCGTCTTCAGTTCCACTTCCTGATATTCTCTTTGAGCCAGGGGAAGCTGGGAAATTTTGGGGTTAGTCGGGAGGGGAACTGCCATAGCAAAGGAGAGGTTGTCATGAAAACAAATGTAAAAAATACTGCATATCTACATTAAATAATATAACTGAAATAATACGCCTGAAAAAGGCAACACTTTGTATATTTGTCCTTGCATTGTGTAGCTGATTGTATTTAAACATATTGCGGTATACCCCATTCACATAAGGGTGAGGGTAGTGGATTTCTGCAGTTCACGCCAGCGCTTGTCGAGCAGGATGGCGGAGGGTGGAGTCGAGCGAGCTCGGTGCGTGCGGCTGACAGATAACAGGAAGCTTGCGCTTATTCATCAGGCAGGGACAGACACGCAGGACGGGGATCAGACCTGTTTCCCCAAAGGAGGGAATTCAGGCCCTGGCACCGCCGAGCGTTGAAACGGCGAGCCGCTGCGCTCAGGACGTCACAGTACAGACACGGAGAAACGCTCAGGAGCCACAACTCAAGCTAAATATGACTAACACTGAGCCGACAGATTAGCATAGCGCATAAAAAACAGCACATATTCAAAATCAGGTTCAAAACAACATTGCAGAAACTATGCAGGCATATGCAGAGGCAGTAATCAAACAAGCACAACAACAGCTGTAATTTTACAGTTTGAAAACTAAATTACTGTGGTCCATCTGTACAGAAGCTTATTCATTCAGCAGAAGTAACTCCCCAGCTTGTGATCATCATCGTCATCATTCGATTCCCTCATACAGGGTAAAGCACACTGGGTTTTCCTGGGGCTCCATATGAAAACACACAGCAATCATCTTTGCACTTTGAAATGACAGGCGCTATGATTTATTCAGCGAGGCATATGGAAACTGTACAGAACAGAAGGCGAGTTTGGCAACGTAGCCCAACCCCGGTCACATTTAAGCTGGCATGCGGTTACAGCCTGTTGCCGGCGTACGGTCGGGCCTACCTCAGGGGTAGAGGTGTGCAAACAGGCTGGGACAGGATCAGGGTATCATGTGCCGAGAGCTGCAACAAAAACACAACGTAACACAACGTCAGTGTAACTCAAGGACAGGGCCCCAGAATGCACTGTACCGACGCGCGGATGAATGAACGCACTGGGTCTGGAGGACTCACTTTACCGCTGGATTAAGGCAATTTATGATGGGACTCGCAGTGGCTCTGCAGAGCATTTATAGACGGGTAAGGGGATCAAAGAGCCCCCCATTTTCTGTCCGCAATCAGACTTCTAAAGAGCTTTTAGAGGGGCTGGAGAGCAGACAGGCCCCCTCCTGCTGCTGCCCCCTCTTCTCTCATCTCTCTCCATTTTTGGCAGTCATGATTCTACGCAGATGCTCTCCTTAGTTTCTGCGGACGCAGTTATCCTACATGAACACGGCGGCGCTTCTGGTGCAAAGAAGGTCAGCCGTGAATTCAGGAGAGAAATACGCTGACATCTCAGGAAGTAAATGCGCACATAATGCAAAACAGAAACGTTCCGCAAAATCGACCTGCTGCATGCGAACATTGAGCAAAACCCTCACAATCAGGTCCACAGCTTTTGAAACACTCTAGGCTCGCATGATGATGATGATGATGATGATGCTACAGCACCACACCTCCCACGGCCCCGCCCCACACCTGGCGGGACGCAGGACAGGGTCTCACCTGGACGAGGATTCTGGGCCTCTGGGGCGAGGGGAAGGACACGTTGTGCATGAAGTGTGAGATGTGCCTGGAAAACAACCCAAGAACAATCAGTCCCGAGAAGAACAAAATCTCCCAACACCGCTGCGTGCAACACCTACGTTGCATCATTACCGCTTTGCCGCAGTGTCACAGCAGCATTGTGAAAGCAGCGTAATCACACTTCAACGCCGCCGTTCCGAATGCTGCTACAGAAGCGCTGCAGCAGCGTTCTCCCAGCGGTAACGCGCGGTCTCGGGGGGGCAGAGGCCCGGCCGTAGCCTCCGCCGTAGGTGCGGAGCTCGGCCCTTTGACTGACACGGCGTGGGCGGGCAGGAATGTGATTAGCGGGAGACGGCAGGGCTCCGGAGGCTTAATCGCCCACCCTGTAGCCTGGCTTCAGACAGACAGGCCAATAATCAACCCTACCCAAGGCCACCGCAATCTGTGCGTGGGCGTTACCCTTTCACAGTGCGCTTTTTCTCCCAGCAGCGTGAACACGGTACACGTACATAATCGGAGGTACAGAAATTCAGGCCTCTGTTGAACAAGGAAGTTCTGTTCCATTCTACTTTACCAAAAATATAATAAATAATCACACAGTAATTCTACCTCCATGAAGGAAAAATGAGGGCTAGGGCTGTAAAATTATAAAACTTCAAGCTAAACTACAGGTCAAAGAACCAGCACAGAAACTTTCATTTCTTCCCCTTCATTTTAGGTTAACTTCAACTAAACTCCCACCTGAAAAAGGACCACAATCTGCATGTGATGCGTGTGCCCACAGTACCCCCGTCCCCCCGTCCCCCCACCTCCCAGATCCCTGTGCAAGCCCCTCTGCGCTCCCGCACTCTTACTTCTCTATGGGTAGCGGGTGGGGGCCGGAGACGGACAGCTTGTACAGAAACATGAGGAACTTGCGGAAGGACTCGAAGAAGGGCCAGCGCGACAGCAGGCAGATGCACTTGTTGGTGTTGACGGGCTTGTTGGGGATCAGCTTCTTCTCCACCGTGGTGAGCAGGCCCAGCTGCACCTTCTGCTTCTCGCTCAGGAGCTCCAGCGGGTAGGGCTCGTAGAACTGGATCGCTGCACCATACACCTGCGCGGATAGAATGGGGCGACCAATCAGGCACCGTACTGCTGCTGAAGTCCAGCCTATTAGCACACTGGGCCACAAGCTGAACAACATATTGCTTTGTATCGCTTGTAAAAAAAACTTCAGTTTACATAGCAGCCTAAAAAGAATCACCAGAAGGTTGTTATTACAATCAAATGTCATTATTCCCAATAACTACATCATTCTTCCAGTGGCTACACCCATAAAAAGGAACAACTGGAGAGGGGTGTACCTTTTCTCCAGAGGAGACAGTTAAGACAAAGGTGGAGAACACTGGGAGGGGGTAGCGTGTGTTGGGTGCCCAACACTCAATCCTGGCTCCCATGGGCAGACAGAACAAAGGCACCGACTCGGAGAGAGGGAAGGACTCGTAGTTATCTTCAGGATACCTAAAGATGAGACCTGGCACAGAACACATGACAGGGGTGTGAGAGCACAGCAGGGCCTCTCCTCTCCCAGATCACATGACAGGGGCACGGCAGGACAGCAGGGCCTCACCTCGCCCAGATCACGTGACAGGGGAGTAAGAGCACAGCAGGGCCTCTCCTCTCCCAGATCACATGACAGCAGAGCCAAGCCAAAACAGGCCTGCTTTAATCATCATATACAAGGCAGGGATTTTTCCAACAACAAGCCCCTTTGCGTGGAGTCGTGTCCTTAAAACAGCGCACACAAACGCACTCTGTTGTGACTAATGCTGTTTCCACAGCTGCGTTTGAGGGATGTGTGGACTGGCTGCGGCAGGGCTCTCTCTGCGCAGGGGGTGCACGGGGTTTTAATGAATGCAACAGCACGTGGGACAGCACCGCGGGGCCGTGTGGGACGTGACCCACGCTCCCCTGTCCCGGCCTGACTTTAGGGTCCCGCTTCAGCTGCAGCACACAGCAAACCGGTCCATGTGGAAGTCACAACAATACAGCCACTAATATTCTACTCTTTAAAGGTTTATACAATATATTGCACATATTTCTATCACTGTGATAGATCTGAAGCATAAGTCTCATAAATCTGCATTAATACTCAGAAAAGGTGCCTTAATTTCACACAGACTGATCCATGTGATGTGCCCTTAAAATGCTACATAGTAATTGTTATTATACAGTGAATATTCCCACAACAACCCACTGCACCACATCAATCCAGCATTCACCTGTACCAGTGTTTCACTTGATTTGGTGTTTTCCCCTATAAATTAATTTATGTATCAATAATGTACCCAAAGCCCTATAAAAGCTACAGTTTGGTGGCACATTGTTAATATCTCCATATTTAATAGCGTTCCTAAAACTTATGTAACATTATGACTTGTTTGGGATGGATTTTGAATGAGGTAACATCATTCCTTTCTCTGGCCAAATTCATTGTTTAAATGATTAGAACTGCATAAAAGTTTAGTCATTTCAAGCACTTTTAAAAACTCTCCTTAATGATAAATATCATCACTTCAGAGAAATCCGTCCATTCATAATAACGTAGAGCCCATTAGCACTGGCCCAAAACTGAGATAAAATCTTAGAGGGAGCAGCCAAACATAAATTACAGCAGGGGGGGTTGGATCTTACAAACTAACGATTAGTTCATCTCGGAAAAAGTCTAAAAGCATGCCTACAGGAACACTGAATTATGTGAAAGAGATTAACCTAATGCCAAATGGAGCTTTCTGGTCAATAATGCATGGGCAATGCCCACAAAAGGGTAGACTTTTCCACATAGATCTCTGATAACCTGTGACTCAGCACAGAAAAATCCAGGAGATAAATCATGGTCCCTCCTCACGTGTTGAGACTAAAGAAAAAACTGAGAATAACTCCCTACCACTTATATACACCCTTAAAAGCTGTAATTGCATGACGCATAAATATACATTCCAAAACGACAGATGAGGGGTTTCCCCGTAAAGAGTAGCCGTTTAGGGCACAAGGCCCTGCTGTACTAATGTAAACCACCAGATAAAACCGCAATTGCAGATTTTCCTCTTGATGCAACCGGCATTTCACAACCACTTAGTGAAACCTTTCAGAGAACAGGGGGGCGAGGTCTGCACACACAGGTACGACTCAAGACCACCATTACATCACAGCCATTTAGCAGACGCTCTCATCCAGAGCGACTTACACAACTTTTTACATAGCATTTACAATACATCCACTTATAGAGCTGGATATATACAGCAGCAATGAAGGTTAAGTACTTCACTCAAGGAAACCAGGACAGCTTCCTACCTGGAAATTGAACCTACACAACCTTTAGGTTGCAAGACCAGTTCCTTTCCCATCATACTACACTGCCACCAAAATGAAAGTCCATTTTCTCTTTCAGTTAAGAACCACACGTCCAACATTTCCTTTGACAAAAGGTAAAAGGTAAATGCCAGTAGCAGATTGGATGGAATCAGACATGCTCGCAGCTACCCCTCAGCTGAATTAGTCATTCTACTGAGTTTTTCCCCTGTGAAAAAGGATTTTTAAGCGAGTTCCCAGGGGGTTAATATCAGATAACGGATGGCATTTCATTCTTAGGCCTCAGCGTCATCGCTCTCCCAAGGCCTGTCACCAAGATCCACCGAAGGAAAAACAAAATGTCATCGCACAGAACAAAAGATGCCACTCACCTGCTTTGTATGCGATCGAGTTCGAGGCAGAGACAGACTTCTTGTAGCAAAGGAAAACACTGGAGCCCCACTGAAAAAAGAAATAATCGCAAAATTGAAAAACACAATGAGACACTCTGTTAGTCCGGTTACTATCGATCGTTACATCCAGAGACCATAAAACAACCCAGCCAATGCCAGCCGTCCATACGGTTCTAAATCGTAAGACCAGGGTAATGACATCCCCAATGTCATTTGGCATGGCACTTTGCTCTGGATGAGAACAAGCATGGCTGTATAGAGCACATTTGGAGACAGGAAGTAATGAAGGATAATGATGCTGGATAGATCGGTGTGGTCTGTGCTGGGGGCTGGTTCCCCGTGAGGCTGCCCCTCCCCGCACCCCCCCGCACCCCCATCCCCCCCTCACCATGCCGCAGTTGAGGTTCTTGTCCACTTTGCAGAAGGTGTGGGGCGGGGTCTCTCCCTTGCTGGTGACGATGACGCAGATGTCGGTGACGGCCAGCGAGTTCTGCGGCTGGACGGGCGGGGCGCGGCGTAAGGTGATGAAGATGCGCTGAGACGTGGCCGAGCTGTTGTTGACGTTGGCGCAGCGTCCGTAAGGCGTGGCCTGGATGACCTCACAGCCCTGGATCAGCCTCTCCTTGCCTTCGTAGAGCACCCTGATGACCAAACAAAGCACACAATCTGATGAGTGGACACTGAAGCACGCACGCACACACACACACACCCTCTCTCACACACACACAGTCTCATACACGCACTCACACCCTCTCTCACACACACACAGTCTCATACACACATTCACTCACACACACGTACACATGCACGCACTCTCACACACACATGCACGCACGCACTCTCACACACGTGTGCACACACTCTCACACACACGCACACATACACACAAGTACACGTGCACACATGCACTCAAATGCACGGCTTTCGTTACCACATGTTCAACAAACAGTTAAATTAATAACTAGAAGGCAGCTGCAGTGAACAGCACATGTTTGTAATCACAAATGATACAAATCAAATTTGTATTCGCAGCCATTTCAGCACTGAAGCAGGCAAAGATGGCCTCAATAACAAGAGTACTTCCAACAGAGCCACCCCCACATCCATTGTGTATTTAAAGGTCACCAAAAGGCATTAAACGTTGCAACAAAAAATTCTAAAATGAAGAAACTAAATCAAACCAAATTAAAAATTTAGATTAGCTCAAATATTTAAAAACATGCTAATAGGCTAGCCTGGGAACAGTCTTAGAGAGAGAGGGCAAAATGACATCCAAGACTGAGCCAAATAAATGCAGTGCATGCCTGCTTGATGCACTTTCCAGGATCTAAGCACTCAGCCCCACTCAGTTTGCAAATGTTCTATTACAAGGTTTGGATTGGAAATAAGTCCCGGCATTAAAAACGCACTCAGACGCACTCTGTACATCTCCCAACACAGCATAACTCAACAGAATGACAAAGTGCAATAAACTGAAACAATAGCAACGCGGCTACGGTGCTCTTAGCGCCTGCGGTATCAGCTGCAGCCTCGAGGCCACAGGTTCACTGGCGTCGTGAACAACTAGAACACTCCCACTGTTTCCATTCAGACCGGGGCAGTGCGTCACCGTCTCTCCCGCCTCACACCCACACCGCGCGGTCTCCGAGGGAGCGGGAGAGCCAACAACCGGCCTCTGACCTGCATTCAAATACTCCAAAGACAAACAGCCAACCCAGAAAACACAGGCCTGCGACAAGCCCCAATGAAAGCTGCTAGCAGGCAAACAGATCATCAGATGACTCAAGCCAAAGCATATATACTGTAGACCACACAATCTATGCTGTTATCAGCTCATCAGCTATCAGTTATTGCTGGGGCCACTAGCTGTTCTCCATTATGTGACTTGCAGGAACTTGTATTTTAATGGTTATCCTCCAGGGGTCCCCATAGGCACCCCAATGGCACATTCAAGTAACTAATAGTACAATTGAGTTTCTAAGTGAGAGATTCATAAAAACAATTAGTTGATCTAATATGGGGAGAGTCAGGAAGGAAAGTGAAACTAGATGAATGTATAAATGGTTTTCATTCTTACTCAGCAGTTGAGCATAATGGCATTTGAACAGGTAAAGTAGTTGATTGAAAAAAGCTGAAAAGCTTGACTGAAAAGCCTGATTAGTTGAATCACAATTTTTTTTTTTTTTTTTACCTTTTTGTGCAAGGTAAATGTTATATAACTGCTCTCATTTTTAATGTGGGCTTTCCCCACTCCTTCGAACAAAACCTAGCATGCCCCAGTATTACATTTAAAAATACTGCAGCATGCCCCCTGAGGTAAGTAATTGAACTGAATTTAACACGTGAGTGTCGCTTGTAAACACCGCTCTCAATCACTGTGTGTGCTTAATTAGTGGCAATTACTTTATCAACATTATTTATTATCGAGGTGATGCAAATGGGTTAATTGTCTGAGAAGGGACATGGCAAAGAGGCTATCGCCATCTCTAGCTGGCGGAGAACAATGAGAGAAAACAAGGGGAGACGAACTGCTGGCCCTAGTTATTGCACTCCTGCAAATTCAACAAATGGTGGCTGATGAGGCCGCTGTAGACTACATAAGTGGAGTGCACAAACTGGGCCAAACTCACACCAGTTTTTCCATTACTGTGATTTTATTTGCACTTGAATTGTACCACAGACAGAAATCATTTTCTTTTTAATTCAATTTCTATTCTGAATTCTGGGCTTTTTCAACTTAATCGAATTGAACTTTTCTTTTTAGATGGCCTCTATTACCTGGGTATTGGAAAAACAGACATAAAGAAAAACCTTAAAGAAACAGTGGCGGGTATTTCAATTGCACAAATAATGATGTGACAATAGAACACTGTGGTTTTTAAAGTGGGGGGGGGGGCTGGGCGTTTATTCTTTCGTCTACTCAGACTACCACTACAGCCCTTTGAAATCACTCTGACCACGGGCGCAGAACAGCTTGGTACTGGTTCTTGCTGGTCCCCCCCCCCAAATATGTTCTGAGAATAAAGGCTCTACCACTTCAGCACACACTGTTCTGAAGTTTACTCACAGGCGGGGGTATAAAGAACAGCCCCGAGCTCTTCACATGAACAGCAGGAAAGAAGCTTCAGTTGCATGGTCTGCCTCACCCTCACTGACACTGCAGTGGGCACTGCAACTCTTCACTGGATCAGTGGTACAGTGTTCCAGCTTATTCTGGTAGTGAATATGCACTCCAAACATATACACGTATACACACTGCATTCCAATCTCAGACGATCTTCATTTTACACTCCATCATTTACTATCAGGCTGTCACATAGAACTTCACGGAATAGGCTTTTCAAAGGAAATAAAAAAATCAAGGGGGGGGAAGCATTTGAGCCAATGAAGGGGAGAAAAAAGGAAAACAATTTCCATACTTCAACGGAGATCATCCCCCATGTCCCATGACGACCACGGTCGCCGCACAGACATCCTTCAAAGGGAGCGCTGTACAACAGCCCTCAGACTACAGCCCGACAAAGCACAGTCCTGCTCTGCACCACGAAGCTCTGGCTGATGGAAGGTTCCAGAACATGTGCTCAAACAGCTGCACCTCATGAAAAGGTGGCGGAAGCGTCCTCACTTTCAGAGTTTTTCTTGCCTCAAAACAAGGCTATTTCTGGCCTTTTCCCTCACATGGTATTTTTGTTGGACATTTTATTCATATTAGTCACTGTGAGTTCCACTCAGCAAGTAGATGATTGGATAGACATTATTCCCAGCTGGTACCAATTTTTTTTATTTAAGAAGGACAGTTATTATATTTTTCAAAACTAGTAAAAACAAAAAGGCGTAATCAGCATAATTGGTGCGCTGCCCTTAAAAGATCAAGGCAAACATGACTCAGATGTTGAATGAGGATGGAATTATACTGTATTCCTGACTGAAGCTTCACCCCAATAATGAGAGCTCGCTGTTCACATATTCTGCCTTCTCATTGACAATGCAGGTGTAAGAATCCAGGGCAGCAAAAGATAGGATAAATAATTCAGGATAAGTAATCCACACACATTTTCTCAAACCCATAACGGGCTGCCCATTAAAAGGAAGAGGATCTGACACCCCTGATCTACACCATCTACTGAAGAGGTGAAATGGCAGCTGTTGAGGCCATACTGGTTATCAGGAGATTTCACACGTTGGCACTAGAGGGGCATTCTGTAAGGATTCTCACACATACACACACACACTCACGCATGCATGCATGCATGCATGCACGCACGCACGCACGCACGCACACACACACGCAAACCACACACTCAAACACACACACACACACACACACACACACACACACACACACACACACACACACACACACACAACCCTATCCAAAGGAAGATTCTGAAGATGCCTGACAAAAGAGGATGACATTTCTGGCAGCTGAAACATTCAGCCTGTCCAGTGACCGATATTATTTCAGAAGAGGCAGCCACATCATCATCCACAGGCCTGATTCCAGAAAGCTGGAAACCTTCCAGTGCCCCTGTGCTTGACATTCAAAAAACCCTGTTGGCACAGCGATGGTGTAATTAGAATCTGGAGAGGGTCAGGGCTCATAAGATGGGCACTCCGATATCAGGAGACAAACAGGACCAGTACCACGGGCAGCTTCTTTTTCATTCATCCCTACACACTAAACAGGGTCAGAGCAGCAGCATTCACAAAGGGAATTATCATACAGAACAGCACCAGTGAGCACAGTGAGCACACTCAATCTCACTAAGGCCCTGGCAGGGAAAGCAGTTTTCCATAGCAAGCAAGACAGGAGGAAGATGAATAATTAATTGACATCCTTTTTTTTTTATTATTCCTACCATGAAAAATTCTGTCTGAGATAAATGCTGCTCTGAATAGTTACCAGCCTTATGTAAAATGGACCACAAGAGTGTCAAAGCAGAGGGCCTTTAAATAGAAACCACAGAACGCCTTCAAATAAATTGACTGTGCAAAAGTTCTGCAGCCAATTTATTTAACGTGGGGTGCAACTGAGGAACGTTTTTTTGCACCAGGATTCAGTACTTTCGAAGACAATGGCAAACACATTTCCCAGTGTGCAATGCAAATACAACATTAACATAAACATAAATATAGCACAGTTGATAAATGACCTTTGATTGGCTCTCCTTCAGCCTGCCCCCATGAGGATATCGCTCCTGTTACCCACCAGACCACCAACGAACATGGACCTGCATCAGGCTTAAGATGTGGGTGCGCTGCATAAATGAAGGTTTCTGCTGAGGTACGGAGGAGCAGACAAACCCTCTGCACATTTGCCTGACGATGTCATGAGCCAATGGGGCCCCAGCGCTGACCCTTCCAAACCAATTACCACTATCGGATACACCGGGGCAGACCGGCCCGGCACAAGCACGACCCGTTCTTTACTGGACATGCTCTTCCTCAGTCAGGGAGAACAAAATAAACAATCCTGAAGGAACCGAAGCAGCTTTCTTGCACATGTTTTGATTTGACCATCTGTCCTGAAGTCTAGCGAAAGCGATTCTACCGATTCTTGGAATAAGTCACATTAGCCTGCAGACACTGATTAGGCAGAATAACCTGCGTTTGAATGACCTACTCCCCTCAGTCTCATGCACTATTGAGGCAAGGGATTTCCACGCATACCACAAAAACACCCTGTATTTTCTGTAATGCTACACTGAGGTGGACACTGAATACCACAGTCTCATTAAAGCCAGCATAAGCCAATTTCCTCTCTTTGTTGGCATGTAAAATGTCTTATTTCAACATTATGCTAGCCTGTCATGCACTGACCCACTAATTCCTGCTCAGAACCTGACTAAGTGATTTCCTGGAAAGCTCTGGGGTGCTGGGCAGGCATGTGCCCCTCGCCCTGTGGGAGGGATGGGCTCCACTGCACAGCAAGAGAAGGTGGATGAATGAATCTCCCTCCATCCCCTCCTCTCTCAGCAGGGACACCATCTCCACCGCCAAAAACGACCCTTCAAAGAGTCAGGCGAACCTCTTGACAATGGAAGCTGAGCTATGACTATAAACTAGGAAGCGGAACGCCCCATTAAGACTCATCCGCCCACCACAGCCCCCCAAACTCCCCCACACCCTGAACCCCCCCCACCCTTCGTCCCCCGCACGGCAAGATCTATCCAGGAAAACAGCAGATTCAAACAGCACCAGCCCTGACATCTTAAAAAAAACAGCCGCATCCCTTCACGGGAGACTTGTTTACGAGCCGGTGAAAGATGTTCCAGGCATGTCTCCCAGAACTCCGCTACACCGCAGGAGCAAAGCGGCTGACGTGTGTGTCCAAGCACCCTCCTGATAGGACGGCCTCACAGAGCCATGCTCACCATTAAACTCCATGCCTGTGCACCACCGCATATTTACCAAAGAAATACAGCTTAATTACTTTAACAGAGGATATGACGCTTGTGCCCACCTGGATTTTTACACGTGGTCCTTAAAACCAATAACCACTACATTACATTACATTAAATTACATTACATTATATTCAGGCATTTAGCAGACAGTCTTATCTAGAGTGACTTATACAGCTTATAGATTTACATACCATCATACATACTTTACATATATTCATACAGCTGGATAGTTACAGAAACAAATCCGGTTATGTACCTTGCTTGAGGCTACCATGACACCGGAGAACCAATCCTGCAACTTCTGAGATCTAATCCCCGTTCCCTAACTTTCATGCTACACTGCCACGGCTGCAGATACGACACCTACTATATCCTTCCCACAACATCAACAGGAAGACAACAATGTCAACCTGGACACAGAAACACGTAAGGACCTTCATATGATCTACCTACAATTTCCTACCAAAAAATCTGGAGCCTCCCTTCAGAAAATGCAACACCCAATAAATAAGAAAAATCACATTAGAGGCTTTACTGGGAGCTTCCTTGCATTATTTTGCATGTGTTGTCTCTCAGTAATTTAAGTGCCACAAAAAACTTCTCAAAAAATATATGATTCAATAATATCGATCTCTTGCACTTAGCCAAGTGAAGCAAGAAAAAAAAACCTTTAATTGACTGGCCAGTACAAACCAGATACGACACAAATCTAATCCTCTCTTTTAAATGCATTTTGAAAAATGACCCCAAATTTAATTTTTAATTGTTGTCTCAGCATTGACAGACCGTCCCGTCCCTCCACTTCGTCAGCAGTGTTTAAAAACAACATCACGGCACAGTGCTGTGGTTCTACTTAAAGCTGGCCCTGGAGTTAATTGGTCTCCTTGGGATGTTCACAGATTAAAAATAAGGGTTCCATGCAAACAATACAGGGTTTATTCATAGCCTGAAAATCATTCAGCAGAAAAGCAATAGCTGTTCAAAATATTTTGAAATACAAATCATAAAAATGCATCAAAACTGTGCTGGTGAGAAACCAGGAGGGTCAGAGTTGACCGAAAGCATGAAAAAAGTAGCAGGAAAGCGCGTGGATGGGCGCTCACCCGATGTCGATGAGCGGGGCTCTCTCCCGGCCCCTCTTGTAGCACAGGAAGAGCTCGGGGCTCTTGAGGCTGCCGTGGTTCAGGTTGGCCTGCTGGCCGCTGTAGGTGCTCTCGATGCAGGTGAAGCCCTCGGGCACCGTCTCGCCCGCCGACTTGTTGATGACGGCCAGGTCGGTGATGGGCGCCTTGGGCCCGCTGGACTTGGTCTCCGACAGGTCCTGCTCCAGAGGCGTGGACTTCTCCGTCAGCCCGGCCACCACAAAGTAGTCCGTCACTCGGTGACCCTTGTCCTCGATCATGGCTGGGGCGTGCCTAATGGGCGGGGGGGAGGCAGCGGTTAGCAGTGTTTTGATAATTACATTACATTACATTACAGGCATTTAGCAGACGCTCTTATCCAGAGCGACTTACACAACTTTTTTTTTTTTTTTTTTAATAGCACTTACATTGTATCCATTATACAGCTGATTATACTGAAGCAATAGGTTAGTACCTTGCTCAGGACACGAGTGTTTACCGGAATCGAACCTGCAACCTTTCGGTTACAAGCGCAGTTCCTTACCCACTGTGCCACACTCCGTCCTGATAAGGGGGGGGGGGGTTTGTAAACTCTAGAGACCAACATATCATTAGAAGCTTTTAATGTTTTTAATGGGGGCGACGTAGCTCAGGAGGTAAGAGCGGTTGTCTGGCAGTTGGAGGGTTGCCGGTTCGATCCCCGCCCTGGTCATGTCGAAGTGTCCCTGAGCAAGACACCTAACCCCTAACTGCTCTGGTGAATGAGAGGCATCAATTGTAAAGCGCTTTGGATAAAAGCGCTACATAAATGCAGTCCATTTACCATTCAATGTCAGGTAAACCAAACACAGCTCATCACTGTAAATCTGCTGAGGAATCTGATTGAACAATAAACATGCACTAGACAGCCAACACTAAAGCACTGCAAAGACAGCGGGCACATAGTTCTAGGCTGGCATGGTTACCTACATGGGCCTTCTGCTCATAACTCTGGGGAATTCACTTCTCTCACATTTGTAAGTTATGCTATATCAGTCATTTAAGAGTCTGCTAAATGACTAATATAAGCGTACGGAGCTCAGCTGATGACAACGGTTGAGTCAGTGAAGTGTCAATAAGCAGTCGGTCAGCGTCAGAGTTGAAACTGAAAATAACACTAGAGAAATGCACCGAGGAATTCAGTTACAAAATACTACAGAAAAGGATGCTTTCACTTTGCCTTTTACACTGTATGAATATAAGTGAGATTTGGGGAGCAGAGTACTGCATTTAAATGAACACAATGTTACCGCTGCTTTGATTAGTGTAAACAGCAGCTAATGAATTCCCCTTCCCTTCTACCAGTTAAAGAAAACACTCTCAGCTCAACCTCTAGACTGGAAACACCTCTCCCAGTGCACTGCATTTTGGGCCATGCCAGGTTTTACTAGAAGCAGAGTAGTGCACCAGATGGAACCCGCAAAGCAAGATTCTCCATTCACAATGTTCACCTGCTTCTAGAAAGACTTGCAATGGCTCAAACACTGATCCACTGATTGAGAGTGCCATTTCAATCCCAGAACTTAGATTAAGGTTCAAACAGATCAAATAAACGCCCATCAACATCCGCTCCACTAACCATTCCAAAAAACAACTGTCTGTCTGTTTTGTATGTTTTGCCTCCACCAATCAGACATAACAGGGGTTCCCATTCTAATCAAGTGTCTTTTAATCCTGCTGTTTACTTCCTCTCAGTAATTTTACTCCCTTTCAGAGTCTAATTTCTTTCTCGACAATTTAAGATGCGCATTTAATTTGTGCTCTATCCACAGTATTCTCAAGAGCCGTGCTTTCTCAGTTAATTCAATTGCGCCTGAATTACACAATTTCACAAACATGCACTTTGTTCTTTTCATCTCCTGTTTTCTCCATATAACTTCAAAGGGAACTTGTTTGAAGAAAGACAAATTCTGCAGTTAGTGCTTTTGTTGACAAGGCAATTGCAAAACTAATCTGACTCGACTATGGGTTTGACAGGATATGCATCATAAAAGAAATGCAGAGCTTTCCATTTATGAATAGCCTGTCCTTTTGCTAACATACAAGGGTGGGCCCTCCAACACAAACTTATTTTGCAATAGCAGGAGGAGAATGGCACCATTTTCGACTCCTAAAACAATGCCCGCTGCACTTTTCTGTCCACGCAGACCTACTTTTGTTAGGCAAAATAAAAAGTTATTAAATGTGCCTTATCAAAGTCGAGCAATCCGCATTATTTGGGAAACAAAGACAGCATTTGCATGTAGTGCTTTCCAATGGTGGACTGATGGGGGGTGGGGGTGGGGGGGGCGGACTCAGAGGATGTGGCTGGCACAGCAGCCAGGAGTCTTGCACCACTGTACCCTGCTGGGGGATTCCTCTCCCCAGAGTCTGAACATTACCCTCACACACCCCCCATGACCCAACACCATCCCAGAGACCTCAGCCATACACTCACTCCAGAGTGAAAGAAGTGTCTTAGTGAAGTAACAGGGAGAGGCGTGTCCCTTCCTGAGGCACTGCCTCCAACCACGAGACCGTTTAAAAATCTGCCTTCGAGAGCCATGCAGAACCACAGCTCAAGGAGGGGAAAAGAAAACAAAAGAAACACCCTCTCAGCAACAACTGCCTGGAGGAAGAAAGAGAAGCTAACACAAACCTTCAAAGCCCTTCAGAGGCCAGTGTAGGAACTGAGATTTTCCCCAGACGGAGTCACCGCTGCACTGCGTCAGCTGTGTCCTGCTGAAGAACACGCACTGAGGAACCGCAAGGGAATCTGACTGAGCACATTTCCTCATTACTTCTTTGAGTAATCGTTTATTTTACCTTTGAAAACCACAGCCTCACAAACCTGAAAGTCTTTATCAATGCCATAATTCTTCTGGCAATGGAAAAAAAAAAAAAGTGCATCGGTTTGAAGTGGCCAGTGTAAGCTGTGTGTCACATAACATGTTCTTCAGCACGGACCTCAACCCTCTGAATACCATTCTGTACCTTTTGCGTTTTTGCATCCTAAAGCTTCAGCGGTCGGTGGCTGAAGAAGCTCTGTGAGGCTGCATGGTTCTCAAATAACCACAGGCCACTCAGACAAACCTGCCCTGGGACACCCCACATCCTGTCAGCCAGAGACATCCAGTAATAGCGTCCAATCAGGACAAGAAGCAAGGCGACACTGAACCACAGAGGTCCATGCTGTCACACTAGAATAATGGAATGTGAGGACAGGCACTGCCTTTCTGATCCCCCCAGGGGTCCCAAAATGACTCCCCCAGTGTGGCATTTCCAGGACAACCCCCACACCACCCCCTCCCCTAGCTCACCACATGAGAACCAGGCCTTAAAATACATATCACAGAGTTGGGCTGTACTGGCATGGCTTCAGCTATCTCCTGAATTTTCCATGGTGATAAAGAGAGGGGTAGTGGTGAGAAGTCACCCTGTGGCACTAGCCTCCCATTGGCTAACCCACTGTTTGACATCTTACTCATCACATCCAACAGGGAAGTGAGAGCAAAGGAACTCACAACAGTACTGTTTCCATGGAAACTATACTGGTAATGTTCCAGCGATTTCTGGGATGGAAAAGTTTGTGGTACCTGCAGTAAACCAGAATCAATCTGCACAAGGTTTAGCAGCAATTATAATAAACCAAGATTGCCGTTTTCAGCACCAAAATGGAACAAAAACTAAAAATCACACTTCGAATTTGAGGGGTGCAAAAATTTATTTGACTGAAGTTAATACAACTGACAGAATTTTCCACTCCAAACAACACCATTCCAGAAAGTAGTTAAAGATTTTATCAGCACCACAAGGCTTGTGATGGCGGTCGGCGGTGGGGGAGGGCTTGGAGTTACTGAATGCTCACTCAGAGAAGACTCATGTTCCACAGGGAACGGCGTCAGAGTTGAAAAGCCGAAGTAGATCAGCCTGGCTAGGCTCAAACAACTTTACAGAAAAATCCCAGCAAACCCTTAAATCCAGCAAAGCCACTGCTCATTCTGTTTTAATGACCGTGCAGCGAAGGGGGGGGAAATATCACAACCCCAAACAAGGAAATGTACTATTTACAAATGAGAGAATGCAGCGGTCGCTAATGTGCGGTTACTTTATTTACAGTCAGCTAAAGGGAAGGACAAAGCTACAGCCCCGGACCGTGGCCCAGGATCCTCATAAAGCCTGAGCACTCAGAAGGGCAGAGACGTCTCTCTGTCTGCATTCCTGCATATTTTACTCTTTTCTGCAGTGTTGATAAATTTCCCCCACAATCTTGGGGGAACAGCTAAGAGTTTAATAAGCACTAAATTATGGTCTTAAAAAAAAAGTTTAAGTTTCCCTTCAAAATTACACTGCAGAGCACAGAGCTCGCCAACCAAGAGTGCTTTCCTAATAATGTACACAAAAAGGCCATAAACACTTTCCGTTCTGGCATTTCTATCCATGCAGGTCTTTGAAGCCTGCTGTTATTGAGAGCGACCAATGAGGCGGCGGGTCTCCTTGTGACCTCACGCGGCTTCCTTAAAGGCACTGAAGCGGCTGGTCGGTCTGTGGGGACAGTCTTCCATCCGCATCCCTCTCAATCGTCCTGCCCACACAATGGAATCACTGACTCACAGCGGGCAGCTTCTCAAGAGAAACGCACGCTGGCATGGCCATGAGGGCCTGGTCAAAACGCACGTTCAGGTCCAAGGGAGTTTTACTAAACTGCAGGGGGGGGGGGGGCACCACACCAGTCTGCTGACAGCTACCATGGTTCCTTCTGAAAAACTTCACTTTGTTGCTTTCGCAAGTAATTTCTGTGTGTACACAATACTTTCTGTCTTCTCATTATGCTTCTTTCATGGGAAGAAAAACAAATGTTCAAAGATGTCATTTCTCTTGAAGCATTTTTTCCAAACAGAAATCTAAACAAAAAGGCGGACCTTTCTTCCAATCACAAAGCAGCGGCCTAAATGCTGGGTATCTCCTTACACAAGTGCATAAGAGCATTACTGAAAAGCGACATGGTGGACCTTTATTTACTTATGTCAAAGCCAGAAAATCTAGTCAGCTTTAAGGAGTGGAATACAGCTGTATATGTACCATAGTTGAACATTTAAAGACTAACCTATCTGTGACAATGCTTCATTTCTCACTAGCCTACATATCAGGAGCAAACTGGCCTTTCTTGGTTTTACTTAGTTTTATAATGAAGCACAAGATTAACTCTGTCCTGGTGAGTCTCCATTTATAGAAACAGCCCCTTCAAAAAACGCATACGTGTTAAAGAATTCTAACTTTTGACTGGAAAAAAAAAAATCCAGCTCATTCAGCATTACAAATAAGCCTGAGTACAACAGAGTCTGGCTTTCATGGAGACAAAATTCAAGCCTCAGCCATTCCTGCCAGAAACCCCAAAGACAAGTAAGCTTTTAAAAAGAACAAACCTGATATCCGCACTCTATAATGCAAAGAGTTTCAAAACCCTGATTCGATGGAGAAACCTGCCTTCCAGTAGGTTATGCATGAATACATGCATGAATGGATACACGCACACACATACACAAGAGTTAAACTGCTGTCTCTGTCAGGACCAAGGAGTTTTATCTACTGAAAACAAAACTGTCCCGTTTAGAATGAACTTCTGTGGATTGTGGCTCAAATGACTCATATTGAAACATCCACCTCCAGTCGTCTTGGCGGACCACACTTTTTTCCTTCTTTTCTTTTCTGGGACAACTTGCAGTCAACATGACAAGCTGGTCTAGACAACATCTGAAGCGGTCTGTAACAGCAATGGACTCTTTGTGAAGGGCCTACTGCAGGCATTAACCAACATGAGCAAATCACATAATGAGTCTTTTTTTCCCCTTTAATGACACCGTAGCGCTCAGAGACTTCAACGCAGAGCCTCGCACACAGTCGCCATGACGGGAAATCGCAGGGATGGAAAAACGAAGCACGGGGCTCTGTGGGCTGAGGGCCCGCCTTCAGCGTCCAAAGCAAGTTCTTCACGGCCCGTGGGGGCGGCGGCAGGAGGAACACAAACTTCCACATCCCGGACGCACGAGCCAAGATGTCCGCTTTAGCACACGGATGAAGTTCTCGCCGAGTTTCTGATGCCACAATATACCAAAGTAAACCTCGAGGCGTGCCAACTCCTGTCCCGTCAGACCTGAGATCTGAACCCCTCTTTGAGGCTCTTTGAGCAGCACATTCCAACGGCAGCCCAAGCCCTTCCAAGTGTCAGTCACCAACCCCATTTCAACATCATGTCGCAAGTCAAGTTTTGTAATGTGGACGGAGCGCATGCATAGGATCACATGCAAGTTATGAAACGAGGGATGGGCCGGTGAGAAAAACATCTAATGTTACTCCAGTGAGGTGACTGTACCGCTGCTTTTGGATTGTCCTATAAAGGTGTGCCACAAGCCACTTCTCATTCACAGTGCAAAATGAAATGGGCAAGACCTGGTTGTATGCCAAGTGCTCTCAGGCACTCAAGCAGCACGAGGCTCTGCCAAAATGCCAACTCCACCATGTACAGAGCGCCTCAGTAATCCAGGCCCGCTTCCACTGGAGCTAGGCTAGCAGGTCAGGCAGCACATGATTTTGTGTGACATTTTTTTCTCCCCAATCAAGCCAACAAGAAAAAATGCTGGCTGAAAAAAAAACTTAAAAGTAATGCATTTATTTTTTAGTTTAAACTTCAAGCACTATTTCTTCTGCTCTGGGATAAAAGACAGGACGCGTCTCTCCCCGTGGGGCTGCGGAGGCTTGCCGAGCCCGGGCAGCCGAAGCCCAGCCATGTTCCAGCGTGGCCGGGATAGCCGTGGTTACCTCAGTGGAAAGAGCGGAGTTACCGTCCCACTGCATGACCATCTGCATTCCGCCGGCAGGAAGTAATCGCCCTGCAGTAGGAGGACGTGCAGTGGAGGCCCTCTGACCCCCACCAAGTGCCCTCTGGGAATAAAGGCGGAAAGGCTGACGCACTGGACAGCACGTCATTAGCTCAAAGGGAAGAGACAATGGAAGGTGGCTCTTATTGGCGGCTCAACCAATCAGCAGGCGAGTATCAAACGGTGGCTGTGTTTCAGGAGCACGCCCCCTTCCCCAAACTACCCCTCCCACCCATCCTGTGCCTCCCTTCTGCACAGACTTGGATTACAGACAGAGAGCCACAATGAATGGGAATGGAAAGCAAAGTCCTCTTTGCTGACAGCGGGGCAGGTAAACATTGGCGCAACCATGGAGACCAGGCCCCACCCCCTCACTGACTGCCAAGATTGTGATTTTTTTTTTTCTGCTGCAAGTTCAGCTGTGAGCAGCCATCGATCTTCTGCTGGTCTTCAAAGCTTATCCCCCCCCCCCCTCCTGTACTCAAATGTCCACAGCCCCCAGAGCCATCCCGAGGCCTGCAAGCTCTTAACGGCGTGCTTGCAAAGTGAAATATGGGGACGTGAGCGCTCCAAAAATTTGGCCAGGAAATGAAAATGAGAATCTATAGGCTTCCATATAGTGTGGAGTGCACATAGGAATGAGAGCAGATTAAATTAAAGGCTTTCAAGTGGAAGAGGAAATGAATATGGAACTGCATATGAACCCACATCTTAAGACGTCTTATCTGAGTTCTGAGGAGTCACTGAGGAAGTGTTCCGGAAACAGAGGCCGCGCAGTTCATGTGATGAATGTACAGTGGAAATCAAAGAGGGCCGAACGAGATATAAAGCTCATTACCTGCCATTCGTTTCCATTATAAGAAATACAGCCTGCTTATCAGAGCTTCTGAAGTATTAACAGCCTGCAGTATGACCACAAAAATGTATCCTGTGTTTGACATGAAGCTTCCTCGCTCTTGAAACTTAAAACGGAGTCACAAATCCATTCCAAACTGTACAGTAACTACCCTCAGGGGGGAGGGGGGGGGGGGGATCAAATTTTTGGACAACACTCACAGATCTTTTTTTTATTTATTTTTTTTAACATTAGATTTAGGCGTTATTGACATCGGTCCAATAATTTTCATATCGTGCACCTTAAATTACAATATGCAAAAGATTCTAGTTCTCTGTTGGCACACATTTTTCTCCTCATTTTCCATGATGTTGAAAGCCTCCCTACACTCCCTCTCACCAGCTGCGTGTTCGGCCTGATAACTTAATGCACCGATGACAGCCAAGCTCTGAAGTATAATGTATGCACAAAGCAATCAAACGCAGCAGGGGTTTCACCTGCTCAATCAGCACACGCCAGACATTTCTCATTAAATATAGTACAAAGGGCTAACAGGCAATGCTTCTGCTTTAAGCCCACAGTTACAGACATAACTACACCAGGCAGGCCTGATATATGGAAGGGAAGTGGGGATATAAGACCTGTAACAGCTCAGAACATCAACCGCTGAATTCTCATTTGAAAAAAGGGATCTCAAAGGCCAACTGCCAGAAAGCAATCGGCAAAACCAAGCTTCTGAAGAACTAATACTACTCAGGAAAGGAGAGGAAGCCAGTAACAATGTTTTTTTCCCTTCATTTATAGCACAGACATCATTGGTTGCTCTCAGCTGAACTATAAAAGGCTACAAATTCAAAACTGTATTATAGTTATTTCAAAATTGTGTGGTTTCACCATTTTTCATAAGCATGAAATGATCCCCGGATCTTTCTGCCGTATGCTGGGAGTACCTTAAGCAAGTTACTGTCACCCAGTTGCTCAGAAACTATGGAAGGAATCAAACTGAAAGCAAGTCTGTACAAGGTCTTCAGCAAATAAATTACCATGGTAACTAAACAGGAAGCAGTGACCACAGATCATTCTCGTAGTTAAAAACAAGATTCAATCGGTTTGTGAAGCGTCCGATAAACTAGGCTTTCAACCCTCTGCCCAATGCCCACAAGCTACCTACGACAGCATTCACATCCAAAACCCACCTCCCTCTCTCCCACTCAGGCCCCACAGAGTGCTGGGAAAGCCACAGTTTCCCTTTGGTTATGGAACCTCCGCTATATTTGAGGACAGAATGGCTGTTGCTTAGAAACAGGCTGCTCAAGTATGCAGGAAGGCCACAAAACAAATACGTCGAGCTGCACGTTATAAAAACACGGCCCCCGCCATCCGTCATCCTGGCGTACAGACATAAGCGGCGAGCGCGCACCGTCCTTTTCCGGAGACGGAGAGCGCCGCAGCGAGCCTTACGCTCGCACCGCCGTTTCGTTTGGGGCCCTGCGTCCCGCTTGATCCTCTAGTTTCGGAGCGCACGTCTCACTTATCCGCTTCCCCCCCCGGCCAAGGGTCACGACCCCGCGCAAGCCTCATAGAAAAAGACAAAGAGCAGGGGGCCCATCAATCAAACCTTTCCCCTACGCAGGGAACCCGCCAGCACCTCCTTTCATGCGTTCAACATTCCGACTCGCCCCCACAGCGTCCGGTTTGGAACTCGGACTTCTGGTTATCGCCATCAAGGGGTGTTCGTAATTGTTCCGCAGTCCGAAAGGTTTCCCATTTAGCGTTTTTTTCGCATGGAAGTGGGACTGCCTGGCCCATTGTGTCTGGAATTCAAAGGTCACATTTCTTGGCTGCAGCACCGGTTTCATCTTGAACCACAGGCACAGATTCCTGCAGGCAACAATGAGCATGTTGAGAAACCCTCTTCTACATGCAAATGATACCACTGCCCCCAGGTAAGGGGGCCTAGTTTTTCATGAATGCAAAAATCGCTAACAGCCAAAAACCCTACTAGTGGTGTCATTAGCGCCACAGCCCATGCCAGGAAACCCCATGAAAAACACACAAAATAAAAGACATTTGGATTATAAAGCTGATTCCTGAAGGTCAGTTTCCAAGAACTGTAATCTGTAAAACAGGAGGGGATTGGGGGACGAGGGGGGGGGGGGGGGGGGATGCATTGTGGGATACGTGCAGCAGTGTGATCTCATCCAGGCCACACAAAGGCCCCAGACACTGTGACGGGGCAACGGGCAGCCCAGTGTCCTCCCAGCGCTGCCTGCCCCACTTACGGGAGAAAGACTCCGCTAGGAGGCCGGGCCTGGGGGAGGTGGGGAACTGCTAACGGCGGAGTGCATGTCCCTACACACCGAGCTAACGTGCTGGAGCTAGCCAGCGAGGCGGCAGCACCGCCGGCACGAGCGGAAACACCTGACTCAAACGCAGGACGCCACGCGGCATACGCTGGATGCAGTTCCCACATCCATTAAGGAAATTAACAGTTGCTTAACGGTTGCTTAATGGCTGCTTAACAGTTGTTCAGTAATAATTGCAAGCATTTTAAACAGCGCGCCCCAACATTGTGATCAACGCATACTTTGTGCTATGTGAAAAGTACATGGGGGCAACAGCTTGGTTCGACCCCTGGAGAAGACAATCCACTTCTCCGCTTTCCGCAGAAACTAGGGGGATTGGGCAAGGCAACAGAGGGGATGTGAAAGGACTGAAGTGCTTTGTTTTGACTGGTAGAGACCAGAATGGCATACCTAAAGCAAGAGACTCCCAGCAGGGTTTACCAAACAGTGAAATCCTACATTTTCAAGAGAGCCTGGAGCCTTTAATTGCCCACTGCTTCTTTGAATACAGACCATGTCAGCTGAGGTTACTCTCGGTTCCTTGCAGGCTAATGACTTATGTGATCTAAAAAAAGAAAGGTGAAGAACAGTATTACTACAGCCACTTGGGGCAAATATAAAGTAATGGTTCCGACAGGCTGTGATTAAGTGCTATGTTATTCAGAGTGTTTCTGAAAGCCCGGCTGAGAGAAATTATTAATATTCACAAACCGGGAAATGTGGGGAGTGGGAATCGTAAATGAACGCAGCATGGAGCCGGGGAACAGTCCAGCGGCTTTCGGGAGTCTGAATGCATGCAAAATACACAATAACAAAAATACAAGTCCCACAAAGCAGTTTACACACAACAAGCAACCCTCACATTTACAGTGTCATTCAAAAGCACGTGAACCACAACTGCATGGTTAAATTACATCAGCCCTGCACCGCAGCAGTAATGTACTTAAACAAATATCGGTATGGCGGTATACCTTTAACACTGATCTTAAGCACTCTTTCTGTTAACAGTTCACAGCTAATAGCCTCCATGAGATTAGAGCCTACCATAAGTGACACTTGTGTCACCCTGCCCTAATGATCAGGACGCTCCGCAGGGGCTGTGGCACAGACACCTCGCCACCTGTCAACACCGTGTGGTGTCAAGGGGGCGGAGCCAGGGTGGAGGAACAAAGTGATGGCCAAGCAGAGCATTTTCAAGTGGTTCTTGTCCAATGAGAACCAGCCTTTTAATGGGGTCAACCGAGGTTACTGGATTTGAATTGAACTAGCCACCTTATTCTGGGCTGCATTCCAAAAGGGGCTCTTAAATCCTTTCACAAACATTCAATTGAACCAATGTGTTGTACAACAACACAGAAACAGCCTTGCTTGCTTCTTGCTGAATTATAAATTTTCTGTACTGAAATGTCACGCCATGAAAGAACTCAAGTAAATGATTTATGTACCAGGGGAAAAAAAATATTGTAATAATTGTGTAATAAAGTGTAATACGATGACCCAAGTTTATTCTTTTAATCACCAGAGGAAGGAACTCTTCCCAGAGATTTAAACACTAAAGTCTCATGGAACCATGACTACAAAGACCAAATGTACCATATTTTCCCAAAGACCAAAATGTGACACACTGCAAGTGAAAATATTGCTCCCACTATAAACGTGACGAACAGTACGACAGATAATAGCAGGCTGCCGCTGCGTATAAGCCAGCACACCTTTCCCAGGCTCTCAGGGAGAGCGCTCTGGCGCTCCCTCACCAAAAAGAGCAGTGTGACCTCAGCGCCACCGGCATTCTACCGCATCCTGTTCCCCTCAGCCACCTGCACCGCGCTTTACACCTGGCCCCACCCGCCAGCCAATGAGGAGAGGCGCAAGGGCTCGGCCGTCCGCCACCTGTCGCAACGGAACCAGGGCCGACGGCCACGCTAGCAGACGAGACAGACGGGCTGAACAAAGAGAATCCACTCGCTTCGCTCAGATTTCAGGCAGCGTGACGCAACCGACGATTGGGACAAAGAGACCGTTTATGGCAGCGATGTCGTAATGCACTGCTTCTCAGAGACGAAGGAATGCACACAATGTGGCACACATAACATTTACACAGTAACCCTTGGTACGGTTACCAAAATATGAAATATGAACAAAAATAAATAAAAACCTCTTGTGGTCTCAGGTAGCAAAGTTACTCAATTCTTATACGCGGTCAGCAAGTACACAGGCCAAACAGAAGTGTCAAGCTTTCAAAATAATTCATGAGCTTTGCTTAAAAAGTTAATATGTTTATTTTTATATGGCACCTTTCTCAGACATGCTAGCCTCATACATGACTGCATGAGCTCAAGCCCTGGTGAACTGCTTATCAAAACGAAAATATGGGGGGGAGGGGTCTAAGTTAATCAAAAACCTTTTAGCGTCTGGAACTAAAAAATGTACTCTGGAAAATGTACTTTCAAATAACAAAAATATAAATGTAAAGCACCCCTCAAAAGGAGTCATCCACCTACTTATCCAGCAACCTGTAAACTGTAATTCTGATGGGCTTTAGTCTATGCTGGACCTCTAAGGTCAGTCTGAGGAACACACGCACGACATACATCCAGAGGCAGAGCTTACAGCATGCCCAAGCTCCAGCTCTTTCACTCGAGCGTTTCTTTGTGGCTATGAGTGTACTGTTCCCGAAAAAGGCTGTGTGCCAATTGCATCTATGTGGGAAAATCCTTGGAAATAGTTAGCAGGAACTTTGTAGCAGCTTTCCGGTACCATCACCCCAATCTGTAGTTCATTGAGATCTAAGTATTGCAGAATTCACCAGTATGCGCAATTTTATCAGATGAGATGGGCAACTCCTCACAATGTCCTTTTGTGGTTGATACCAGTCTTTGTCCTTCATTCTTTCTTCAACAGATAGCCGGTGGGTCCATGATGATATCAAGATAACATAATCTTAGGTCTCGATTACAGTCCAGGGTAGGACACAGCATGTGATATCTATTTCAGAGCTGGCTAAAAGGCATGGTTTCCTTTCAGTAAGGAAAAATCCAGCCCTACTAGACTTTGGGTACTGGTCACATGATATGTAACATTAAAACAGAATCGCCTGTGCATAACTGTCAATTGTCCCAATACATATCCAGAACCCATTCATGGGTTCGTTCAGTGATGGGCCCCTGATTTTTATGTCCAGCTCACAGGGTGAAATCACCGCTTGCCCAGTATGCAATCACACAGGCCAACTTAGCCTGGACTGTGGACAAGGCAAGCTTTCAAGCGTTCAACTGCCATACGGCACAGTTGATGCATCCACTACACACGATACATATGAGAATAGGACATAAAAGGAGCCATTATTGACATGGTATTCTAATCATGAGAAGCCGCTTGCCTTAGGATATGTCTTACATTTCAGTCACAGTCTGAAACACACATTTTCTCTCAGTCCCCGAAGCAAGTTCTCTGGATTGAGCAGGCAGAACATGCACTGCTTACACCTAACCTAAAATCGATTACGACAAAGTAATTACTACTACCTTTTCTTTGCGTCGTGGGAAGCGAAAGCTCAATCCTCTGGCCCTTTCTTCGGTAAGGGCGACTTCCTAGTCCTGCACACCCCAACTCCCCACCTCCCTCCCCCCACATTTACTGTAAATCAGACCAAAGTCAGACTTGCTCTGCAGCAAAAAGACCACGAGATTTTCACACCATTAACCAATTTGCAGCTTTAGGTCAGAAAGGGACGTGTGATAACGCACAAAGAAAAGACCAGTGATCCTCATCTGAAAATACCCAAGAGCACAAAAGTATTTGCTATGATTTCGATGCAAATGAAAGGCTCGCATGTGCTATAAAAAGCCAAAGCAAACGGAATGGCACTGAAGGATAGAAGTGCCCTGAACAAGTGTTGTGTAACAGCAATAAAATTCACAGCTAGCACATCCAGTGAATAGGAATGGCAAGCTACTCAACTCAGGACCCATGGTTCTTTCCAGAGCTAAAGTCCTCAACTGTTTTTACTGCTGTTCTGTATTGCAACATTAACTAAATGGATTGGATATTTTAATTGAGTATCAATACTTCAGCAAAGTGAAAGGCAGACCGTATTAGCGGCCATTATTATGCACTCAAATACAATATGGAAAAAGAGCCTAGTATGCGTATACAGTCTAACCCATGAATCCTTTTACTTAGTATATGTATGACTTTATCTTTCCCTAGGCCAGGGATTAATCAAGTATGCAGGATACCACAAGGATACCTATGAGTCAGAGCCACTCTTTAATTTAATCAAACAGATAGGCAGCCTCTATCGAGCAGCCAGAAAACTGCCAAATAAGAAAGCAATTGAGTGCTTCGTGACAGATATTGCATCACAAGACAGCATGGCTAAAATGGTGAAAACAAACTGGCCCTCTGGACTGTCAGCTCTTAAGCGTACACACACACACACACACCACTTCAGAATCTAATCACCATCCACATATGGATTTCATCGTTTCCTCTGACCTTTCAACTTATCTGGCCTCCTGTCAGAATGTAGTTTCCCTGGTATCCTCCAGATACAGCCGTCTGCTTTCATATGGTCGATCCTGTTTCTACCTTTCCTGACCAAAATCTGGAGCACATATCTTCATGCTAATTTAATATAGACGTCTGAATGCCTTGTGAGTTCTTAGGTTGTCCATTTTATTTTTTACATTCATCCATTTTTAATTGCAAGGATTTTTTATGTTGTTCATGCTACGTTCACAGGCATGCTACTAGTCATTCACTCCCTACTTATCTACCATCCGACACTTATTACAAAGGAAATGATAACGCCTGGCTCAGCATATAGACAAATCAACAGCACAAGGTCTACTGTCACGCATGCAAAGTGTAGACAGCTTTCGTCAGTGGCTCCTGGAGAATTAATCCAGGGCAACAGCAGGACCAGTTTTACCGCTCCCCGTACAGCCCAGACTCCCGAGGCTCTCAGAGAGAGCAGAACATTTCGCTGCTTCCAGCCGATTCCGAGCGCGAGCCGCCCGGGGTTGCCGCGGCGTACATATTTCACAGCCTGACAGCAGCAGCAGAACCGCAGAAACTTCTGAAGTGAGGTGGCAGGGGGAAGGGGCGGTCGGCGTGAGGAATGCTGGTGACCGTCACCGGCGCGGTGCTATATGACCCCGCATTATTCACGTTACATATCTGGAATCCTCACTATTTGGAATTCCCCCGCCGGGTTTTCAGCATGGGGCTGCAGCAGCACATGTTTACAATCCATATTGCGTTGGGCGCCAATGCCCACAGCCATTTCAGCACACTTTCAGAGCAGGTATGGCGTGAAAGGAACTGAGGTGCTTCTCTGCGAGTGATTACGGTGGTAATGACAATGCTGTACATTACACTGGGCGCTTCTCATGCCACCATTCATCACCTAAAAACAGGTTCTGGTTGGGCGCCAAAGTATGTGTGCAATCAAAAGCCGCTTCCTACAGCATGTCAAGAGATTTGCAATAGGAGCTGGGCTGGCTACAGTGAATGAGTTTTACACAGGATATTTTACAATAAGGCCTGTGTTTGGTCTTGGATTCTTGACAACTCCAGATACAGGCAACAGTACTGCTGTGATCGGGCCTCTCTGGGAAAGATATTGATCCTAACAGTAATGGCACGGTGACGATGAAGGTTAGAAAACCCGTTGTTGGGCAGGCGTACACAGGCTCAGTCCATTTTTTTCCTGGAACAGTCATTTTCCACAAAACAAAAACTGATCATAAAAACCAATTCATGCGCATGAAACTAATTCTAAAAGAAGAGTGAGCAACAACAAAACTAATTAAAATGTTGGACAAAAGCAGCCAGCACAGCAGGGCACTGTTCTGAAGTAAAAAAAAAAAAAGGGAGCCAAGCTCTACAGAAATGTACGAGTCATGAGACTAGTTTCTCCTCATGCATGACAAATCATCTGTAAAACACTGACTTACTCCAGCCTCACCATTTCCACAGTATGAGAGAGGTGAAAACGAAGCACTAATTATTCTTTCACATCAACAAGCTAGCATAAGGCTGACACAAAGATTTTAATTAATGGAATCATTCCTACCCAACAGATTCGGTCTCTAGAGTTTTTATACTCGATTGAGCAAGGTGTTCAAATATTGCCCAAATTCATCTATAGAAAATTCTTCTAAGCATTAAGTGACCTGTACACAGGTGCAACAGATGCTCTGAGGTACAAAAGGCATTCACTTTGTGGTAAATGGACCCTCTAGTAATCAACAAAAAGTAACTGGAATGGTCATTATCTGGAATTTGATCTCCTAGCAGCTTGATACAAAGACAGCCAATGTTTTGCATGATTAGTGGGGTCTGAAGTGCGTATTGACCATCCTTCTGGTCTTCTGTTACAAAGACGTAGACGCCACTGCATACAAAAACATACAAAATTTCTCACCATATTTTGCCAGAGAACACTGTCTCACAAGCCCTTCCTGAGATGGAGCTATTCATAATAAATTTTATTTAAAATGTGCTCACTGTCTGTGTAAAGAACACCTGCTGCACAGGCAGTCAGCTGGTAATAATTTACCAATGCTGTATTTTAACCCATCATAAAACGTGCTGAACCCATACAATTCTGAATGTTCTTTGAAGCGTCTGTCAGGCAGTTTCCAAGAAGCAATAAAGCGTAATTAGTGTATTCACCTGGGAAGCAGGCTAAACTTTCATGTCTTCTAATGTGAAAATAGGCACATTTCATACTGATAAGTACAAAATAAATCTTAATTTTTATGCACAAGGCTACACAGATGCCTCTCAGCAGGCAAAATTAAGAAAAACTAAAATTCTTTCACACTGGCCAAATTTAAATTTAGGAGCAAAAAGTATGTTTTCATTCACTCTTGTGAGCACACCATTTGGACTGTAAAGGCTTGTTAGACAATAGCCTGCAGCAAACAAGGATAGAGAGAAAACCTGCTCGACCTACATTCACTCGACAAGCCTTTGTGTGTGTTCTCAAGTGCCGCAGACAATAGTGCAGTGTTACATTTCCCCAACTTTGCAGAAACTCTCCTCTCCTACAAACTGTGCCGATTTCTCTTGGGCCCACCAATGGCACCACATTGGACCATTAATGACCATTTACGCTGCATGAGCTTTGAACCTGTTAACTACATGAACCTGCTTACCTTCCTCTACAGGACCCTGAAGCCAGCCTACTGCACACGGGCACACCACTCAGGCATAGGTCTTGACCCAGGTAATTTAGATTTTGCTCTCCCACCACGATGGACTCAACAGATGGTCTCCAAGGTAAATGTCATAATGATGCGTTTGCCCGTCAACAAGAGGATGTTTTTTTTTTTTTTTTTTTTTTAAACCTAGTCAGCAAAACTGATTTAGCCTTCCTGGAAAACTGCACAGTTAAAATGACGACACATGCTCATTAAAGGTTAACAGCAAAGTTGTCAAAGGGTAACTGGGAGAGGTGGCAGTTAAGAGTCAAGTGAAAAATCACAGCTGCAGTTCATGCATTTATGCCTGCAGTGCAAGTCATGATCCATGAATAGACAAAATTTTAAGAGCTTGCAGAGATGGAACTTGAATGGAAACTCGAAGCTTCAAGGCTTTCCGGCCCTGCTGAAATCAATCATGTTCATTCCTCATTGGCAATCACCCATCAAATGCAGTTTATATTTAACTTTTCTGGCTGCTCACCAATAAAAACACTTCCGGGAGTATTTTCATTGCGAGCCCTGCTACGTCCCTCAGCCAGCTAATTAGCTAGAACTGACAGGAGCGCTTTTCATTTTTATGTGGACAGGGTAACAGAGGACACTACACTGACTCACTGAGGGGAAGCCTGCGCATCACCTATCTGTTGCATTGTGACTCCAAAAAAACAACCCCGACAGTATGACACGTGTATTAACGTCCTAATAAAACTACGGGGCCGGGTTGAAGCAGCAGGGCTGTGAGTAGGCTAAATGTCATGCGTGGGTCCTGCCGCGACCATCAGTAGCCACAGTAATGAGTCTGGACAGAGGACCGTTTACCCTGCCCGCGCGCAGCTGGAGAGGTGACGTCCTGTACAGGGAGGGCAGTGGAGGAATTGAGGCAGACATGGAAAAGTGGAAAGAATGACTTTGACTGACATTCCTTACGCTGCCCCAACACCGCAAGCAACGAAAACAGAATTCGGCTGTCAAAACACTGAGCCACAGAAATGCTAAGTTCCAGACTCTTGTAGTGATCAGGAAGGTACACAGACACATCTGTGTAAGGAAGTCCAAGTCATGCAAGCGCTCTGCCTATCATAACCAGTCAAAGATAAAAATCACACCACTTCAAAACGAGTTATTTTCTGTTGCCAGTAATACATTTTCAATGATCAATTTACCAACCTCAGCAGTCTCAATTGAGGCTACTTGAGTCTAAAGCTTGCCACACAAGACTTCAATCTTTTAGCTTCACCAGTAAACACAGTGAATGTTTTTCCACAAAACTACTTACAGCAGCTACTGCTCATATTTTCTTCCGACCTTATCAACGGCACTAAAATATAGGGAACAATGACAACGGCACTAACATATTGGGAAACTAAAGCATGGAGACCGAGTGGCAGTTGCATTTAGCAAACAACACTGCATTTTCAGGACGCTACGTCTATCTGATCAACAAATATCAATTGCTCCAGCACTGAATGACTCTTAACTATCAAGTTAGGAAACCCGACTTCTGCACGAACTTGCATTCAACTGTCCCTTGACAGAAACTCTGGTTTTCCTGTTAGTTTTGAGCGAGTCATCATCTTAGGGAAATTCTGACACTCGGTCAGAACCACACTTGCGGTCTTAATCGACATAGCCGTGCAACTGGCACAGCTCTCCAAGCATAAAAATGGCAGCAAATTTTTAATTCTGCAGTGGAGGTGCAGGCTACTTGTCATTTTAAAATTCTTTAGTGAACTTAGCCAACCAAACCATTCATATCAAGGAACAGCGTAGCCTAAGCGGTGTTGGTATTCGTTCACTACTGCGGATAATCAAAAGAACCGTGTCGGTTTAACAGGTAGCTTACCTGCTTTGTATTGACACACCCTATAGCACCTGCGCTGTTTGCTAAGAGAGCAAGAAGCGACCTACTACTTTTCAATGGGCTGGGGCCTAAGAATGAAGGTTGGGGGTTGCTGTAAGTTTACTGCACTATCATTGCATATTTTCGTTAAACTGTGTCACATCTCAACTCAGTTCCACACATTTTAAACCCCGGTTCGGCACGGAAGTGTCACATGCAGTAACAACATATGTAGCTACGAAGTGTAAATCAAACCAATATATCAATTTAGATAACGCGGGACAGGACAATCCACATACCGGCGCTGCATCATAAATTTGGCAGTAAATAGCCTACCCTGCTGAATTGGGAGTTAATAGGATAACGATACAAAGTTTGACCGCACGCTCAAAATAAGGATCCTTCTATCGCAACAGTTAAGGAAAACATTTGCTTGTCATTAAGATTAAAATCAGTCGTCTATCCAGTGAAGCAACAAGTTAACACTTACCAGCTGTTTTTATACTACTAAAAGAAACAATGTTGACATGTAGGCAACTTGCTGCTTTCAGCTCCGTATGGTATTCCGCCCTTGCAGATTAGAAGACATCCACTTCAAATACAGAACGACTGCACTTCTGTGATACGTGGAAACTTTCTTTTACACTTTTTTGCGGTACTCTTATCAACAGCTAGCTGTCTGTGCAAGCGGGCGCCATGTTTGTGTTTTGTTACTTTTGTGAGCTCTTGAGCCTTCTGTCTGCTGCTAAAGGCGGAATGGAACCGCCCAGACTGACTGGGGCTTAGAGGACTGGGTAAACGCGCGTTCCTGCTCTTTCTCGGGTTTATGGTGCCCTCTGTCTTCAGTTCAGATGCAATGAAACGCAAATGTGCGTGAATGCAACAAGTGGCCAGTTCTTCAAGTGTTCACGAGTTTAATCATGCAACGAAAGAAATGATTAATTAACCACTGCATCATTTCTAAAAGCACAAAGGGTACGGAAGATTATCGATACGAAGGTTGGTAGCTCTTCAGACAAGTTACTCAAATTTAGCAGGACGACTTTTGCTGTTATTTGCGAATTTTCGAAACAACTGAAAACATGGATTTTTGTCGGATGTCGTTGTCAGCATCAGGGGAAAGCGCAAAATGCAGATTCCTTTATCGCGCTCAGTTTGCTTCGCTGGCAGATATGCAAAATTAAATGGGAACAATATCGTTGCATATAAAAGCGCACATGCGTATAAATGTAAATATATATTTTACTCTTAAAATTACACCCCTCCCCATTTCACTGAGGGGGCGATTAGTTTCAGATGATTGCCAAGAGCTTGTACCAGTAATACAGTAATAGGCCTACTTTTCCGGCATCCTAAAGATGTGTATTTGCATTCATACTTCCTTAACAACCCTTCTATATGGGACGGCAATTAAATACATGGGACCGTTTATTATGACACATAACCGAGGCATTTCGTTTTTTGCCCTGGCCAAAATTCATCCCGGGTCAGGCGGACTTCATGCTTGTTAGTTTGGCAAACAGTTTATGATTGCCTTGGATGTTCAGCACCCCCCTATGGTGATGAATGCAATTGCATTTTCAGTTTGCAACATATTACACAGTAACTATTTAGTCCATGGAGAGTCAAATCTTATCGAAAAACGGCCGAGCTGGGTGCAGGTTTTTGTTTTACCCCAGCACTAAGACACCAGGAATGCGTCCCAATATTCGAAAAATGGAGGTGAGGGGTAAAGAGTAATGGGACACTCCCTATTTTGCTTATCAAGGTCTTGATTGAAGACCATGATTAGTTTAGTTCAATCAGGGGCCATAGTGCTGGGCAAAAATTAAAAAAACCTGCACCCACACCAGCCCTTTTTGTGCAAGACCCCTGATTTAATCAGTATGCCTTTTTGTGACCATCATTCTACTAGTGGGGCTCAAACTCTGTCCTGGGGGACCAGAGTATATTGGTTTACGCCACAGCCAATCTCTTGCTCAATTAAGGCTGAGCACATGTCCGAATCAACACACTTGCCTACTATTGAGTATACAAGTAGTATACATACAACTTGTGTACTCCGTAGGCAAGTGTGCTGATTTGGACACAGCCCAGGCTTTTCAAGCTCACTTGTACTCAGTGGCTGAAGATTCTCCACAAGGGGGAACCAATTAGCTATGTTTCACATCATTGCATTACAGGCATTAGCAGACACTCTTACCCAGAGTGACTTGCACTCCTTTATGCATAAAATTAAAAAGACATCACCTTAAACGTAATGCAGGAATGGCTCCTTATTTGCTTTGTCTTCAAATTCTTCATCTACCAAATGGTTAGTCAAGTGGCCAGGTGTCCACACTTTCAACTAGGAGCACAATGTGAATATGGGACTTTTACTCTTCATGGTGTGTATAGCCATTTCTTACAAAATGTGCCTTAAGAGTAAATAATCCCTCAAAATATGAAGTGTCCAATTATGAAAAATGGAGTTTAATAATAACCTGGGATTGTAATTGTAGTTGGAATGAAAACAAACATGCACAGGAGTCCCCAGCACCCATTCCAAGGTCTACGATTAGCGATTAGCACAAGTGTGATCCAGGTTACTTGCTATCATATTTTGAATAATTCTGCTTCAATCCTTAGGGGATTTTTTTTTAAACATCCGAGTCAGACAAAAGTTTATTGGGAAAATGTACAAGATTATTTACAGTCAGTATACAATTTGTATATATTTTTTTGTACATTGAATTCCTACTTTCCTCCCAAATTTGTTCAGTTCAGACAGTGCAATTTTATTTTTAATCGTCAAATGGATAAAAATCTCCAAGGTTAGACGGCAATGGAAGTCACCTAAATTAAATATTAAGAGTACAGAGCAGACTTTACATGTAAAAAATTCATCAAAAGTTCAGATTAGAAAGAGGTGCTAGGCTCACAGTTGGCTTTTCAGCAGAGAAAACAAACTGCTTTTCACTTAATTAGAAAAAACTACATGCAAACACTAAGCGCTGAAGATTTCGGTTTTAAAATGGTGGCCGGGCTTTGCGGCCACCCTGGAGTGGTCTTAGGGCATGAGGTCATCTATGGGGGAGAAGGTGGCCAGTTTGGGAAGGCTCAGCCGTTCCCTGCTGGAGAGAGGGGGACTCTCCAGCGCGTCCAGGTCGAGGGAGAAGACTCTGCTGCCAGCCTCCCAGTCCCCAGCCTCGGGGAAGTTCCCAGCATTCAGAGGGGAGGGCGGCTCCGGGGTCTCCCCTCCGCGGTGCGTGAAGGACGCCTCGCAGTAGTCTTTCCGGATCCGGCTGAACCGGGAACGCAGCGCCGCCTCTGGGTCGGCAGCGGAGGACGGGATTTTCGGGAGGACCAGCTCGTTCTCCTCCTCCTCCATGAGGCCAAGCTCGTTCTCCTCCTCCTCCTCCGTGAGGCCAGGGGTGTCCGGGACCCCGTCGCTGGAGCTCAGAATGCTCTCGCCGCCCAGCAGCTCCGGGATGGTCTCGCAGGCGATCCCGAAATGGATGACGTCGCTGCTGCTGCCGCTCTGGCCCCGCGTGGCGTCCAGCTGGGCCGAGTCCCAGGACAGGGTGGAGTGCAGAGAGTCCCCGGGCTGCCCGGGCAGGGGGGTGAGCGGGGAGGCTGCGTCGGCGTCCCACGCCAGCCTGCTAGTCGGGAGGGGCGTGTCCGCGCTGGGTCGGGTCCTCGAGGCGTCGGACGTTCCGTCTCTCGGGCTCCCGGAGAGCTGAGCCTTTTCAGCTTCTCCCTCCTCCAGCACACGTCTCCACGAGCTCTTCACCTCTGAAACTGAACGAGGAGAGAAAGCCTTCTTTATCTTTTATCACCTGCACAGGCGAGCTGGTCAACATTCCAGAAGGAATTATCAGGCTGTCAAGGCATGCCTTTTCCCCCCTTAGTCAGCACCTGCTGGTATGTTTCAGGGGCTGTAGGGCACTCACTCAGGCTTTCTGGGGTGCGGGGGATCTGCTTCCTGGTTGAGAACGGGTCCAATAGGGTGCCGAGCAGGGCCTCCAGCTCCATGCCTTGTCTGCTGTAGTCAGGGCTGGCGGTGACCCCGTCTGCAAACTGCACATGCGCACAGTTTGGGGGGGGGGGGGGTGGCAATATTACATCAAACATGCAGTACAGTGAACAGCTTCCGCTTTCACACCTCACAATATACATCATAGGTTGCCACAGTAACTCCATTGCAAACAAGGGTTGTCAGTAGACATCAGCCCTTTGCAACATCCCACAATGCACCCTTGGGGATCTCAGGAAATGCCCACACACAGAACTGCTCTTTGTGTCGACTTCCCAGTGTGTGACAAGAGGAAAGTGGTCTGTACTCTTCTATAGAAGTGGCCCACTTGTAAACTGAAATGTGTGGTTATGTGGAAAATTGCTAGCGGAAAATAAAACATTTACGAATCTAAAAATACATCCTAGCAGGTTCCCTGCGCTGTTCACTCAACCTCACCCTACCTGTACAGGATGAGCACATGGTGAGAAAGACCAGGACTAAGACTGGTGGCTTCACTTTTACCTGCTCTGCCAGGTTGTCCCATTCCCTGTCCATGATCATGGCCGCCTTCTCCACTGCCGCAGTCTTCTGCCGCGTTCCTCCCACCGGTGCAGTCTTCCGATCGCTGGCCTGTCAGAGACTCGTTTAGTCACATGACTTTTCCCCCCAGAGTGATGTCAGGAACAACCAAAAGCATGCAAAACATCACGTTGCCATGTTCAAGCTGTTTCCTCTGTGCAGAGGTTCTTTAATTGCAGTTGGTTAAAAATGCAGCCCACCTGGAAAGGTTTAGGAGAGGGAGCTTGGCAAGGAGTTGATGGTCTTGGAGAAGGCACAGAACTGGGAGCCGGCGTTTCACTAGGTTCTGATGCGGGGAGGCAAATGCTGCATAGAAAAGATTAAATACAGTTAAATACAAGACCCCTTGTGAACCGGCTTTCATTCCTTTGTCTAGAGAAATGAGGTCTCTGTTGGAGATGTCAGCCTCGTATCTGTCCGTTGCGATTTCTCTCAGTTCGCCCCGGTCATCGAAAGGCAAGTATAATGTAGGGAGGATCTGTGGCAGACAGGACACTGCTGAGGCCTGCCTGGGTATCGCCCTCCCAGAGCAGATGAAAGGGCAAAGCTTTAGCCACACACATAGCACCATTCACTCATTACAGCAGTACCTCTGCAGGTCTTCCAGGTCAGCGGTCTCTCCATCTGCATTCTCTGAAGAATCTGAACTTTCGACTGGGGCCTCCTCCTTTACCGATCCCACTGTGGGGGCTGGGGGAGGCATTAAGAAGGTAACCACAGAAATGAATTTGAATGAAGTTGTAACTGACAACCTTCTCACTAGTTATACAGCTTTTCGGTAACACTTAACCATTCCAGCCTGTTATTAATTACATCCTCACAGTTCAAACTTAAGGGATTATCGTTATTTATGCAGATGAGCTCCACTGAAAAATATATTTACATTGATTCTACTTTTCTGGCTATCATTTACAGGAAGAGTTCTGTACCTTGAAAAAGCTGAAACCAACAACCACTTATATTTAAGAGGGCGGTCGGAAAAAACTAAACTGACTGTTACATATCGACTTTAGAAAATTGATTCAAAACAAAGTTCTTGCAAAATTTTAGACCTTTAAAATTTCCAGACACGCTAGCAAATGGAATGCTAATATTTATACGAAACCCAGAAACAGAGACGAGACACTCTGGAATCAGTGAACATGCGTTTGTTGACCCACCGGGCAGCTTGGCTGGATACAGCGAGAAGACGCTGGATTTGAAGCTGCCCTCAGCGGCCGGCTCAAAACAAAGGGGCGCCATTGGGGAGAGGAAGTCGAGCGCCTGGGAGAAAAACATGAGTCAGAAACCTGCTCTCCCTCAGGCCAGCGTTTCAAACGCAGGCTTCGCCGTCCCGACTCACCGGATCCTCGTTGAGGAATGAAGTCAGCGGCCTCCGCTCCAGGCTGTCCTCCCACTTCCTGTCCCAAGCCTGCTCCATCTTCTGGATAAATGCCTTCACTTCAGGAATGTCCTCCTTGGAAATCCTTTTCCTGGTGGCGATTCAAAGCTCACTCACTCAACAGAACTGCAGTAGCAGTTCTCTTGAGACAAAAGAATGTCTTGTGATGGTGCAACCATAATTTAACCCACATTGCCAATGTAATTAGTCAAAGCAGCATATAAGTCAAAGCAACATTTTGGCAATGAATACCTGACTGTAAAAACAGCTGCTACAGCTACCCTTGGAGACTTTATGGACTAATTCAATACCCACGTCGAGGATTTACTCACTCATATGCAATTATTAAACTACATATTTCAGAAAGGTTTTATGCAAATACAAACTGCACTGTCTGAGATAGCTGCATCACAGTTATTCTAAGGAACACCTAAAAGGAAGTACAAAGAATGCAAGCTGGCAATATTTACTTCCACATACTGTATTACGAGTATCTACCACCAGGCTATAAACAAGACAAAACCTGGGTCCTCAACTTAGAGCGAGACCGAAAATGAAAAATGAACACTTATTCTTTTGAAAGAATTGCATTACTTCAGCACTTTTATGCATTCATTTTCTTTTTGAGCAGCCCACCTACATGCAGATGCTAGCATTGTGATTTGAGGTCGACTGATTCTGAAGGGATGTGTGCTGTGAGTGAGCTGCTGAGCTCTCCCGCATGTGTATCTCCATCTATAGCACAGGGGTCAAGCTCCAGTCCTGGAGGGCCACAGTGTCTGCTGGTTTTCACAGAGTCAAGTCATTTAAGTGGCTTAAATGAACCAGTGGTTCAGTCAAGTCCTTGATTGGCTAAATAACCCACACACCTTGTTCTCAAGTCCTTAATTAGCAGGTGACTGAAAGGAAACTACAAAAACCTACAGACATTGTGGCCCCCTTAAGACTCAATTGGATGTCCCAGATCTATAGCACCTGTGTGCGTTTCCTCAGGAGGCTCCAGCCCCTCCTACCTCGTGAGTCTGACTGCCTCCAGGGAGCGCCTCAGGAGCAGGGCCTTCTCCTCCATGTGCTGCAGGTCCGGCCGCGGTGCAGCGCCCCCGACCCGCTCGCGCTCCTCCCGCAGGAGGCGCAGGGCCTCGTTCAGCAGCTCCAGGAGGCGCAGCACGTTCAGCTGGCCCTCCTCGTACACGCTCCCCGTGCTCGACTGATGCACAGACACGGGGGGGGGGGGAAGGAGGTCAGCTCTCGGAAACACGAGGGATTACGAAGCACTGCTTCGCAATCCCTCACTATAAAGAGGTCAGGGAGGATGGCTGCTCTGTAGAAGTACCCAGCCATCCAGTTACATTCACTTGGCCATGTCTTACAATGGAATTTATGAAGCTAATGTACAAGGCCTTTTCCATTAGAAACTCAGCACGTCAATTATTTTAATAAGTCTCAAGAAAGTGTATGTCAAGAATGCCATTGTAATGTTCTTATTTTTCAATGAAGTGAAATTAGTTTGTGACTTTATCCAGGGCCAGTGATACTACTACATGTGCTACATGAATAAACTCACACGTGAATTTCTCTATGATCGGGGTCTGTTCTCACCGACTGAGCTGATTTTTCAACCTGCTCCAGCAAAACTTTGGGGATGTTTATAGTGAGGTCCGTCCCGTCCAAGGTGTACTGGTCAATGTTTCCCTTGACAACGCAGTCCACAACCTTCCTCTCCTCTTCCAGAGTGGACAGGATGTTGTTTACATCTGTCCAGAGGGAGCGGACCTGCAAAGGACGGGGAAGCAACACAGGTCATGCTACTCATTTTTTAGCACAGTGGTGTTGAGAAATAGGCATGAAGATGCAAGGAAAACAAACCTTCAGAATCTTCTCAGACTGAAGACGCATCTTCTCTTCACCTTCCTTCTCATGCCTTAAAAAAAGAGATACATTTATTCAAATCAATGTTATTTGTATACCGCATTTTTACAGAAAACAGTCAAAGACACTACAGACTATTGGTTTAAAGAGAGTCTTTTCTAAGAACTGTGGAGAGGTAAAGGCTACCCCAAAAAGGCATGATATAATCAAGGCAGGAGAATGATATTTGATGGCAAAATTCATGTAGAGATATGGGACATTCCCCACCATCCTCACACAAGTAAGATGACATGCCTGCAATGCCAATTCAATTCCTTGCATCTCAGAATTTGAACCAAAACAACGATAAATCAAGTTCAGTGCAGATCAAAGCCATTTTTCACCAGGTGGGAAAACACTAGTTTTATTAAAGCAGTACTAAGTCTAAATGTTTACTAATTTTCTTCTTTGAGACCAGCCTGTAAAATAAAAATGATCCATGACCGCTTGAGCAGGCTCTCCAGCTACAGGGACATTGCACATCTGGCTGTGCAAATACAAAAGTAGGCTGCACAAGCAGGTAGCCTTCTGGAAAAAATGAAAATAAACTTACTTCAGCAAGCTGTCAAGTTGGGCATCTTCAGCCCTCAAATCCCTTATTGATTTGACCAGCGCCCTGTGAGACGGGGAGAGATTTAAACGCATTAACACCAATTTAGGAATGTTCAGCCACAATTTAATCAAAAGTACACACTTTAATACTCAAGAACTGTTAAAACTGTGACAGTAAAAGTCACAATGCCTAGTGGCCATGTAATACATTGCACTTAGTTAGATCATGGAATTCATACAAGTCCTGGCAAGCCAGTCTCTGATAAAATGTACATGTATGTGTCTCAGTTTTACCCATAAGAATTTAACTCTAGCTTGCTCTAACATCTGCTTAATTCTGGAATGAGGTGGGGTAACTGAGTGCAAGCAAAACACAAATCTGTTGTTCAAACTGCTTGCATGGCTGCAACATACAGACTATTTTAGGGGCTGTTACACATTCTGGCAGCCCATGTCTTCATCTCTTAAATTACACGACGTAGTGTCCAAACGACTGTCCTCCACAGGTAAATCTCTCGGTCAGGAGCAAGTCTAATCGTAGTAAACCGCAATGTGATACTAAAAAGCACCGTCACCCGTCACTCTGTTTAGACTATCAAAGAGGGCAGAACTCACCGCGCTTTGCGCTGGTACTCCTGGATGAGCTGGTCCTGCTCCACTGCAGTTCTCTGAAACCTCCGCCTCACCAGCTGAAACCTCAGCATGGCCGTCTCCAGTGACTGAGCTTTAGCAGCCGAAGCTTCGGGAATCCACGTTTTGTCTTTCAGAGCAGGACAAAAAAAAAAAAAATTTAAAAAAGGGTTAGCTTCTTCCAATAGAATATTTTATGAATTTGTCAGGTTTGCTAACAACTCAGCCGAGTCTAGCACACTTGTGCATGTCCATTATCCTTCTCTATATTAAAACTGCACAAACTCCACTAAAAGCACCAACATCCTTCCTTTTCAAGTTGCTCTAATGGCTAAGCTCTCTGCTAAAAGAGAAAGGTGTCATCTTACAAAAAGCCCCCTTTAACCAACAGAATCTCCATGCAACATGCATTTCCATGTCATTCTACCCCAAACTAATTCGAAGCGTTAACACTAACATACCACACGTGAAACCATGCTGCACTAACATAGTATTGCATTACCTGTGGAAAAGGTTTTCATCTCTTGCAACATGACATGCTTGGCCAAGTGAAGCATCACATTTATGAACTTGGGTCCCCCAGGTGAAAGAAACAAGGACGCCACAACTTTGGGGAAGGCATTCCCACGTTCGGCCTGAGGGGAAGCAGTTTCAGTATTTTCAGTAAAATGCTCACCCTAATCTGGGCTACATCAGGAAATAAGGTATTAAAAAAAATAAAAGAAAAAAAACTCGTGTCCTTAGGTCCAGTCCTTACCCCGATTTCCCGAAACCAATTGTAAGTCGCTTTACGAAATTCCGCATCAGCCTTCCAACCCATAACTGGCCAACAATGCCTTTGTGGGGGAAAAAAAGGCAAAATGACGGATGTTGTGCAGAAAGTTTCCAAAATCTAGAGACATCATCACAAAAAGACCCAACTTTCATCGTCTTAACTTACCTGAACACCTCATTGACTCGTGAAGGGTTAAGTTTTTCAAACAAGAAGTGAGCGACGACGTAGAAGGCATCTTTGTTTGGAGTGTCAAACATATTACTGCATGGGGTGAAAAAGATTATGAATCAGTTGGTGAAACAACTAAAAATACGCATTTCTATCACGTTAGCAGAAGCACCCAGGCAATTAATACAAGACATATAACCCAACTTTAACATTACCTTATATAATTATTGACATTACTGCAATGTTGTACCGTGTTTGTTGCGCTAGGTAGTTCGCTTCTGGTGTAAAAAAGCAACATTCACAGCTGCTAAGTGCAGCAAAGAATTTGAGTTATATTAACCAGTCATTAGCCGCCAAACTTTAAACAATAGTTTCGCTGGCCTTAGTTATGTTTCCATCATGTTTATGTAATATTGCTTCGCAAACTCATCGGCGTAAGCTCGACTCGATATAAAGGCCCCAGGGGTCTACAAAAGGTTATACATCTTAACAATAGCAGCAATCGTCAAACAGAAAAATCCCTACAACAAACGTTAACGCTACCCAACGCTGGCTGCTTGGCAACAGGGATAATGGTCAACTAATACAGAACGTTTTAAAATCATTATTCATCATTAATGACTGATTAACAGATTCGGGAAACAAGTATGGAAATTTAGATATGACTGTTACAAGTTACTCACATGCCTAACGTAATTCCTCGTTTGCTTGAGCCGCCAGAGTTAGCCGCGATTTCGGGCTGCAATCCAAGACTCAGGAGACTCCACCATAAATACTTGGCATTCGATTTCTGAAGGCTAGACATGTTTGCTCAGTTCGTACTAGCTACAAATTATATAAAGCCAGTGGAAAAATAATTGTTTACTGCATGAAACCAGCTAGCAAGCTAAATAGCTAGCTAGCTAATCTTAACCCAATATCGCCATCTACAAAAAACCCAGCCCTAAAACTGAACATCGGTTTCCAAATATAGCTGGACTTCAGCCGCGTCCCCCGAACTCAACCAAACAATTCCCATTCAAGACACACCCAGCCACCAAGCACTTTGACTCCGTTTTAAAGTTAAAAGGCGACTGGTTCCAAAATCTTCAAACCGATAGAAAGTTATGAACGTTAAAAAGATGTCTGCATTTATACGTGCTTCTTTCCTATTCCACACTTTTATGTTTGCCACTCCGTTAGTCCGTTTCGCTTTGCTAAAAACCGCCAATTCCTTTCAAGGCGAGTGCGTTGCCCCGGAATATATTCTGCAGTTGAATGACTACTTCCGCTTTCGAGCTACGCAGTCAACGCATTACTTCATCATCATTTATACAGTCGTTCACCAGCACTAATAAACTGGCGATTCACAGACCTAGAGATCTACGCTGCATTTGGGTTTATGATCTGCTAAAGGCTCGTACTATTTCATAATTTGCATATAAAATGTGCCTTTGTTAGAATATCTGGAGGCGTAACATGCTGCATACTGTAAATGTGCAAATGCACTATGTCTACTAATAGGTGCAGGTAATGTTGTACAACTGACAACGAGCGCCTGCTTGTTTACAGATATTTTTTCACTAACATAAATGAATGTGCATGAGTTGAATAGGCCGAGGGTTGCTTGTTACAGCATTAGATCATGTATATGAAAAGTGCCACAGTTTGCAGTTTTTATTATTTATTTTGCTGGTCAAAGTAAGGCAAACTGATACTAATTAAAAATGGAATGAAAATGCTTTAAGGCTTTATATTTAACCTACTGTTATTTTTTTAAAAAAAGTCTTTAAAATAATATTCTAAAACAGACATAATTGTTTTTATCAATAGGGACAGTTTACAAAATGTAAACACTTCAGCCCTAAATGTAATGTGACATGACATGGTTGGGCTAGAAGGGAATTAAGGAAATAGTTTGCTGTGATACTTTCTGCTTCAGCAGTTTCTTTTTTTATTAATCCTATTATTGTGTTCCAATACATGTCTGGATGGCATTGCTTTTGGCTGTTACCAAAATATGTAGAACTTGCATAAAGACTTGCATATTTTTAGGTAAGAAAGAAGGTGAGGAAAACTTGAATATTTTACAATGATGGTAGCTTTTCTTTTCCAAAAATTTAATGGTTTACATTCTATATCATAAGTTAGTGTGTGTGTGTATGTATAAACCCCCTGTTTTGGTACAACAAGATATCTCAACAACAGAAGTTCAACTCTACTAACATTTAACACATTTGACCGAATACTGAAGTTGAATTACTGAAGGCCTTAATACAGTACTTCTTTTGCACCAAAAACTGCATTTGTATGGACAGTAAATAGAACTACATAAGAGGTACACTGAAAAGAATGCAACCAAATCATAGTCGTGTAAACTGTATACAAAGAAGCCAGAGTTGTGCGTGTTTCTTTGGGAATGTGGAAAGTATATTCAGTTACAGACACCAGGGCAGAATAACTGGAAATATTTTATTACAGTTCATGAACTGAGAAATGAATCACAACTAAATCTCCAAGCAAGTGCAGTTCTCAAAATATCAAGTGTTGAGTGTGAATATTATATTGCTAAAATTTCCACTCTGGTAGAGGGTGTACTGGAGCAGTCAAATTACCAATCTTCCTCCTCATCTTCGGAATAATCACCTGGTTCAGAGGCCAGGTCTGTGATGGTGAAATCAGGCACCTGTCCATGGGAAATACTGGTTAAAATGAGCTTGGTTGTCTTTTTTTGGGGTGGGTTGGGGGGTGCGCCAGCGTGAGGTATGACCAGAAAAAACATGGGTAATAAATTAAATACGGTAGCCATTTCACTTTTCTAGCATGGGCCCCACGGTGTCATGGCAAATCTGGTTTGTACCAGTGCCTACAGTAGCCCAGCAGAGAAACATACAACTGGACTTAGCATCACCCAGGGAAGGGATGGTTTCATTTGGCCAGAAAGACAGTGCGCTATTGTACACCAGCGCCCCCACTGGTCGACTGGGCACCTGCACATGAAGCGTCTTCCTCCGACTCAAGCTTGTGTGAGTCAGACTTAAGCGCTGTGTTTGTGATGAAAAGTGGCAGCAGATCTCAAGTGCCTTTGAGGAGGGCACATGCTTGCTTTTACTGTTCCAACCTCCCAGCACTGACATACATATACACAACTGGGCATTTCACACAAGGGGGAAAAAAGCATTACAAACTGCAGCTTTGACTGGCAAATTTAAACAATACCACCACTGGGATGAGAGGTAATGTACCTTCCCTTAATGCAGGGGTGCAGAACTTACTGGTTTTTGTTCCAACCAATTACCTTAGTTTTTGTATTTTGGCAGCTCTATAGAGCATATACAAATGTCAGATCAAGATATGATTGAGCTAATTAAAGAGTTAAGAGCAGAAGTATCCCTTGTTTTGCACCCCTGCTTTACTTAATGTAAAAAATTCTCATGCTGCAGAACCCCAAAAGCAATACAAAAGAACAAGCCCAGTCCATCCACAAACCAAGAGTCAAGTTAAATCACTCAGGACAAAAGGTTAAATATTTGGTTGTTTATTATTATAATCCTTGTACAAAATTGTGCAATACAAAGTCAATATATAAAGTAGCCGATACAAGAAAGCATGTTATGGATTATGGTAAGGCACTTAGTGGCAATCTTCACACGCCTTTCATAGATTCAGTCCAATCACTAAGACATGAAAGTGTTACACAAACCACCACAGAGGCAGCCAGGATTACATAGGTAACATTTCAGATCAATGTCAAAGCAGACCTGCACAATGTCTGCATGTGCAGAAAGCAAGTAAGTACACATTATGTCACAACTTGATTAACTTTAAAGAGTAAAAGGAATGCTTTGTTTTGTCAATACTGTACCCTGCACTGGCCCCAACATAGTCACTGGATTTCACAGCATTTAAGCACAACCCCAAGTATTAATGAGGCCCATGGACCCGGATTAGTTCTGAACCTGGAGGGTTACTGAGGGTTATTATTGAGGGTAGTTCAGTGGCTACATAACTCTCTCTGGGGAAGGGGATTTCTCTTGTGTGTTAGATGCAGAACTGTGGGGGGGTGGGGCCAGCCTGGGGTAAAACGGACCTACCAGCCAATTGAGCGGTATGTTGTTGACCAGGTAGTCCATGACTCCGTCCAAAGAGTCTTTCATTTTCCCCAGCTGCGACTTGCTGCTTGTCAGCATGCCATCCGAGAGGTCCTTGAAGGCAGAGGCTTTGTTGAAGTTGCTGTAGATGTCTGAGGCAGACTGGGCCGCAGATTGTGCCTGTTCCTGGATGTTTTGGGGGACGCCCTGGAGGCTGGACACCAGGGTCAGGCAGGTGGTCTGCAGCTGGTGGGTGAGCCTGCGGGCGATGGCCAAGGTGCGCGACTCAATTTGCTGTGAACAGGAGACACGGATGAGTCAAGATTTTCAGTAGAGTAATTTCCCTCAAAAGAAGTTCTTCCAACCTCAGCTAAAGGTCAACTTTGACTATACTGCACTCAATTGAAATATGATGCCCATGGTATCAAGTACTCGGATGCTGTCAAATTCCAACCCACATTCTGTAAACACTGAACTTGGAATTGGCCTTTACTGCCAGCCATGATTCTTCTAAATTTACAGATAAAAAGCCTGGGCTGTTAAAAGGACCTGCTTGTGTTGGACTGGTGACCTGCTGAGCTAGACTTGTACAGTATGGTTTGGAATGTTTAATAGTGCATGCAAGTATCCATACCGATTACATGTTTTTGCAATTTAAAAAAAACAAACAAAACACAACATTACCATGGCTTCAGTGGCTTCTTCCTCTTGGTGTCCTTCATTCTTCCACTGAACCCAAGAATTTAGCTTCTCATGCATTTTCTGATTGACACCGTCTATGTTCTTTCTTGCATATTCAATCTAAGGGGAACAATACAACAAATGAGGGCCCTAGAATACAGAAGAATGTTCAACAGTCTTCTTATAAATGTAAACACTTGTTAAAAAAACACCTGTGGCTTGGATTACTGAAAGCATTGCTACCTTTACTAAAGTATTTCAGGAACAAATTTGTAAAAATGCTAAGTTTCCAGAAGTGTTCCTAACAATACTTTAATCAAAATGCCTTACTACACAATGCAAAATAATGTTTTGGAACAAGTGTTTCCCTTAAGCACACATTTCCTCAATTTAGAACCAATGAAAGCAAACTCAATCTTGTGCTTCTGAAAAACGTATGACTTGTATGACTGTCAAAGCAGTAAGAAATGATTCGAGATTTTGGCGTTACACTGTTCCCCTGTGCAATTCAACCCATATGGCTCGGTACAGCTGTGCTCTGACCTACCAGATCTACAGTGTGGTGAAGTTCAGAGATGGACTCCTGGCTTCTCTGCTTTGCATCTCGAACCTTGGCCACAGCCTGACTGTAGGCCCTCTTCCGAAGCTTGGAGGACAGTGACCCCAGGCGCACGTAATAGCTGGGCTTTCCGGTGGCAACATCAAACCCTTTCACAGCTTTCACCTCCACCTCTGCAGGAGGAAAATAAGAAGGGGAAATGCAAGGGTTTGCGTGAGTACTGCCATCCATAAAATCTCAGTCATCAAGAAAAGCTGGCTAGTGCAACAGCACAGTGCTGCTTGCTAGTGCAACAGCGTAGTGCTGCTTGATACCAACAAAAAGAGGGCGTCTACAAAAAAAGTAAATCTCTACAAACATCCTCATTTTAACATGCCTGTTACCTGTTAAACAGCAAATAGGCAAGAGTTCTGCACCTACTGAATGCTCTCTTCCAATTAATCTCATTAGCAATAAACGCCTGCACTCTGTGTTTTATATTAGCGGACACAGAATTAAACAAATACTCGTGACTGGATACCGAGCCGATTAATGCAATGGCATTTTAATTCCCCACAAACACTCTGAATTAAAACCCCACAGTTTTTCCAGCTGGTCTGACTCACCAAGCTCCTCCTTGGTCAGAGGCAGGTACTGATCCACCAGTGTTTCGGACGTGCTCAGCGCGGTGTCCACCCCGGTGCTCACCAGCTGCACCATGCGGCTGCCCATCACGGTGTTGACCCCTTCATTGACCGCAGCCCTGGTCATCTCCACGCTGTCCTGCACCGCCCCTCTGGTCTTGTCGACAACCCCGATGATGGTGTGGGACACTGTGTCCTTGGCTCCGCTCACTTTGGTGGTCACGGCTTCTTTTGCTCCCGTCACCGCGTCCTTGGCGCTCGCAACAATCTAACACAGAGAGAGAGAACACTGAACCTATGTGTCCACAGCCACGGGTTTACATCAGAAGCCATATGCTGTCGTTCATACCTTTATACAGGAGTAACATTTTATTAACTCATCCATACAGGATAACAGTGAAAAATATTTATAGCTGCACAGTGGTGGTTGTAAACTGTCACGTGAACAAGCACGTTTTTGAAAAGTTTAAAAAAGGCATGCGATGCGTCATAAGTACAGGAGTGGGATTTGGAGGTCATGCAGAAATAGGTCAATGTTTTTATGTCACCTCTCCCTGTTTGGCAGCAGATGCTTAGGCAAGCATGGTCGCGGGCTATGATTAAATATATGCCACTGTGTTAAGCAATGGAATGCAATGTGATAAATTAGGCCATCAGGCTACTCCACACCTGCTCTGATGGCTGGTGGAGGATTGGCAAGGTCTTCTCAATCTTATCCAACCCTTTGCATGCAAGGTCATTTGCCATGGCAACTGTCAAGAGACAAAACAAACATTAAAAAAACAGTTAATGTTTTATGTAGACCAAGTAATAACATTGAAAAACCCTGAATGAATATTCAGCTAGCATTACATCCACTATAATAATTTTTAAGGCAGGTGCCTTTGGAAAAGAATAATATGTAATATGTAATAATGTTTCAGTTTAAAAGGAAATTAGGAAACAAGCAGCCATTTACAATATTTACAATATTTTGCTGACAGCTCAGAGGCTAATAAAATTGATACTGCTTGTGTATGGCCACATGACAGCTCCTCAGTAGGAAATAACCTTTGTGCAACAAAGTCCAGCACTTCCTGTAATTGCAACCACTACTATCAGCTTCATTCCAGTCAGACTACAGCTTTTTCAACCTCTGCACTACATCAAAAAACATTTCTTACGAAATACAATGCACAAACAGTGGCTATACACTTGGTAATACCTAACACCAACAGGACATAGAATCATGAATACTTTCATTCTACCATACATACCCCAGTGTATAATCCAAGGATTTAGCTAATATTTAGTTAAAAAAAAAACAAAACAAAAAACAGTTATACAAGACTTCAACTTTAACAGAGCATAAAGTCTTACTTTGAGGCTCCAGCTTGCCAATGATGGGCATTGCACTGGTCAGAGCCACTGACGAGATAGTCTTCACACCCATCTCAGCCACCTCACACACAGACCTAATGTAGGGGTGGCTATCCTTGGTGTTAGTGTACACATTACACACCATGTCATAAGTACTGCTGACCAGGGGAAGGTTGGCCACTCTGGTCACCACACTCTGGAAGAAAACAAAATGACAATGTAACAAGTTTGTACGTGGTAGTTACCACCAGAACGAAAATAAAATACATTTTAAAAATAGAAAAAATAAAAAAGGTTTCGAGGGTATTCTAGGACATTCTTCCAAGCTTTCAAGAAAGTAAACTGGTAGTAGCTCGCACATTAAAAATTCAACACACAACACACAAAATATAACTGGCACATCAAACGCACCTGATCGGAGACTTCCATAACTTCCATAACTTCCATAGTTTCCATTGCTAAAAGAAAATGTTTCAGTGTCAGTACCAAACAAGGAAACAAAAACACGTCATACTAGCTACAGTATACAAAATACGTCAGTCTCATAGTACACAATTCTGAGAAGTTATAGGAAACAATTTTGTTAACGTTAGCTCCACATGACTACCACAGTGCGAGGAAAGAAAATATAACCACGGTTCTTTATAACAATGGTTTAAAGAAAACCAATTACTCACCAATTCAGCAATCAACGATCTCTGTGTTAGCAAAGTAAAATGATCTTGTTAGTTATATAGCCCACAATACGCGTCCTTAACTCGTAGGTCTTCTGATTCCTATGCGCAATCATTGCTGTATTTATAAAAACCGAGCTCCTAATTTCTCGCGAGAGATTGTTCAGGTCTTGACGTAAAACAGAAACCTGGACGCAAGAGAATTTGGAGCAAAGGTCACAGTAGAGGGAATTTCCTTGTTCTTACGACAGACGTTGCTAGCAAAGTGAGTGACGTAGCTTTAATTTCATCTATGTATTCTGGGTTGTCCTAGTGAACGCACATTTAAATGATCATACATGAAACAAATGTATAAATTGTTACACATCTGTACAAACAGTTCTCTCATATTTGGTACAACTGGTCTACAACAGACTAGTTTCAATTTCCAACTGTGAGTAATAAATTCACATGATTCAAGGAGGTTGCTCAGTGACTCATTTCCCTTTAGCCAAGAGAGAGTGCCAGAACAATCTAGGTGAAAGAGCTGAACATGTTAATTTTCACGTACAACTGTTGCTTCAGCTTATGACCATCACATCACTTTTCCCCAAACCTAAGACTGATTTTAAACAAAATCTTTTGAGTTGTCGGATGAAACCCATCCCACAAAAAGTCATGTTTTTATGGTCTAGACAGCTTTTCAGGCATAACAGTAAGTTGATTAGGCCTACTATTGCTGTCTTCATCCTCACTGTTACTGCTATTTTAATTAGCCATTATCAATCATCATCATCATCATCATCATCATCATCATCATCATCATCATCTTAATTATCACCAGTGCAATGAAAGCCAAAGTAAGACTGGACATTCACCTAGGTACTTAATTACTTCTTGTAATAAGTACAAGAGCAGCTGTGTTTGAAAACCTATATGCTATCTGACTCCATTGTCAAAGTCTCATTGACAATTAGAGACTAGTGGTAGATTGTGCTATGACAGTATGCCCTTATTTGGTAATTTTTTTTGACAGCGTAGTAACCTCCATAAGTGTGAACAAGCTGTCATTAAGCACTTGACTATGACAAAACTTCTAGAGCAAAGCATTCTAAATATTTGCTACTCATCAATATTTCTAGTACAGTACTTGGTACTACATTATGTAATATTTTCCAATAGTCTAGCTACATCAACAGTGCCAGATATAGACTTGCTCTGACTGAAGTAATTTTATTCTTCAATAATCAGTTGCAAAGCAGTAATATAATGTGGTAATCACTAAGGGTGCAAATTGAATCAGTCAATGAAGATGTCGTCACAGTCCACATGGATTGACCACGTTGTGCTGGACTATGATCACTATCATCCGATGTGCTCAGGGAAATTTTAATTACCAATGTGAGCCATAAATGAAATGTGCTGATGATTCAAAGTACAATATAACATGCAATTAAGGGCTGATGTTGCATTCATTTACACAACGCGTAACCTATTTCTTTTAAAAGGCTTAAGGAATACTTTAATCTCGGTGTAATGGGAAATGTAAAGTATATGGTGAGAGTAAAGTTCAAACAAGCCAAACTGCAATAAATAAATAAATACATAAAATAAGTAAATCAGTTTTTACGACAAAAAACTTATTTTAATGAGAAATATTCCTGACCAGTACAGTACATTCACATATATTTCAATAGTATCATCTTTAAAATACTTAATGGAACCTTGTTTTCACAGGTAAGTTCAAAAACATTCTTTTCAAAAATATGCTTCAAAATATATATAATATATAATTATATTCATACATGACCAATGTTGCAGAAGTCCTGCAGTCACTCTGATGAAGGAATGGGAAGTTGAAATTTAAGATGGAATTGGGTGAAGATACAAAAGGCCCTGTTGAGGATCGAAAGTATTCAGAATTGGTGTGTTTCCAGTAAAACTGTCTCAAGAGCAAGGGTTGGAACATAAGGTTTTTCGGAAGGCCAGAGAATATAAACAACAGAGAGTTCACAGGGTTGACTGAGGGGCACAGTGTATTAGGAGACAGTTTGTAATCAGGCTGAGGATGGTTCATAAAACTGAACGATATGTTCAGCCCCTGCTTTGGGGAAAAACATACAAATCTTTTAGTGTTACAAAGAGAAACAAAACCAATCAATCAATCAAATAATCAACCAATCAATCAGCAAGTCAGTCTATCAACCAATCAATTCATTACAACTTCCATAAAATTAACGAGTTATTTTGAGGTGACCTAGATAATAGAAGTACAAGAATGGTGGTTTGGTGGATAATTATCATGTGCTCTCTCAATACTGAGTCTTAATAAAAAATGGGAGACTATGTATAAAAAGGGTTGTAACTCCTGCAAGGATCACCAGCTATAGATGACCCTAAAATTAAATCTAACAGCAAATTATATTATAATATTATATTAATTTTATTTAAAATCAAATGTGTTGGAGTACAGAGCCAAAACAACAAAAATTGTGTTACCGTCCCAATAATTTTGCATCAAACCATATATGCAAATTAAATGTAAACTATATGGGTCAGGCCGCATTTTCAAGACAAAGGCCAAGGTCTTTTTATACAGTTTCATTCTTGCTGGACATAGATGGCAAAGTAGACTGACACACACTTTATAAAATGTTAGACATTTCGCAATCCTCCTTCATATCAATGTTTACTCTTTTTCGCAATCATATTCTGGAGCTTCATCACGCTCGTCTTCTGGTCTTTTATTGGCTGTACTTTGGCATGATAATAGCAGCAGTCACATGTCCTCATTTAACCTCAGTCACTCGTCATAGTTGCGGTCAATGAACAGTGGTTCAGTGGTTGCAGCACACGAACGCACTCACTTAGGAAGAAAGCTGGAGTCAGAGAGAGAGAGAGAGAGCAATGATAGAGGAATGGAGGTATGTGAGAGATACATACTGTATGTAACATCCTGCCGTCACCACAAATATACTATGCTTTTCCTCCACGGGGGCGGGGCCAACTATAGCAGGCGTTTGGAGCTGTCCGTGGTCCTGCTGGGAGAGATTATGTAGCCTAAAGATTATTTTCTCAAACATAGCTCTGACTGGCCAGTTTGCCTTAAGTCTCAGGTTTCAGCCCAAGTCAATTTATGGGCATGTCAAAGGGTTGTAGGGTGTTTCACATTAGCAAGATACCACCACAGCTGACAAAAAATCACAGCGCGATGGTTCTTTAATTATTACATGAATACATCAATGCTTATTCCAGATCTTCACCTTGATGTAGCTACATTCACTGAATCAATTTTCTGAGGGCTTGATATTACTGGTTTGGACCGCCAAACACTGGGCGCTCTAGGACTCGGCAAGCACAGCATTGGCAGATGGATAGTGCTGTGTGGGTGCAGATGGCTTCTCTGGCCTACGGAGGAAAGATAACTCTTTCCGCCCCGTTTCAACTGTCGGCTTCACATTTATTATGCAAATCACTATATTACTATACTTACTATACAAATCATAGACTCAGAATCCAAACGATTTAGCCTACCATTCTACGTTAAAATTCAATAAAATCAATAAAACTAGTTGCATAATTTCCCAATCAAATTGGGGTGGATTAATCCGTGGTTGTTCATAGATGATTTACGTTGCTTCATATTTTCATAGGATTAGCCTATTATCTCTCTCCCCCGCAAATCCGTTTTTTATATGAAAGGCTTGAAATCTCCCCTTAGATCAAAAGCCTTTAACGTCCATCCTCCTAATGGCAGTAAAGCGCCTGTTCTCATCCACAGCCCTTCATGCCTCTGATCTCTAGAGTGGGTGAGTGAGTAATCCGGTGGTATTTTTAGCTATTTTCTCCCCCCCCCCCACTGCCGACTCCATTTGTTCACTACTCTCGTCTGTTTTTGAATTATTGAAACACTGTCGTTTCAACGAGTAAAATGCAAGTGTGTGAAAGCGAATTTCATCTAAAAGATGCTGGCCTACAGAACGCGCACATCATTGCAGTCTATGTGAGAAGCATTTTCTGGATAATCTTTTTCGATGAGGTAAGACCCTGCATTTTCCGATTTAAGAGAGTACTTGTAAAAATTGTTGTCACATAAAGATTACATCAGATTGTTTGTCAAAAGCGAAAGGGGCTTTTGTTTCTCCAACATATCCTCAAATATGTTAGTAGTGCTATAGGCCTACTGTATTTAGGGGAGTCTCAATCTGTAAACTGTTAATTTCGGAAACGGAACTGGAGCAGGCTATGCATGCAGTGCATACATTGATACGGTATATTCCCTGTTAGTGTTCAGACAAAACAACAGCTTCAGGATAAATATTCTAACTATAAATACCACATTACGCACGTTCATGTGTGTAATAAAGGGGCGTTCTATCTATAGTACTGTAAGCATCGCAGTCTGCAGAAGACCAATCCCCGTTACAAAATTTGGGTAGCGCTCTGTTTGAAATTGACATTCAACTAGGAATTATATTAAGTTTTTCTTTGCAGACACCAACACTTCATTCATATGCCGCAGTCAGCAGAGCTAAGTGCCGACTCTGGTCGCATGGTCACGGAGTATCAGGCCAGGTTCCTCGGCCACAGCTCTACAGCCGCGCAGAAGTTGGAAAAAGCTCCAGAGAACTGCCGGCGTCCGGAAGTGAAGATGACTGGCATGACAGCATTCAGGTGAGACCTACCTGTGGCCTTACCGCACATGGTCCCCTATTTGTCACCACTAACTTCATGACTTCTATGAATTGAGGAATTATGTGGCCCAAATGGCTATTATCTCATGAATACTGTTTTTGTAACCATAAAAAATGGTTTATTACACATTAATTCCATTCCTTATGTGGTATGGCATGTTTTCTCGAATAAAAATGTGTATATTGACACTGTTTTCATGGTGTTTGTACTGTTAACCTACTTGCTAAACTGACAAGACCTTTGCATTTTTTGTCTGATAATATTCTCTTGTTCTTAAAGGCTTGGCTATTTTAAACAAGAAAGGAAAATGTTTTCAAACCAAATACAGTTTGTTTCTGTCTGATAATTGTTTGCCATTCTCCTCCGTTGCCATGCCTACAACTAAAGTGACCTTGCCTTTGTAGAACAATTGATCCTGGTGGATAAAGTGGGCCTTTGATTATGAGAAACACGATATTTATAAGTAATTGTTATAGACATTACTTTTGATGGTAGGTACAAGGTCATGTAGAAGTACCTTTAACATGCTCAATGCAACATGCAGAGCCACGTTCTGCACTGTGAACTTGGACAAAAATAGGAAAATCTGCTCGTATTATAGCTGTTTGACTTTTGCAAATATAAAGCCTTGCTCTACTTCCATGTACAATTCTGTATTGTCAGCACTAGAAAAAAGTAGTTTGATTCTTAATAATGAATTAACTGAATCATTTGACTGAATCGTTCCCCTTATCGATCAAATCATTTGACTCATTTCAGAAGGTTAGTTTAACCTTCAGTTTTCAAACCCAATACTGAAACAATCCAGTAAAAAGTTAAAATGCATTTTAGGTCAGATATCATGCCGCATGATGTGACAAGGAGGGTCCCAAAGATCGCTGAGGCTCACCATGTCCCACCTGAGGGGGCTGTGAAGCATACCAGTACGTATGTGCATGACTATAAAGCATACTCCATCCAGCAGAATACAGTGACCAAGACCATAGAGTACAGTCCCCCATCTGCTAAGATGGACGTTCGGTCCACATACAAAGGTATGCTTTCCTTCATAGCTACAATGATAATTAATTATTAAGAACAGTTCCCATGTATGGTTTATAAGCCATCTTGAACCAAGCCTCACTTCTGAGTTGTGAATAATGAAACAAGTGAATAGAGCTGCACTTACATTGAGGAACAGTTGTATTGTAAAATGGCTTTTAACAAATTTCTATACATACAGTACTAATATTACTTCTACTACTATTCGTGATAAAATAATATGGCACCCAGGTTAGTTTTATATTTTGTAGCACTTTATCGGGGTGCCTGTCTAGTTGGTCAGATTTAGAATGGTCATCTAGGCAAATGACAATTCTAAAAGTGAAGCTAACTGAATTTTTGTTACTGTAGAGGAGTTTCAATCAAGGGCCACTCCATTTCAGCGGCCTGTCAGGACCAACAGCGACCTGAAGCTGAGCCACAAGTCCCACATGACCGTCCCGTACCAGGAGCACTGCTGCTCCAAGGCTGCTCCCGCTGCCGGTAAGAGCTGGAAAGTCACTCCCGCTGGGGAAAAGGCCCTGCCTTTCGAGAGCACGACCAGCTACAAGCTGCATTATATCTGCCACCCACCACAGCCTAAACGGCTCATCCAGCGGCTCGTGTACAAGCCCAGCAGCAGCCCCTTAAACTGCGTCACCACTTACAGACATGACTACAGCTGTCTGCAGGTAGAAGTGGTCAAGCCAGTCAGATCCAAAGCCACTTGGGAGAGTAACCCCACGCTCTGCCAGGGGTGTACCAAACTGTGGGACAAGTGTAAGACCTGGCCACTAAGGCTGACTTGTGGGCAGAGAACCGGTGACTCCTCTCCCAAGGATGAAGTGGAGTTCATCTCCACCACTCATGCTGACTTTGTGGTGCAGCAGGGCCATCCACTGCCATCTACACACACCCCTAAGCAGGCCTGGACCACGGACAAGGTGTCCTTAGAGGCCCCCTCCGCCAAGGGGGAAAAGCGCCGGTTCTGGGAGACCAAGAAAGTTCTCCCAATAACACAGCTGAAGGAGCCAGACAAACTTGTGGAGGTCTTGACGAACACCATCACCTGTCCATCCCAGGACATGCCAAAGACCCTGGTACTCCCACTTAGCTTTCAGTCCCGGAACTGCTCCGTGCCCGGCAACATGGCCTCTACTGCCAGTGACATTACCAAGGAGACCCAGCCCTGCTCTGAAAGAGGGTACAGGCTTGCCCGGGGTGAAGGAAACAAACTCCAGCACACACCGTCAGCAAGGGAGAGCAGTGCAGTCCGGACAGCTGAAACCAACAGCCGTAAACCTAAATGCAGTCATGGCCCCAAGACGCCAACTGTCCATTCAGCTGCCCTTACCAGACGCAAGAGGGCAAACTAGACTATTGGTAAAGGTACTGGTAAAATTGAGATTTTCGCTTGAATTGTAAAGTAAAAATATTTAATATTCAGTTCTTCTATAGCCAATTATGTATTGTCCAGGCACACTCTTGGCTGAGTTTGCAGTTACTCTGGTGCTCAGGATGAAAAGGTTTTGCTGTACATGCTTTCAGGATGCCAAAGTTTTTCTTAACATTAAAATTTATTTACTGTGCAAATGGAAAGCAATATATAAATAAATGTGCTTAATTTCCTTCTTTTTTTTAACAAAAAAACACTGCATTTTAAATATTACTTGTATGGAAAATTAATCGTTTCATTTAAGAAGAGAATTTGTTATAGCTCATGTAAAAGTTTTGTAACCAATCTTATGCTACATACTGTTTTTTGTATTCAAGACATTACTGGATTGTTTTATTCCATAATTAAATACAAAACAATGTGCTGACGGTGCTGCAGAAATTCCAAGCATAATTTACAAGCCAAATGGTTTAATTTTCCCTTCATGTAAAATCATCTAACAAAAGACTAAATTAACACCAGTATTACCGTCTCAAAGGTAAAAAAAAAAAATAAATAGCTCCTCAATTTGATGCTCTACATATTTAAGTACTATATGAGACAGGTGTGTGGGCGACTTAAAATTGGCAAGACTTATACTATATTTATGGTTGCTTAGTAAGAACAGGTCCATTGGTTACATATTGTACATGACAACTTAGGAGGGACATTCTAAGATATTGACCTTAGAAGGAAAGCTTCCAACCGAAAAGTTGACTATAGGTTGGGCATTTAATACAAAAGCTTGAACACGCCCCACAGAAATGCAAACCAAATGTCCAGGAACTCACCAGTCATCACATTCATTCAACACGGCGTTTTATTTACCAAAAAATACTGAAATTCATGAACTCTGTAAATGAGGTAACCGGGGCCAGAAAAACAAAAGAATGGCACATTCTGCCATATTTACATTATATACACATCTTCATACATGGCAAAATTTTGTTGATCTTGTTCTAGTTTCCACAAACATAGGAAACAAATTTAAACTAAAACACAAGCTTTTAATAAAACTCAACTCATAAAAACCTTGCTGAAACCAGTTCAATGTGAATTTGTGTGTGCATCGTTTTACAAAACACTCTAAGGTACAAATTTACCATAATATTCTGGTTATAATTTTTCAACCATGGTGTACTTGCTGTATTAATATACAGAATTCCCTTCTATTCAATATATAATATCATCCTGCAAATCGCACTTGTAAACCTGGAAACAAAGCAAATGGCATGTAACAAGTCTGTGCCACTCTCATCACAAAGGTCAAAATAAAAATGCATCAAACTCAAGACGAGTCATGTCAATGTAAAAGCAACATATTCAAGAAACCTTGCCACGTTAGGCCCCAGTCACATTATTCAAGATTGTCTGAAAATAGTAAAAAAAAAAAAAAGAAGAAAAATGACGCTGACTCAAACTGTCCTGCACACCGGTGTGGGAGTCATCAGCTGGAGACGATGTTCAGGAAGTTCAGTCTTCCAGGAAGCGGATGTGCTTACTGGCCTCCTTTGCTTGGGCTGTGATTATTTTCTCTGCCTTCGCAATCAACTGTGAAATTAATCAGATGATAAAAATCTGTCTGTTAGATGAAGACAGAGCCACCATTTTACTTTGTTAGTGTACATCAGTATAACTAATTGTCCATATGCACCTAGTCTTCCCTTTGTTTTGAAAGCGCTGTTGAGGTGTGACAGTCATTTATGACTTTATACACAGACCTTACTACTTAACCCCTTTGCGCAGATGCCAAATCTGGCCAATCCTAGCCCAGGTAGTGTTCTGTTATGGCTTCACAACTCCAGATGTGAGCATCACAGAGATGTGGAAAAAGGTTTAAATGAAGGAAGACAGTTGTACCATTTACAATACTAACAATTACAATACAAATACTTTCTCCCTAAATTATGAATATACACTAAAGTGCCACAAATACAATCTTGGAGAAAATTCAAAAAAGGAAGCTGTTCTATGGTTTGAAATAAAATACTCACAAGATCACAAGTAAAACACATGTCCTGGATCATAAAGTACTTGACCAAAAAAAGTACTTGAGTGTGCAAAATCTGAGGGTGATATGGCGAACTACTAAAGATCTATGTCGCAAAAGGTAAGCAGTGTACCATGGTGTCCCTTAGTGTCTCCAAATCTATCCAAAATTACTAAATTGTGCATTGCTGTCCATCATAACATAATCATATATTTCACTACAAATCAACTGTTTTGACTCATGAAGCTCACTTTTGGATCATGTTCAAGCATAGCACATGACTGAGCCACCTATGAACTCTTACACTACAGTATGTGAAACAGCTGCATTAGAGAATAGCGCAAAGCTCTTGAAAGACACAAGTGTCTTTCTGAGGGGCATGCATTCTAAAAAAGCAGACCACTATAAGCCACTATGCTACCACTGCCTAGGGTACGCTAACAATGCGCTACACTGACAACTACTGGATTGCTCCTGATACAAATGTGCTGAGCACCATTACCAGAGGCTAACAGTTGTCTCTTAAGACCAATGCAAACATAACAATATCAAAAAATATAACACAATGTAAATTATTGTAATGTTACAAGCAGCAATGTGTACATCTTCACCATGTTCGTATGTATCTTCGCTAGACTTCATTCTGCTCCCTCCTGTTCTGACCCACTCCCCAAATTTATGTCAGCATGGTGAGAGTTTGCTAGTAAAATTTTCCAAAAACCAAAGTAAAAAAACAATGACACCTCGATGAGTGTTTGTATAATACTGTGTAACGTTACAGTTGACTGCAAAAGCTACAACTGATGCCGCTGCATGGGGGCAACCATGGCATGTCTCAATCATTATTTATTTCAAATGAGACATGCCATACACTGTTTGTAATCTTATACTGTCCTCTACTGGATAAAAGAGTTATCGATCAAGCCAAACTAACTGAAAAGAGTTACAACAGCGATAAAACAAGAGGGCGTTTGCACGTGGCCGATGTAAATGCCTACTCCTGCCTTCTATTTGCGTCTTATTTGAACAGATTGTTCAAGACAATAAATGAATCTTGAAAGGGACATCTTTATGTGTAAAACCAGTGGTAAGATTGGATATTTATTCCATATTTAGTCACAGACATTGACAGTAGAGTGACGTGGCATAACTCAGCAAGCAGCATTTTCCCACTACAGTATTGGCATACCTTTGGGCTATTATTATTGGCATACCTTTGGCTTTATCTTGTTGCTATGACAGAATTAGAATTTTTGGTGGGTAAAGAATCTTTCTATGAACTCCCAGATACACACTATTGTCCAGTGTGTCACACTAGTTGCAGAAGAGACTGGGCAGGAAGTGCTTGTTCAATGGACACAAGAATGGACAATTAGAAACTCCGTATTTGGTGTAGTTGTCATGCATGTCTATTAATAAAGCTAGAAAACAGTTTGCTGTTTCAACTCAGTTTGGTTGCATCTGAGTTCAGCAATCACAGGACACCAATGCCCAGGCCAATAGGGAGCTTGCGTGAAGGGGTTAAATGTACTTTGTTTTAGCCAAGAAAAGACTTTCTCCTTAGGTTTAAATTTTAATTTTTGCTCCTTACCTTTACAAATTTGTCTTAACACATTTGAAATTCATGAAATACAAATAACAACCGACCAACCAACCAGTTAGCTTACCTTTTCTGTGCCTCTTTTTTTGTCCCTCGGACGATTAAGTTTAGCTTGCCGGTCCACCAAAATCTTCTGCCAGTATCTTTGTTCATTGTCACCTTTTAATAAAGCAAAATACAACTTTTAAATAGAAGAAACATAGAAGTAATTTATTCTTCAAAAAAACACTACACTACTTCTGTACTAATGGACTTTCAGAAACAGCACAAACACAAACTGTCATTTTTAACACAATAACATGCAAAGAAAATAAAAGGTAATTGCCTTTGATGTTGCCACCAGTATATTCTGAGGGAATAAGAAACATTAAGTCTGATGGCTGAAACAAATGAGCAGGCATGTGAAATCTCATCTCAGGACCCACCACGTTCTAGTCCCAGCATGCATCTCACCAGAGAGGATCTCCAGTCTCCAGTTGTGCCTCCTCTGGATCTCGGAGCGAGCCGTGATCACTGCCTTGGCATCTTCGGGGGTTTTGAAACGGACGTGCCCCTCCGCATCCCCCTCCAGAATGTCTACGTACACGACAGCAGACACCTCCGACAGGGCATCCTGCGCAAGCCATACAAATTTAATGGCAGCATTGCCAACAGTGTTAACTCTAGTGATTAAAATTGACTAAAACAATTAAAGGGTCGAAACAAGGTACCTTGATACACTTCCTTCCTGGTAGTGGCTGGCTGTGCGTGATCTTCACGATGACGCCGCTCTCAAACTGGGGGCCGAGGGACGCCTCTTTGTCGCACACACGCTCCTGTTTATTGTTCATGTCTTCGGAGCACAAACACAAGGAGAAGCAGAATGCACGTTGAAGGTCAAATACTTCCATAACCTACGCAGCCATGGAAGAATTTCAGACCTTTTCAATGAAAGATTTAATGAATAAAAACCACTTGAATACCTTTCCTGCTCCTTTTTAGCACATCCATCATCTCCTGTATATGTATCTTGTTACATTCAATTTTTTCCAAGGGCAGTGAGTCATACTTACCGGCAGTCTGTTTGCTCTCCATGGTGGAGCCAAGCTCCATTTCTCCATTACCCTTCTGGCTGACCATGGACTTCTTGAGAGTGGCCATGCTACGTTTCTGCAGCGTTACGTACTCCCGCTTCAAGTCCAGCCAGTCTTTCCTTCCACACAGAGCAGGAGAGCAGGAGCAGAGACAGAAGGAATATTATGTCAACATTTACTACAGAAAAATAACACGCTTTCAAAAAGAAGCTCTCAATCTCAGGGATTAGGAGGGCGCATGCAACTGAAATTTTAGAACAGCATAAAGCACTATTTTTGTTTTTTTTACAAATAAGCAGCCTGTTGTAGTCAGGACTTCATACAATGACTGTCACAGGTGGACTATTTTATCAAGAGATGAGCAGAGGAGGCTTACTTGGAAAGAACGCGGAGGGGAATGACCTCTTCGCCAATCTTGGGTCGCTCCTTGTGCTTCTTCTTCCTCTTCCTCTTGGCCTTCAACAGAGAGTCCTCCTTCTTCCCGTCCTCTTCATCTTCCTCTTTCTCCTTCTCACCCTCAGCAGAATCTACTGCAAAGCAAAGGGAATGACTCTAACAGTCTGCTGAGCACAGTGCATCTCACTGAGATGTTACTGTCCCATTCACTGAAGCTTCCACCTCTATATTTGCAGCCTCTCTCATTATGATTTTCCCACACTACGTGCTTATGTACAGCATTGAAAAACCACACAGCAGCATTTAGACTGACAAAAGTTATTTATCAGTTAGTAACCAGCCCAGTTCCCCACCACTATACTACACTGCAGCCAAGTTTTAAAATACATAAACATAAAATATATATTCTGCATTGGGCACAATAAACTATTAAAAACGATAGCCTTGAATATGTAAACCTCGACTCTACCTTTGACCTCATTTTCGGCCTCCTCGCTTTCCTTGGGGTCCTCCTCTACCTCGGCCATCTTCTTCATCTTGGCGGGCGTCTCGCCCTGCGTGTCGGCCCTGGACCCCTCTACGCTCTGAGACCGCCTCCTCTTCTTCTCCCGCTTGGCTGGGTCCTTCGGTGCATCCTGGCCCTCAGACTCCGGGCCCTCCGCTGCGCGTTTCCTCTTCCTGTCGGAGGGCTCCGTCTCCTCCACGGCTTCCTGCTCTTTGGTCTCGGGCACTGGCTGAGTGGTGCTCTCCTTCCGACCAGCACGAGACTTCTTCCTCTTCTTCTTCTTCTTCTCTTCTGCTCAGAGAGTGTGTGTAACGTATGATGCAAAAGGGGCACAAAACAGTATACATAATGCTTAAATACATATTTGCATGCTGCGTACATTTTATTCTATAATAACATAAGTTATTTATGACTTTTATCATTACTTTTTTAAAATATCTTTTTATTTAAGAAAAAGGTGTACAACAGCCAGCACCATTATAAAAGTAGGACAAAATATTCTACATCCCACATCCCTTCCCTTTCCCTGTACATACACACATACACACACCTACAAACACAGTCATACACACAAATTCATGCGCACAGGTCACGTATAACAAACACATGCACACTTACTCACAAACAAACAAAAAATAAGCAGTGACAGAGTTAGAATTAATGCGAACGTAGTTAGCCAATGGCAGAGGTAAGGGCTTAGTTTATACATAATGTGAGGTCTGTTTGCTCTCAGGGGGAAAAAAAGAAGACTTTTTCCATTTGTGATTGTGACATGCATGTGTTCTAAGGACATCCACTCCCATCAACACTCCTGTATGAGGGAAGAGCATGCAGGTCGCCGGGGTACTCCAATGGGAGAGCCCGTTACAGCGGCCGCTGCAGCACACCCACCGAGAGGGGTGTCCTCCGGGCCTGGGAGGGCAACGGGCTTGTTCTTCTTGGTCTTGGGGAAGATGCCCGGCTTCCGGGGAGCATCTTCGGGAGGGTTATTCAGCATCTAACGGAGAGCAAAATAAATGAACACTGACAGAGATAAATAACCACCCAAAAAGACCATAAATCAACGGCACAAAAATACCTCAGTGGCTTTCTGCGCATGTTCCTCCGTCTCAAACTCGATGAAGGCGAATCCCTTTGGCTGTCCAGTGGACTTGTATCTCGGGACGCTGATGTAAACTACGGTCCCGCACTTGCCGAACACCCGCTCTATCCAGCTGTGTGTCACATTCTTGGGCAGCAGTTCCTGGAAAAGAATGAAAAAAGTGGACACCACGGTCTGGGCTTCAACTCTAATTATGTAAAGAATAAATCACACGTGTAAGTTAGAGGCTTCATGAGAACTACTGCAGGAACGTGCACTGTTACCACGTAGACGGTGCGCTCGTCCACATTTTTTGGCTCCTCTCCTAGTGGATGCTGTCGTCTTATTTTTGTTCCCTCAAGGTTCACCTGGAATCACAAGAATTAATTGCTTTCACTCTCAAAACACCATTACACTTCCAAACCTTGGCCAGCAACAATCGTCTTGAAATTATTTTGGAGTGTTTTACTTGACAAAAAAAACATGCTATGAACAAACTGTTCAGCACAGAGAAAAAAATAAAATAAACTCCTTACCTCGACTACACTTGAGTTTTTAAGGGCCCTTGCAATCAACTTGACATCAGTCGTCATCTTTTTCATTCGATTGAAGGTGGCTAACACAGAAATATCTACATCTACAGAGCAGAAATAGATGCAGTTCACTCATTAGTAATGAACACAAAAAGGATAAAAACTCAAATGGTTTCTTAAGAATGTAGCTATTCAAACCATGAAAGCACCAGTTTTAGGGGAAAAGGGCGCCATGTATTTCTTAGAACCTCTGTCGTTGCAAGCAAGGGCAAACATGTGCAGATCAAAAATGACATCTCCATAATCATAACAGTTGGAGAACATTATTTCAGAGACTGAAGCATGAAATGACTCCACCATCCCATTCTTATGTGCTACAAAGACACTATCTGGAAAAATTATACACTTACAACCATCTCTTGATTGCTCAACAAGCTGTCTCAGGAACCTGTCCTTGTGGAGGTTGACATCCCCAAACCAGAATTCCACCTGCTTCTTCACATCTGCCAGCAGCTGTTTCACCCGTGACCTCTTCTTCTTCTCACTCTCCTTCTTCTTTTCGCTGGCCTCCTTCGCAGAAGCATCACCTCCCGTAGGTTTCTTCTCGGTGTTAATCATGTTCACACCTGTGGCACAATAAACCCATCGTATTTAATCACGCCTTCCAAAGAAATTCAACCAAGAGGTTGACCATAACCATTTTGCTGATGTAATACAGATCCATTTTGTGACGCTAAAAAGTCTAAATAATTAGTGCCACCGTTGTAGTAATCAATTCAAAAAAAAAATCCCACGACGAAAACAATGTGGTAAGGTAACAAAGTGATTTTGCGACAGAATTAGCAAGGCAAGATAACTAGCTACTGCCACGTCTGCAGTAGTGCAAGACACTTGATAGTTTCTAGATATAATATTAAAATAACTTCAGCGAAGTAGCTTCGGCGTGAAGTTCAGATTGGTATGGTAATATCAGATATGTTAGTTATGTCGCCTAGGTCAGCGAACCGTCAAGCTATCGAAGTCCACAAACAGTTAGCTATAGCTAAGTAACTCACGTTAGCTAAATATAAAAATCTTCAACATTTAACTATAACACATAACGTAACATTCATATGCTCAACGTTTACCTTGTTATTTGAAGCAAACGGACAGACTGATGGCCCTGGCAGCTAGTTGGCTAGATTCATTGAAAGCCAGAACTGTGTATCAACCCACATTGGGCTTAACGTAGATCTTTCGTAGGGACTAAGGAAACTCAAGAGATTCGGTTTCTTCACGTCGGAGGGGCTTTTCTAAAATAAATACACGTAGAATACAACAGAACTACTTATTTCAAACAAGAAAGCATATTCCACATTCTGTTCTTGACAGTACAAGAAATAAGACTCTATAAAATGCAATCAAAGAGAAAGTTGCACTTTTCGAGTTCAGGAATATTCCTCGGACACCTGTCCTTTGTCGCTTACTGATGACGTCTCACCCGAAGGCCGACCTTTTTGCGGGAAACACGAATATTTAAAATGAGCTTTGGTTATAGGCTATTAAGCAAGTGGCTGTTCGTCCTCTCTGTGGTCGTCTGTCGCCCAAGACGGAAAATCGAAAATGTATTTTATGTAACATAGAAAAATACATATACAGACTTTAAGGTTATTGGGGACTTACATCCTACTCCGGACTTTCTAACTTTAATATTTTCCATAAACTCAAAGGGTTACATTTTGTACCAAAATGAGACGCTAATTGCATGAAACAATACATTTATTGATAAAGAGTAATCACGTATTCAAGCAGAAGATTTTAATCAATTCTGAAGAACTTAACGTGAAAAAAATTATCTTGGTAATATTTATATCATGGTTAAGAAAGAAGACACTTGCACACATGCAAATCAAGACGCTATCATGATAGTTAAATTGTATATGATTATTTTTGCACCAGCATAATGCTGAATACCCAAACCAGAGTAGAACTCCCACTAAGTAACTATAGCCGCGTTTCCACCAAAAGTACCCTACTTTTCAAGGAACTAAAAGGTTCCTTCAGCCCATGTTGTACTCTATTTTTCCACTGTAGGCATTTCTTTTGTAAAAAATGTCAAGCAGGAGCCTACATTATTTGTGTCAGTATGGTTACTGTCTTTCAAGATCAGCACCACAGAGAGCAGTGCTAGCCAAGTGGCTAATGGAATACTGACTACAGAGTATATGGTTGTCTAGGCAACCAAGGAAGCAGTAGGCCTTTTGAAAAATACATGAATTGAAACATACTTTCTGTATTCTGTATTCCTTTTGCAATTTAGCTTAGCTGCCTTCACTGTTAAACATTTGAAAAGACACAAAGCTAGTATTTGTAATTATTGTGGCCTACCAATATTAACTAATTAAAATGATATTCAACAAAATACAGCTACAACAGCCATGAGACCTGACATCACAAGGCAGAAATCAGCTAGAATTCTAAAAGCCATAAAAATATTATGTTTTAAAAGTTCTGTGTATTATGACATCACAAGTGTCACTACATGCAACTCTGCAGTTCAATTATTCACCATTGCTATTCTTAACGCAAGCTGACAGATTGTATTGGTTACGTTACTGATTTAATGTATTAATTTACTTCACTCTTTTCAAAAATTGTTACTAAATATATACGTATTGTAGCACGTAAGTATGCCACCCAACGTGTTTTCGCGTTGGTGGCTGTTTATTTTCCCTCTTTTCCTTTTTTTTTTCTTTTTCCTCACAAATTCAGCATTTTCCAATGTTGGTAAGTACAGGGGTGCATTTGTTTAATTTGAATGTAAAACTGCTTGTCCTGGTTATTTGTCTGAACTGTGTAGTGTGCCAACTTTTGGTTTCTAGGAAGTACTGTGGTTTAACAGATGGGTTTCTTCTATGTTATTAATCAGCATTGAAATATGAATTTCTTGTATAGCCTGAAAGAACTGCCAGATATTAACACCGAACAAGAAACTAATGCTGAAATTATTCCATGTGATGCTACTTATGCTAGATATCAAGAAATGATTAGCCTAATAGACAATTAATTATGGGAAATTGTTTGTGTATCAAGATATAGGATACATGGACCTTATGGACCTTTAGCTGACTGTATTAGAAAAGTTCATTATTATCACAGACTTCCAATTGATTTATTTGATTTGTTCATCTTTGCATTCACGGTGATATAGCGGTAATGAATATCAGTATAGTGACTCAATTATTATTATTATTATTATTATTATAAAGAAATACAGTTACCTATAGCCATCTTTCCATATTGGTTCAATAAATGTACCTTCCAACCAGCTTAATAATAACAAGCTTTATGTTGTATGTATGGGTGAAATATCCTGGCCTACATATCAATTTCCCAAAAGGGAATGTAAAGTACATTGTTTTTCCAGCATTTATAGACAAAGAAAAGGTGCTGATCACTGAATTGTGATTTCAGTAATATTTCATCTGTAATCAATACGATTCTTTCCTTTGCCCAGTGCTGAATTCCCTGACAATCCCTACCTTCTCCAAAGAGGTATTTCTTTGGCTGTCTGACAAGGTAATTTATACTACTTTCTGAAGGCTTCATTATTCTTTACGGCATGGTGATATTTGATGCATTAATATGAGCAAAAAGCAATTGTTAATTGTGCATTCATACCATGTTACCATTTTATGAGATTTTAATTAGATAAGGTGGGATTTCTTGACTGAGAAACTATAGTAATGAAGGGGATAAGTGTATTTTAACTGATGGAGACTGACCTATTGTGTGCCACACTGAGGCATTATAAAGTCATTGAAGTTGATTCAGTTTGATGGACAAAGGAAAAAATACTGCCGTAATAAGATGTGTACAAGTTGACCCAGTTGAAGTGCAGTCCTCTGACCTGGGAAGGTTTTGTGAATCTTGTTCAGCTCATCACCCAGCTCCCAGAGGGTCGGAGAGCGGGCCCAAACTGGGAAGAGATTAATATACTTCTGCTGAACGTAGCATGGGTGTTGATAGTGTGGAGGACAGCACTGACGGTAAGCTTGTTTCACTATGTTTGCTGTCTGCAAATAGTCTCAGAGCTCTTCTCTGTGATGGCACGATCAAAACTTGTCAGGTTGTTGAGCAAATCTTCACCAGTGCCTTTGCATGCAATGAAGGTGTTGTCATTGACTATGTTTTTTACTATTGATTATTTTTTCCTCTCTATTCTCCTGCTTGTTGTCCCCAGGTTAAAAGCAGGATACACCAATGTAAGTTTAAACAATTCATTGAGCACATTGGTATATTTCATCTTAGGTGACTGATTACTTGTGTTCCAGCCCTCTTGTTTCAGTGTAACATTTCTTCCTACTCTGGTTTTCAATTTGTTTAGGGACAAAGAAAAAAGTGGAACGACTGTCTGCAGAAAGAAATACTGCTCTTAACAAGATCTCGGACCTGAATAAAAAAGTAAGTTTCGGAAACCCCTTTACTGTATATGTTGGTTTGGGCATACCTTCAACTAACCTTTTTCTTATGCTTGTCAATTTCAGAAAGAGGACATTGAAGACCATCTGAAGAGGATTAAAAGAACTGTGACCACCATAATAACTGACAACAAGCTTCTTAAGGTAAAGTGAGAACATTGTGAACACTGCCAAAAATGTACAATTGTGCGAGACCAAAATATTTATCTGAAATATCTTGAACTGTCTGCATGTAATTCATGGCTGAATTGTGATTGGCAAGAGAAAAAAGAAATATCAATAATAAAATTAACAACAATAATAATATTAACAATAATAGCAATAATAATTATGGGCATTTCTATTTACACAATTTCTTTTTCAAAAAGGCTTCTTGCAAGGCCTATGAAGTTACAACTCTGAAATCGGCTAAGGTGAACCGCAGACTAAAACTGAAGGTGAAAAACTTAGAAAAAGAGGCAGAAATAATCAACAACACGCTGAAGATGACTGCCAAACTGCTTCAGCGGAGGGAGAGCAGTCTACAGCAGTAAGTTTGAAGCTTAGGGAATATTTAAGGTGACAGCGAAAACAATCAAGTTCAGGGCAACGGTTTTATAATGATTTTAGTTGCAAAGACATTGGTAAATACATGAGAAATACATTGGTAGATACATGTAAGGAATGAAATTAGTTATAACTGTATCTTTGTACTGTAATTTTTTTTCTAACTTTTTGGTGAGTGAGACATTTAGTTATGGGACATAATACATATATTTCAGAAGTACAGCAGTTGTGATCAGAAAACAATGAGTTGTGCAGTCAAGGTCTTAACACCCCATGGTCTCAGTCTCCAGTGGTCTCTGTCTCTCAGGAAACTGGCTCAGGAGAAGATCTTTCACCAGGACACAGAGACTAACTTGAACTCCAAGCTTAAGGCCTTTCAACAGGACATGATTCAAATCAACATGGAGCGAGAAAAGACAGAAAATTCACACAAGATCCAGGTGAATAAGTCCGGCTAATTCAATGTGTACTTCCCCTGTTACATAAATCACATCTCTTTTTATGGTCTTTTTATGCATACTGTGTAGGTTTTGGGAAAAATTGTAATCATTTAGTTTCCTTTGCTTGTCCAATTTAGATCAAGGAACTCGAAGAACAGTCCTCAGACATGGAAAGACTGCTTAACGCCGCCAAATTGGAAAGTGAAAAGCTGAGGGTAAGAAGCTGAAATGGGCCTTTGGCCCAAGCGCCAGCATTGTCAATAATGCTTTGATTACATGATGTTCATGTGAGTCCTGACTGAAAGTCAAGTGTTTGCCATGAAGAAATTCCTACATTTGCATTTTCATATTTAAAACAGGAATCTTGCAAGGCCTTCCAAGTACAGACCACAACCTCAACTGAGGAGATGATTCGGCTAAAGACAAGTCTAGACCAGGACCGTAAAACTCATCAAGATGAGATTAGCGCCCTCAAGAACAAACTGGAGATGATCACCAGCCTGGCCCAAGAGAAGGAGACCACTTTACAGCAGTAAATACTGAGCAAACTGTCATGTGAAAACTGGGCTTTAAAGTGATTAGCATAAAAATCAAGTCCATGCTAATGGTGTTCTTATAATTTTATTTGTAAAGATATTGATTAAAACAACTGATGCCCAATCTCCTAGAAAATGTATCTGATAAATACAGTCTTAACTCCTCTAGATTAAGGCAAGCAGCATTCCAGAAACTCCGTCTTTTTAATAAAAATTCATATTTTTTCCCAAAACTACGAGGAGGATATCTTTAGTTTTGGGACAAAATCAAGACATTTAAAAAGTACAGCAGTTGTGATCAGAAAATAATGAGCCTTGCAGTCAAGGTCTTAATGCCCCATGGTCTCTGCCTCCTGTGGTCTCTGTCTCTCAGGAAACTGGACCAGGAGCAGACCCTTCACCAAGAAACAGAAAATAAATTAAGCTCCAAGATTAAGGCTTTGGAGCTGGACATAATGGAAATGAGCATGGAGCGGGAAAAGATAGGAGATTCACACAAGTCTGAGGTGACCAAGTCCGGCTAATGCTACTGTAGTACTTCTGTCACTCTTGCCTAATGTTTTGGATTTCTTGTAATAAAACAGATTTTGGACGAACTGTAATCATTGTGTTCCCCTTTACTGTCCAATTTAGATCAAGGAACTCCTAGAACATTTGGTGAACAGAGATAAATTGGTTTACACAACCCAATTAGAAAAAGAAGAGCTGAAGGTAAGAAGCTGTGCCAACATTGTCAATGATGCTGCACTGTTATCATCTGTCATGACTGAAAGAATAAATAAAATGCTCAGCATGCATCAATCTCTGTTTACACAATTTCACATTCAAAAAAGGAGTCTTGCAAGGCTTTCGAAGCAATGACAACAAATTTGGCTGAGGAGATGATGGGGCTGAAGTCGAGCATCCAGCAGGAGCGAAAAGCACACCAAGATGAGATGAACACGCTCCGGAACAAGCTTGACATGATGTCCATCCAGATGCAGGAGACGGAGACCACTTTCCAGCAGTGAGTTTCAAGCAAAAATGTCATGAGGAAGTAGGAATAAAAATCACTCTTCATTAGAGAACGTAGGTCAGTTTTGATGAGCATCAGCTTGTTGCACACTCAAATGTGCCCTTCCCATGATTTTGGTGAGTTAGCAATTTTAGCTGCAGTAACAGTTTAAAGAAATCTCAGAATTTTTTTCTTCTGAGATTCATCTGAGCATCTGTGCCAAATTTCTACCTCCAGTTATTACAGTAGTTGCAAACAGCAACAACTGGTCGGAGACCTTATGCAAATACAATGCCATGGCGGAAGAAATCTTGTCTCATCAAAGCATGTACATGATACAGTATTTGAAGGAAACATGAATTATGGGCTAAAATAATGAGTTGTGCAGTACAAGTTGTACTGAATCCCAAGGATTCTTATGTTACAGGAAACTGGTTGAAGAGGAGGCCAGAACAGCCCAAACAAATTTGAAATTTGCAGAGTATAGAGAGGAGATTAAGACGGTCACCAAAGAGCGCCAGCGTTATCTGAAGAATGAAGTGAGCCAATTTTCCAGAACTAATAATAATGATAGAATAGTGTTATTTCATATTCTAGTGTCCTCAGTAGCAGTTTATTTAGGTTTAACAATTTCAAGCAGCTTTCTTTTTAGGGATTTTCACGAACATAGTGTACTATACATATCTAACATAAAAAGTCTGTAGACTTAATTACTAATTACAGCAAATGTATTTCCCCGGTGTTTCATTGTGAGAGCTAATTAACAGGAGATATACTGCAAATCTCTCATCCAGGCATAACCACTACATTATGCAAGTGCTTAAGTTTATATTCCGTATTCATCTTCATGGATTTTGTTCAAACTTACATTCAATCAGTCAGATCCTGAAAAATTATTCAAATTCATCAAGGGAAGTTCAGTGTTGAAACTCTTTTGTTTTTATTGCAGATACAACTCTATCAACGCAGAGCAGAGGATAATCTGGTAAGACTAACACAATCACATTTTTAAGAGCAGGTTTGCAATTTAATGTATCTGACCACAGCTGAATGCTAATTCCTCTCCCTTTGCCTCCAGATGGCTTACCGTGACAGTGCCCAAAAGCTGACCAGGGAAAGGCAAAAGACGGGCAACCTACAGAGGAGGTGGGTTTAGTCACCACAGAATTCTTTAGAAACGAGTTTGTGACAAATGCTGAGACGAAAACTGACAATGGATGAATTATTAAATTAGTGAGAAGCTGGTTATCGCCATTGACAGGATGGTCCTCAACTCTAAACTCAAACTTGGTTTATACTTTTTGCTGAGCTAAATGGCTAAAGGTTCGTGTAGGGTAGACTTGAGGTCATCTGAATGCCTGTGCTTTTATTGGTTCTCAGGCTGGATGAGCTGAATGAAAAGCTGTCTCAGACATCTCAGGCACCCTCTTATGGGAAAGGTGAGTTCTGGGCCCGACTGAGTAGCTCATCCTGCTAAGATGCTGGGTTCCA